>NC_142925.1:27069822-27424734 GCF_054131065.1 Drosophila arizonae | reverse complement strand
TTTGCAATAGAGAAAATGAATTCAGTAATTATTGCAAAATATCATGGAAAATAAGAAAAAGCAAAGCGATTCAAAGTTTTGATGATTTGATAACATAAAACTTTAGATGATTCGGCAACAAACTGGTAAGTATTGCAATAGAGAAAAATGAACTTAATAATTATGGCAAAATATGATGGAAAATAGGAAAAAGCAAAGCGATTCAGTTTTGATGCTTTGTTAACAGAAAATTATACGGCAACAAACTGGTAAGTATTGCAATAGAGAAAAATGGATTCAATAATAATTGCAAAATATCATGGAAAATAAGAAAAAGCAAAGCGATTCAAAGTTTGATGCTTTGATAACATAAAACTTTAGATGATTCGGGAATAAACTGGTAAGTATTGCAATAGAGAAAAATGAATTCAGTAATTATTGCAACATATGATGGAAAATGAGAAAAAGCAAGGCGATTCAAAATTTTGATGCATTGTTAACAGAAAATTATTCGGCAACAAACTGGTAAGTATTGCAATAGAGAAAAATGGATTCAGTAATTATGGCAAAATATGATGGAAAATAAGAAAAAGCAAAGCGATTCAATATTTTGATGCTTTGATGACAGAAAATTTTAAATTATTCGGCAATAAACTGGTAAGTATTGCAATAGAGAAAAATGAATTCAGTAATTATTGCAAAATATCATGGAAAATAAGATAAAGCAAAGCGATTCAAAGTTTTGATGCTTTGATAACATAAAACTTTAGATGATTCGGGAATAAACTGGTAAGTATTGCAATAGAGAAAAATGAATTCAGTAATTATTGCAACATATGATGGAAAATGAGAAAAAGCATGGCGATTCAAAATTTTGATGCATTGTTAACAGAAAATTATTCGGCAACAAACTGGTAAGTATTGCAATAGAGAAAAATGAATTCAATAATTATGGCAAAGTATAATGGAAAATAAGAAAAAGCTAAGCGATTCAATATGTTGATGCTTTGATAACATAAAACTTTAGATGATTCGGGAATAAACTGGTAAGTATTGCAATGGAGAAAAATGAATTCAGTAATTATTGCAACATATGATGGAAAATGAGAAAAAGCATGGCGATTCAAAATTTTGATGCATTGTTAACAGAAAATTATTCGGCAATAAACTGGTAAGTATTGCAATAGAGAAAAATGAATTCAATAAATATGGCAAAGTATAATGGAAAATAAGAAAAAGCAAAGCGATTCAGTTTTGATGCTTTGTTAACAGAAAATTATACGGCAACAAACTGGTAAGTATTGCAATAGAGAAAAATGGATTCAATAATAATTGCAAAATATCATGGAAAATAAGAAAAAGCAAAGCGATTCAAAGTTTTGATGCTTTGATAACATAAAACTTTAGATGATTCGGGAATAAACTGGTAAGTATTGCAATAGAGAAAAATGAATTCAGTAATTATTGCAACATATGATGGAAAATGAGAAATAGCATGGCGATTCAAAATTTTGATGCATTGTTAACAGAAAACAAGTAAGAAAGCTCTAGTCGAGACTGCTCGACTACGAGATCCCCTGAACCCTTGGAGCAATAGATATTTCAATAATTTTTCGCGTCTTTCAGCTTACACAAGAAACACGCACACACACACGCACGTACGCACACACAGGCATACACACACGCATACAGACACACATACACACACACACGCATACACACACAAACGCATACACACACACATACACATACACATACACAAACACATACACACACATACACAAACATTTACATACATATACACACACAAGCATAAACACGCATGGGCGGCAGTGAGCGCTTACTATGAGAACTTAATTGTTTAATAACTTTTTTTATGGACGTACGATCTTCATGAAACTTTTAGATTATGATTATAACATGGATATGCATGTAATTGCCAAAGCACAAGTCTCTAGTATTTGAAATACGCTTTTTACAAAAGTGAGGGTAAGGGGGTGAATTTAAGGGTGGGGGGTAAATTTTAACAAAAACCGAAATTGTATAAATTGCATATAAGCATACATTAAAAATTTGGAGACTCTAGCAATAAAGGTGTAGAAGATATAATTTTATAACTGGTTTTCGATAAGGTTTTTTATCGATAAAAAAAGATCGGGATGAGTTATCGAATTTTAATGATAAACTTGATATGCGCGCTGTAATTACGGACATTTTAAAAAAAATTTGAAGTCTCTAGCTCTTATATCTTCTGAAATCGACGCGTTCATACATACGGACAGACGGACAGACGGACAGACAGACGGACAGGGCCAAATCAACTCAGCTCGTCATCCTGATCAAGAATATATATACTTTGTGGGGTCTGCCACGCCTCCTTCTCCCTGTTACATACATTTCAACAAAACCATTATACCCTGATTTCCCATTGAAAATGGGTTCAGGGTATAATTATTCGGCAACAAACTGGTAAGTATTGCAATAGAGAAAAATGGATTCAGTAATTATGGCAAAATATGATGGAAAATAAGAAAAAAGCAAAGCGATTCAATATTTTGATGCTTTGATGACAGAAAATTTTAAATTATTCGGCAATAAACTGGTAAGTATTGCAATAGAGAACAAGTAAGAAAGCTCCAGTCGAGACTGCTCGACTAGGAGATACCCTGAACCCTCCAAGCTGATATTCTAATCATTCTGCACATCTTTTATGCACACATACATACACATGCATCCACTCGCACGCATAAGTCTGCGCTCTGCTAACTGCGCAGTAAGCAGCGACTGCGCTTGGGCTGCGCTGCAGTGTGGGCAATATTATGAGAATTTATTTGTTAAATAATTTCTTTTGTAGACATACGATCTTAATGAAACTTTTAGAGCGTAATCATATGGTGAATATGTGTGTATATTCCAAAGCCCAAGTCTCTAGTATTTGAAATACGCTTTTTACAAAAGTGACGGTGAGGGAGTGAATTTAAGGGTGGGGGGTAAATTTTAACAAAAACCGAAATTGTATAAATTGCATATAAGCATACATTAAATATTTGGAGACTCTAGCAATAAAGGTGTAGAAGATATAATTTTATAACTGGTTTTCGATAAGGTTTTTTATCGATAAAAAAAGATCGGGATGAGTTATCGATTTTTAATGATAAACTTGATATGCGCGCTGTAATTACGGACATTTTAAAAAAAATTTGAAGTCTCTAGCTCTTATATCTTCAGAAATCGACGCGTTCATACATACGGACGGACGGACGGACGGACGGACGGACGGACGGACGGACAGACAGACGGACAGGGCCAAATCAACTCAGCTCGTCGCCCTGATCAAGAATATATATACTTTGTGGGGTCTGCCACGCCTCCTTCTGCCTGTTACATACTTTTAACAAAACCATTATACCCTGATTTCCCATTTTCAATGGGTTCAGGGTATAAAAATGAATTCAGTAATTATTGCAAAATATCATGGAAAATAAGAAAAAGCAAAGCGATTCAAAGTTTTGATGCTTTGATAACATAAAACTTTAGATGATTCGGGAATAAACTGGTAAGTATTGCAATAGAGAAAAATGAATTCAGTAATTATTGCAACATATGATGGAAAATGAGAAAAAGCATGGCGATTCAAAATTTTGATGCATTGTTAACAGAAAATTATTCGGCAACAAACTGGTAAGTATTGCAATAGAGAAAAATGGATTCAGTAATTATGGCAAAATATGATGGAAAATAAGAAAAAGCAAAGCGATTCAATATTTTGATGCTTTGATGACAGAAAATTTTAAATTATTCGGCAATAAACTGGTAAGTATTGCAATAGAGTAAAATTTATTCAGTAATTATTGCAAAATATCATGGAAAATAAGAAAAAGCAAAGCGATTCAAAGTTTTGATGCTTTGATAACATAAAACTTTAGATGATTCGGGAATAAACTGGTAAGTATTGCAATAGAGAAAAATGAATTCAGTAATTATTGCAAAATATCATGGAAAATAAGAAAAAGCAAAGCGATTCAAAGTTTTGATGCTTTGATAACATAAAACTTTAGATGATTCGTGAATAAACTGGTAAGTATTGCAATAGAGAAAAATGGATTCAGTAATTATTGCAAAATATGATTGAAAATAAGAAAAAGCATGGCGATTCAAAATTTTGATGCATTGTTAACAGAAAATTATACGGCAACAAACTGGTAAGTATTGCAATAGAGAAAAATGAATTCAATAATTATGGCAAAGTATAATGGAAAATAACTGGTAAGTATTGCAATAGAGAAAAATGAACTCAGTAATTATTGCAAAATATTATGGAAAATAAGAAAAAGCAAAGCGATTCAAAGTTTTGATGCTTTGATAACTTAAAAGTTTAGATGATTCGGGAATAAACTGGTAAGTATTGCAATAGAGAAAAATGAATTCAGTAATTATTGCAATATATCATGGAAAATAAGAAAAAGCAAAGCGATTCAAAGTTTTGATGCTTTGATAACATAAAACTTTAGATGATTCGGGAATAAACTGGTAAGTATTGCAATAGAGAAAAATGAATTCAGTAATTATTGCAACATATGATGGAAAATGAGAAATAGCATGGCGATTCAAAATTTTGATGCATTGTTAACAGAAAACAAGTAAGAAAGCTCTAGTCGAGACTGCTCGACTACGAGATCCCCTGAACCCTTGGAGCAATAGATATTTCAATAATTTTTCGCGTCTTTCAGCTTACACAAGAAACACGCACACACACACGCACGTACGCACACACAGGCATACACACACGCATACAGACACACATACACACACACACGCATACACACACAAACGCATACACACACACATACACATACACATACACAAACACATACACACACATACACAAACATTTACATACATATACACACACAAGCATAAACACGCATGGGCGGCAGTGAGCGCTTACTATGAGAACTTAATTGTTTAATAACTTTTTTTATGGACGTACGATCTTCATGAAACTTTTAGATTATGATTATAACATGGATATGCATGTAATTGCCAAAGCACAAGTCTCTAGTATTTGAAATACGCTTTTTACAAAAGTGAGGGTGAGGGGGTGAATTTAAGGGTGGGGGGTAAATTTTAACAAAAACCGAAATTGTATAAATTGCATATAAGCATACATTAAAAATTTGGAGACTCTAGCAATAAAGGTGTAGAAGATATAATTTTATAACTGGTTTTCGATAAGGTTTTTTATCGATAAAAAAAGATCGGGATGAGTTATCGAATTTTAATGATAAACTTGATATGCGCGCTGTAATTACGGACATTTTAAAAAAAATTTGAAGTCTCTAGCTCTTATATCTTCTGAAATCGACGCGTTCATACATACGGACAGACGGACAGACGGACAGACGGACAGACAGACGGACAGGGCCAAATCAACTCAGCTCGTCATCCTGATCAAGAATATATATACTTTGTGGGGTCTGCCACGCCTCCTTCTCCCTGTTACATACATTTCAACAAAACCATTATACCCTGATTTCCCATTGAAAATGGGTTCAGGGTATAATTATTCGGCAACAAACTGGTAAGTATTGCAATAGAGAAAAATGGATTCAGTAATTATGGCAAAATATGATGGAAAATAAGAAAAAGCAAAGCGATTCAATATTTTGATGCTTTGATGACAGAAAATTTTAAATTATTCGGCAATAAACTGGTAAGTATTGCAATAGAGAACAAGTAAGAAAGCTCCAGTCGAGACTGCTCGACTAGGAGATACCCTGAACCCTCCAAGCTGATATTCTAATCATTCTGCACATCTTTTATGCACACATACATACACATGCATCCACTCGCACGCATAAGTCTGCGCTCTGCTAACTGCGCAGTAAGCAGCGACTGCGCTTGGGCTGCGCTGCAGTGTGGGCAATATTATGAGAATTTATTTGTTAAATAATTTCTTTTGTAGACATACGATCTTAATGAAACTTTTAGAGCGTAATCATATGGTGAATATGTGTGTATATTCCAAAGCCCAAGTCTCTAGTATTTGAAATACGCTTTTTACAAAAGTGACGGTGAGGGAGTGAATTTAAGGGTGGGGGGTAAATTTTAACAAAAACCGAAATTGTATAAATTGCATATAAGCATACATTAAATATTTGGAGACTCTAGCAATAAAGGTGTAGAAGATATAATTTTATAACTGGTTTTCGATAAGGTTTTTTATCGATAAAAAAGATCGGGATGAGTTATCGATTTTTAATGATAAACTTGATATGCGCGCTGTAATTACGGACATTTTAAAAAAAATTTGAAGTCTCTAGCTCTTATATCTTCAGAAATCGACGCGTTCATACATACGGACGGACGGACGGACGGACGGACGGACAGACAGACGGACAGGGCCAAATCAACTCAGCTCGTCGCCCTGATCAAGAATATATATACTTTGTGGGGTCTGCCACGCCTCCTTCTGCCTGTTACATACTTTTAACAAAACCATTATACCCTGATTTCCCATTTTCAATGGGTTCAGGGTATAAAAATGAATTCAGTAATTATTGCAAAATATCATGGAAAATAAGAAAAAGCAAAGCGATTCAAAGTTTTGATGCTTTGATAACATAAAACTTTAGATGATTCGGGAATAAACTGGTAAGTATTGCAATAGAGAAAAATGAATTCAGTAATTATTGCAACATATGATGGAAAATGAGAAAAAGCATGGCGATTCAAAATTTTGATGCATTGTTAACAGAAAATTATTCGGCAACAAACTGGTAAGTATTGCAATAGAGAAAAATGGATTCAGTAATTATGGAAAAATATGATGGAAAATAAGAAAAAGCAAAGCGATTCAATATTTTGATGCTTTGATGACAGAAAATTTTAAATTATTCGGCAATAAACTGGTAAGTATTGCAATAGAGTAAAATTTATTCAGTAATTATTGCAAAATATCATGGAAAATAAGAAAAAGCAAAGCGATTCAAAGTTTTGATGCTTTGATAACATAAAACTTTAGATGATTCGGGAATAAACTGGTAAGTATTGCAATAGAGAAAAATGAATTCAGTAATTATTGCAACATATGATGGAAAATGAGAAAAAGCATGGCGATTCAAAATTTTGATGCATTGTTAACAGAAAATTATTCGGCAACAAACTGGTAAGTATTGCAATAGAGAAAAATGAATTCAGTAATTATTGCAACATATGATGGAAAATGAGAAAAAGCATGGCGATTTAAAATTTTGATGCATTGTTAACAGAAAATTATTCGGCAACAAACTGGTAAGTATTGCAATAGAGAAAAATGGATTCAGTAATTATGGCAAAATATGATGGAAAATAAGAAAAAGCAAAGCGATTCAATATTTTGATGCTTTGATAACATAAAACTTTAGATGATTCGGGAATAAACTGGTAAGTATTGCAATAGAGAAAAATGAATTCAGTAATTATTGCAACATATGATGGAAAATGAGAAAAAGCATGGCGATTCAAAATTTTGATGCATTGTTAACAGAAAATTATTCGGCAACAAACTGGTAAGTATTGCAATAGAGAAAAATGAATTCAGTAATTATTGCAACATATGATGGAAAATGAGAAAAAGCATGGCGATTTAAAATTTTGATGCATTGTTAACAGAAAATTATTCGGCAACAAACTGGTAAGTATTGCAATAGAGAAAAATGGATTCAGTAATTATGGCAAAATATGATGGAAAATAAGAAAAAGCAAAGCGATTCAATTTTTTGATGCTTTGATAACATAAGACTTTAGATGATTCGGGAATAAACTGGTAAGTATTGCAATAGAGAAAAATGAATTCAGTAATTATTGCAATATATCATGGAAAATAAGAAAAAGCAAAGCGATTCAAAGTTTTGATGCTTTAATAACATAAAACTTTAGATGATTCGGGAATAAACTGGTAAGTATTGCAATAGAGAAAAATGAATTCAGTTATTAATGCAACATATGATGGAACATAAGAAAAAGCATGGCGATTCAAAATTTTGATGCATTGTTAACAGAAAATTATTCGGCAACAAACTGGTAAGTATTGCAATAGAGAAAAATGAACTTAATAATTATGGGAAAATATGATGGAAAATAAGAAAAAGCAAAGCGATTCAGTTTTGATGCTTCGTTAACAGACAATTATACGGCAACAGACTGGTAAGTATTGCAATAGAAAAAAATGAATTCAATAATTATGGCAAAATATGATGGAAAATAAGAAAAAGCTAAGCGATTCAATATGTTGATGCTTTGATAACATAAAACTTTAGATGATTCGGGAATAAACTGGTAAGTATTGCAATAGAGAAAAATGAATTCAATAATTATGGCAAAATATGATGGAAAATAAGAAAAAGCAAAGCGATTCAGTTTTGATGCTTCGTTAACAGAAAATTATTCGGCAACAAACTGGTAAGTATTGCAATAGAGAAAAATGAACTTAATAATTATGGCAAAATATGATGGAAAATAAGAAAAAGCAAAGCGATTCAGTTTTGATGCTTCGTTAACAGACAATTATACGGCAACAGACTGGTAAGTATTGCAATAGAAAAAATGAATTCAATAATTATGGCAAAATATGATGGAAAATAAGAAAAAGCTAAGCGATTCAATATGTTGATGCTTTGGTAACATAAAACTTTAGATGATTCGGGAATAAACTGTTAAGTATTGCAATAGAGAAAAATGAATTCAGTAATTATTGCAACATATAATGGAAAATGAGAAAAAACATGGCGATTCAAAATTTTGATGCTTTGTTAACAGAAAATTATTCGGCAACAAACTGGTAAGTATTGCAATAGAGAAAAATGGATTCAGTAATTATGGCAAAATATGATGGAAAATAAGAAAAAGCAAAGCGATTCAAAGTTTTGATGCTTTGATAACATAAAACTTTAGATGATTCGGGAATAAACTGGTAAGTATTGCAATAGAGAAAAATGAACTTAATAATTATGGCAAAATATGATGGAAAATAAGAAAAAGCAAAGCGATTCAAAGTTTTGATGCTTTGTTAACAGAAAATTATACGGCAACAAACTGGTAAGTATTGCAATAGAGAAAAATGAATTCAATAATTATGGCAAAATATGATGGAAAATAAGAAAAAGCAAAGCGATTCAATATTTTGATGCTTTGATGACAGAAAATTTTAAATTATTCGGCAATAAACTGGTAAGTATTGCAATAGAGAAAAATGAATTCAGTAATTATTGCAATATATCATGGAAAATAAGAAAAAGCAAAGCGATTCAAAGTTTTGATGCTTTGATAACATAAAACTTTAGATGATTCGGGAATAAACTGGTAAGTATTGCAATAGAGAAAAATGAATTCAGTAATTATTGCAACATATGATGAAAAATGAGAAAAAGCATGGCGATTCAAAATTTTGATGCATTGTTAACAGAAAATTATTCGGCAATAAACTGGTAAGTATTGCAATAGAGAAAAATGGATTCAGTAATTATGGCAAAATATGATGGAAAATAAGAAAAAGCAAAGCGATTCAATATTTTGATGCTTTGATGACAGAAAATTTTAAATTATTCGGCAATAAACTGGTAAGTATTGCAATAGAGAAAAATGAATTCAGTAATTATTGCAACATATGATGGAAAATGAGAAAAAGCATGGCGATTCAAAATTTTGATTCGGGAATAAACTGGTAAGTATTGCAATAGAGAAAAATGAATTCAGTAATTATTGCAACATATAATGGAAAATGAGAAAAAGCATGGCGATTCAAAATTTTGATGCTTTGTTAACAGAAAATTATTCGGCAACAAACTGGTAAGTATTGCAATAGAGAAAAATGGATTCAGTAATTATGGCAAAATATGATGGAAAATAAGAAAAAGCAAAGCGATTCAAAGTTTTGATGCTTTGATAACATAAAACTTTAGATGATTCGGGAATAAACTGGTAAGTATTGCAATAGAGAAAAATGAACTTAATAATTATGGCAAAATATGATGGAAAATAAGAAAAAGCAAAGCGATTCAAAGTTTTGATGCTTTGTTAACAGAAAATTATACGGCAACAAACTGGTAAGTATTGCAATAGAGAAAAATGAATTCAATAATTATGGCAAAATATGATGGAAAATAAGAAAAAGCAAAGCGATTCAATATTTTGATGCTTTGATGACAGAAAATTTTAAATTATTCGGCAATAAACTGGTAAGTATTGCAATAGAGAAAAATGAATTCAGTAATTATTGCAAAATATCATGGAAAATAAGAAAAAGCAAAGCGATTCAAAGTTTTGATGCTTTGATAACATAAAACTTTAGATGATTCGGGAATAAACTGGTAAGTATTGCAATAGAGAAAAATGAATTCAGTAATTATTGCAACATATGATGGAAAATGAGAAAAAGCATGGCGATTCAAAATTTTGATGCATTGTTAACAGAAAATTATTCGGCAACAAACTGGTAAGTATTGCAATAGAGAAAAATGGATTCAGTAATTATGGCAAAATATGATGGAAAATAAGAAAAAGCAAAGCGATTCAATATTTTGATGCTTTGATGACAGAAAATTTTAAATTATTCGGCAATAAACTGGTAAGTATTGCAATAGAGAAAAATGAATTCAGTAATTATTGCAATATATCATGGAAAATAAGAAAAAGCAAAGCGATTCAAAGTTTTGTTGCTTTGATAACATAAAACATTAGATGATTCGGGAATAAACTGGTAAGTATTGCAATAGAGAAAAATGAATTCAGTAATTAATGCAACATATGATGGAAAATAAGAAAAAGCATGGCGATTCAAAATTTTGATGCATTGTTAACAGAAAATTATTCGGCAACAAACTGGTAAGTATTGCAATAGAGAAAAATGAATTCAATAATTATGGCAAAATATGATGGAAAATAAGAAAAAGCAAAGCGATTCAGTTTTGATGCTTTGTTAACAGAAAATTATAGAAAAAGCAAAGCGATTCAATATTTTGATGCTTTGATGACAGAAAATTTTAAAATATTCGGCAATAAACTGGTAAGTATTGCAATAGAGAAAAATGAATTCAGTAATTATTGCAACATATGATGGAAAATGAGAAAAAGCGTGGCGATTCAAAATTTTGATGCTTTTTTAACAGAAAATTATTCGGCAACAAACTGGTAAGTATTGCAATAGAGAACAAGTAAGAAAGCTCTAGTCGAGACTGCTCGACTACGAGATCCCCTGAACCCTTGGAGCAATAGATATTTCAATAATTTTTCGCGACTTTTAGATTACACAAGAAACACGCACACACACACACAGGCAGGCACGTACGCACACACAGGCACATACACACACACGCATACAGACACACATACACAAACACACACGCATACTCACACAAACGCATACACACACACACACACATACACATACACACACATACACAAACACATACACACACAAGCACCCACGCATAAACACGCATGGGCTGCAGTGTGCGCTTACTATGAGAACTTAATTGTTTAATAACTTTTTTTATGGACGTACGATCTTCATGAAACTTTCAGATTATGATTATAACATGAATATGCATGTAATTGCCAAAGCACAAGTCTCTAGTATTTGAAATACGCTTTTTACAAAAGTGACGGTGAGGGGGTAAATTTAAGGGTGGGGGGTAAATGTTAACAAAAACCGAAATTGTATAAATTGCATATAAGCATACATTAAAAATTTGGAGACTCTAGCAATAAAGGTGTAGAAGATATAATTTTATAACTGGTTTTCGATAAGGTTTTTTATCGATAAAAAAAGATCGGGATGAGTTATCGATTTTTAATGATAAACTTGATATGCGCGCTGTAATTACGGACATTTTAAAAGAAATTTGAAGTCTCTACCTCTTATATCTTCTGAAATCGACGCGTTCATACATACGGACAGACGGACAGACGGACGGACGGACAGACGGACAGACGGACAGACGGACAGACAGACGGACAGGGCCAAATCAACTCAGCTCGTCACCCTGATCAAGAATATATATACTTTGTGGGGTCTGCCACGCCGCCTTCTCCCTGTTACATACATTTCAACAAAACCATTATACCCTGATTTCCCATTTTCAATGGGTTCAGGGTATAAAAATGGATTCAGTAATTATTGCAAAGTATAATGGAAAATAGGAAAAAGCTAAGCGATTCAATATGTTGATGCTTTGATAACATAAAACTTTAGATGATTCGGGAATAAACTGGTAAGTATTGCAATAGAGAAAAATGAATTCAGTAATTATTGCAACATATGATGGAAAATGAGAAAAAGCATGGCGATTCAAAATTTTGATGCATTGTTAACAGAAAATTATTAGGCAACAAACTGGTAAGTATTGCAATAGAGAAAAATGGATTCAGTAATTATGGCAAAATATGATGGAAAATAAGAAAAAGCAAAGCGATTCAATATTTTGATGCTTTGATGACAGAAAATTTTAAATTATTCGGCAATAAACTGGTAAGTATTGCAATAGAGAAAAATGAACTCAGTAATTATTGCAAAATATCATGGAAAATAAGAAAAAGCAAAGCGATTCAAAGTTTTGATGCTTTGATAACATAAAACTTTAGATGATTCGGCAACAAACTGGTAAGTATTGCAATAGAGAAAAATGGATTCAGTAATTATTGCAAAATATCATGGAAAATAAGAAAAAGCAAAGCGATTCAAAGTTTTGATGCTTTGATAACATAAAACTTTAGATGATTCGGGAATAAACTGGTAAGTATTGCAATAGAGAAAAATGAATTCAGTAATTATTGCAACATATGATGGAAAATGAGAAAAAGCATAGCGATTCAAAATTTTGATGCATTGTTAACAGAAAATTATTCGGCAACAAACTGGTAAGTATTGCAATAGAGAACAAGTAAGAAAGCTCTAGTCGAGACTGCTCGACTACGAGATCCCCTGAACCCTTGGAGCAATAGATATTTCAATAATTTTTCGCGTCTTTCAGCTTACATAAGAAACACGACACGAACTGCGAACTGCGACACACATACACTCACACATGCATACACACACAAACGCACACACAGGCACACATACACACACACGCATACAGACACACATACACACACACACACACGCATACACACACGAACGCATACACACACACACACACACATACACACACACATACACACACAAGCACCCACGCATAAACACGCATGGGCTGCAGTGTGCGCTTACTATGAGAACTTAATTGTTTAATAACTTTTTTTATGGACGTACGATCTTCATGAAACTTTCAGATTATGATTATAACATGGATATGCATGTGATTGCCAAAGCACAAGTCTCTAGTATTTGAAATACGCTTTTTACAAAAGTGAGGGTGAGGGGGTGAATTTAGAGGTGGGGGGTAAATTTTAACAAAAACCGAAATTGTATAAATTGCATGTAAGTATACATTAAAAATTTGGAGACTCTAACAATAAAGGTGTAGAAGATATAATCTTATAACTAGTTTTCGATAAGGTTTTTTATCGATAAAAAAAGATCGGGATGAGTTATCGAATTTTAATGATAAACTTGATATGCGCGCTGTAATTACGGACATTTAAAAAAAAAATTGAAGTCTCTAGCTCTTATATCTTCTGAAATCGACGCGTTCATACATACGGACAGACGGACAGACGGACAGACAGACGAACAGGGCCAAATCAACTCAGCTCGTCACCCTGATCAAGAATATATATACTTTGTGTTTTTCGCGACTTTTAGCTTACACAAGAAACACGCACACACACACACAGGCAGGCACGTACGCACACACAGGCACATACACACACACGCATACAGACACACATACACAAACACACACGCATACTCACACAAACGCATACACACACACACACACATACACATACACACACATACACAAACACATACACACACAAGCACCCACGCATAAACACGCATGGGCTGCAGTGTGCGCTTACTATGAGAACTTAATTGTTTAATAACTTTTTTATGGACGTACGATCTTCATGAAACTTTCAGATTATGATTATAACATGAATATGCATGTAATTGCCAAAGCACAAGTCTCTAGTATTTGAAATACGCTTTTTACAAAAGTGACGGTGAGGGGGTAAATTTAAGGGTGGGGGGTAAATGTTAACAAAAACCGAAATTGTATAAATTGCATATAAGCATACATTAAAAATTTGGAGACTCTAGCAATAAAGGTGTAGAAGATATAATTTTATAACTGGTTTTCGATAAGGTTTTTTATCGATAAAAAAAGATCGGGATGAGTTATCGATTTTTAATGATAAACTTGATATGCGCGCTGTAATTACGGACATTTTAAAAGAAATTTGAAGTCTCTACCTCTTATATCTTCTGAAATCGACGCGCTCATACATACGGACAGACGGACAGACGGACGGACGGACAGACGGACAGACGGACAGACGGACAGACAGACGGACAGGGCCAAATCAACTCAGCTCGTCACCCTGATCAAGAATATATATACTTTGTGGGGTCTGCCACGCCGCCTTCTCCCTGTTACATACATTTCAACAAAACCATTATACCCTGATTTCCCATTTTCAATGGGTTCAGGGTATAAAAATGGATTCAGTAATTATTGCAAAGTATAATGGAAAATAGGAAAAAGCTAAGCGATTCAATATGTTGATGCTTTGATAACATAAAACTTTAGATGATTCGGGAATAAACTGGTAAGTATTGCAATAGAGAAAAATGAATTCAGTAATTATTGCAACATATGATGGAAAATGAGAAAAAGCATGGGGATTCAAAATTTTGATGCATTGTTAACAGAAAATTATTCGGCAACAAACTGGTAAGTATTGCAATAGAGAAAAATGGATTCAGTAATTATGGCAAAATATGATGGAAAATAAGAAAAAGCAAAGCGATTCAATATTTTGATGCTTTGATGACAGAAAATTTTAAATTATTCGGCAATAAACTGGTAAGTATTGCAATAGAGAAAAATGAATTCAGTAATTATTGCAAAATATCATGGAAAATAAGAAAAAGCAAAGCGATTCAAAGTTTTGATGCTTTGATAACATAAAACTTTAGATGATTCGGCAACAAACTGGTAAGTATTGCAATAGAGAAAAATGGATTCAGTAATTATTGCAAAATATCATGGAAAATAAGAAAAAGCAAAGCGATTCAAAGTTTTGATGCTTTGATAACATAAAACTTTAGATGATTCGGGAATAAACTGGTAAGTATTGCAATAGAGAAAAATGAATTCAGTAATTATTGCAACATATGATGGAAAATGAGAAAAAGCATGGCGATTCAAAATTTTGATGCATTGTTAACAGAAAATTATTCGGCAACAAACTGGTAAGTATTGCAATAGAGAACAAGTAAGAAAGCTCTAGTCGAGACTGCTCGACTACGAGATCCCCTGAACCCTTGGAGCAATAGATATTTCAATAATTTTTCGCGTCTTTCAGCTTACATAAGAAACACGACACGAACTGCGAACTGCGACACACATACACTCACACATGCATACACACACAAACGCACACACAGGCACACATACACACACACGCATACAGACACACATACACACACACACACACGCATACACACACGAACGCATACACACACACACACACACATACACACACACATACACACACAAGCACCCACGCATAAACACGCATGGGCTGCAGTGTGCGCTTACTATGAGAACTTAATTGTTTAATAACTTTTTTTATGGACGTACGATCTTCATGAAACTTTCAGATTATGATTATAACATGGATATGCATGTGATTGCCAAAGCACAAGTCTCTAGTATTTGAAATACGCTTTTTACAAAAGTGAGGGTGAGGGGGTGAATTTAGAGGTGGGGGGTAAATTTTAACAAAAACCGAAATTGTATAAATTGCATGTAAGTATACATTAAAAATTTGGAGACTCTAACAATAAAGGTGTAGAAGATATAATCTTATAACTAGTTTTCGATAAGGTTTTTTATCGATAAAAAAAGATCGGGATGAGTTATCGAATTTTAATGATAAACTTGATATGCGCGCTGTAATTACGGACATTTAAAAAAAAAAATTGAAGTCTCTAGCTCTTATATCTTCTGAAATCGACGCGTTCATACATACGGACAGACGGACAGACGGACAGACAGACGAACAGGGCCAAATCAACTCAGCTCGTCACCCTGATCAAGAATATATATACTTTGTGGGGTCTGCCACGCCTCCTTCTCCCTGTTACATACATTTCAACAAAACCATTATACCCTGATTTCCCATTGAAAATGGGTTCAGGGTATAAAAATATAAAAATATTTTGAAACAACAGTTGCACCGATCGGGACTCGAACCGCGACTTCTCGATCGAGCGTCAAGCAGCTAACACACTAGGCCACCTCACTCCTGCTAGTGGCACTGGCAAAACTCAAATAGATTCACTGTTGCTGCGCCATCTACCAAAACTAAACAAAACTAACAGCTGATGTGATTCAACGAATGTTTTTGTTGTAGCTGCTGCACGTGCGTTTGTTAATTGGCCAAATATTTGATTACTTTTGATTAATTTTTGACTGAATGGAATTTAATGAAACTTTCAGCATATGATCTACATATTATATTGAATATTTGAGAATTTTAGAAAAAAGAAAAATCATTCACAATTAACTATAGTGGCATCTGATTTGAACTTGAATGTTTTTACTCGATAAAAACATAACGGGATGATTTGTCGAATTTTAAAAGCAAACTCGACGTCCGCGCTGTATATACGGTCATTTTTAAAAAAAATTTAAGTCTCTAGCTCTTATATCTTCGGAAATCGACGCGTTCAAACATACGGACAGACGGACGGACGGACAGACGGACAAACAGACAGACGGACAGGGCCAAATCAACTCAGCTCGTCGCCCTGATCAAGAATATATATACTTTGTGGGGTCTGCCACGCCTCCTTCTGCCTGTTACATACATTTCAACAAAACCGTTATACCCTGATTTCCCATTTTCAATGGGTTCAGGGTATAAAAAAAAAAAAAATAAAAGAAAACAAGTAAGAAAACTCTAGTCGAGAGTGCTCGACTAGATACTACCCTGAACCCAACAAATAAAAATGCCCATTTAGTATGGCTGAAATTTCAATTTCGATGTATTTAAAAATATAAATAAAATACCAAACTCATTTAATAAAATATAAAAATATTTTGAAACAATTAAAAAAAATTAACATCATTGTTGCATCGATCGGGATTCGAACCGCGACTTCTCGATCGAGCGTCATGCAGCTAACACACTAGGCCACCTCACTCCTGCCAGTGGCGCTGGCAAAACTCAAATAGATTCACTGCGGTAGCGCCATCTACCAAAACTAAACGAAACTAACTGCTGATGTGACTCTAAGAATCTGCTAGAATAATCAAACTATTAAAAACGCACATAAAGTATAGTTAAAATTTCAATTTCGGTGAAAACTCATTTATGAAAATATAAAAATATTTTGAAACAATTAAAAACAAGTAAGAAAGCTCTAGTCGAGACTGCTCGACTACGAGATCCCCTGAACCCTTGGAGTGCTAGCTATTTCAATAATTTTTCGCGTCTTTCAGCTTACACAAGAAACACACACACATACACAAACACATACACATACAAGCACCCACGCATAAACACGCATGGGCTGCAGTGTGCGCTTACTATGAGAACTTAATTGTTTAATAACTTTTTTTGTGGACGTACGATCTTCATGAAACTTTCAGATTATGATTATAACATGAATATGCATGTAGTAGCCAAAGCACAAGTCTCTAGTATTTGAAATACGCGTTTTACAAAAGTGAGGGTAAGGGGGTGAATTTAGAGGTGGGGGGTAAATTTTAACAAAAACCGAAATTGTATAAATTGCATATAAGCATACATTCAAAATTTGGAGACTCTAGCAATAAAGGTGTAGAAGATATAATTTTATAGCTGGGTTTCGATAAGGTTTTTCATCGATAAAAAAGATCGGGATGAGTTATCGAATTTTAATGATAAACTCGATATCCGCGCTGTAATTACGAACATTTTACAAAAAATTTGAAGTCTCTAGCTCTTATATCTTAGGAAATCGACGCGTTCAAACATACGGACAGACGGACAGACGGACAGACGGACAGACAGACAGACGGACAGGGCCAAATCAACTCAGCTCGTCACCCTGATCAAGAATATATATACTTTGTGGGGTCTGCCACGCCTCCTTCTGCCTGTTACATACATTTCAACAAAACCATTATACCCTGATTTCCCATTTTCAATGGGTTCAGGGTATAAAAATTAACATCATTGTTGCATCGATCGGGATTCGAACCGCGACTTCTTGATCGAGCGTCATGCAGCTAACACACTAGACCACTCCACTCCTGCTAGAGGTGCTGGCAAAACTCAAATACATTCACTGTTGCTGCGCCATCTACCAAAACTAAACGAAATTAACAGCTGATGTGATTCAACGAATGTTTTTGTTGTAGCTGCTGCACGTGCGTTTGTTAATTGGCCAAATATTTGATTATTTTTATTAATTTTTGACTGAACGGAATTTAATGAAACTTTCAGCATATGATCTACATATTATATTGAATATTTGAGAATTTTAGAAAAAAGAAAAATCATTCACAATTAACTATAGTGGCATCTGATTTGAACTTGAATGTTTTTACTCGATAAAAGCATAACAGGATGATTTAGCGAATTTTAAAAGCAAACTCGACGTCCGCGCTGTATAAACGGTCATTTTAAAAAAAATTCAAGTCTCTAGCTCTTATATCTTCGGAAATCGACGCGTTCAAACATACGGACAGACGGACAGACGGACAGACGGACGGACGGACAGACGGACAGACGGACAGACAGACAGACGGACAGGGCCAAATCGACTCAGCTCGTCGCCCTGATCAAGAATATATATACTTTGTGGGGTCTGTCACGCCTCCTTCTGCCTGTTACATACATTTCAACAAAACCATTATACCCTGATTTCCCATTTTCAATGGGTTCAGGGTATAAAAAAAAAACAAGTAAGAAAGCTCTAGTGTTAGCTTGGAGTGTTAGCTATTTCAATCATTTTTCGCGTCTTTCACACGCACGTACGCACACACAGGCATACATACACACACACGCATACAGACACAAACGCATACACACACTTACATACACACACACATACACAAACACATACACACATACACAAACACATACACACACGCATAAACACGCATGGGCGGCAGTGAGCGCTTACTATGAGAACTTAATTGTTTAATAACTTTTTTGTGGACGTACGATCTTCATGAAACTTTTAAATTATGATTATAACATGGATATGCATGTAATTGCCAAAGCACAAGTCTCTAGTATTTGAAATACGCTTTTTACAAAAGTGAGGGTGAGGGGGTGAATTTAAGGGTGGGGGGTAAATTTTAACAAAAACCGAAATTGTATAAATTGCATATAAGCATACATTAAAAATTTGGAGACTCTAGCAATAAAGGTGTAGAAGATATAATTTTATAACTGGTTTTCTATAAGTTTTTTATCGATAAAAAAAGATTGGGATGAGTTATCGATTTTTAATGATAAACTCGATATCCGCGCTGTAATTACGAACATTTTACAAAAAATTTGAAGTCTCTAGCTCTTATATCTTCGGAAATCGACGCGTTCAAACATACGGACAGACGGACAGACGGACAGGGCCAAATCAACTCAGCTCGTCACCCTGATCAAGAATATATATATTTTGTGGGGTCTGCCACGCCTCCTTCTGCCTGTTACATACATTTCAACAAAACCATTACACCCTGATTTCCCATTTTCAATGGGTTCAGGGTATAAAAAGAAAAAAAAATTTGAATAAACAAGTAAGAACGTTGCAGTCGGGCGTTACCGACTGCGGAATACTCATTCACATCCCATCAACAATTTAGTAGTTAAGTTTCGTTCTAATACTGTAGAATATACAGGTTTTTCCGATTTGCCACGCCCCAACTGGGCGTAGACACCTCATTTTTGGTCAGTTTTTAGAAAGAGATAACGTTACCCTAACTGCAAAGTTTGAATGCTTACCCTAAAAAAATGTGAAAATTACAGGGTACTTTTCGATATGCCACGCCCCTAAAGAGGCGTAAAAATTATTTTTGGGGAATCGATAGAGGAGGCTACCAGTAACTCAACTATCCAAATTTGAAGCTTCTAGCTATTATACTTTAGGAGATAAAAACTTTTGCGGTTTGCCACGCCCCCTGTGGGCGGACATATATCCGACAAAACTTTTTGGTCTTGGGTGATCAGTCCGAGTATATATACAAAATTTGAGGTCTCTGCCATCAATAGTGTCCAAAATATAGGAGAATTTAAAAAATCACTATATCTTCAGGTCCGATTTGCCACGCCCCCAACAGGCGTAGACTTATAATTTATCTTCAGACTTTATAGAATCATACCATTAGCTGACGCGCAAAATTACAGCGCTCTAGCTGTAAAAATCTTGGAGATACAGTTTTATCCGATTTGCCACGCCCCCAATGGGCGGAGATATATCCGCCATAGCTCGTGATCTTGGGTGGTCAACGCGGACCTACATACCAAGTTTCAGCTTTCTAGCTCTTCAACAAACATGATTTCTGGTATATCGGAAAATGCATTTTCCGATTTGCCACGCCCCTAGTGGGCGGATCGGGAAAATTTTAACACTTTATAAATCGGAGATATACACGAGTATGTGTTCCAAATTTCAAGTCTCTAGCTTCAATAGCGCCGAAATAGATTGCGTTCATACGGACAGACGGACGGACGGACAGACGGACAGACGGACAGACGGACGGACAGCAAGACGGACATTGCACAAAACCAATATACTGATTCACTTTCGTGAATGAGTATAATGATTCACTTTCGTGAATGAGTATAAAAATGAAATACAAACTATGAAATAACAAGTAAGAAAGCTCTTGTCGAGACTGCTCGACTACGAGATCCCCTGAACCCTTGGAGCAATAGATATTTCAATAATTTTTCGCGTCTTTCAGCTTACACAACACACACACACAGGCACGTACGCACACACAGGCACACATACACACACACGCATACAGACACACATACACACACACACACGCATACATACACAAACGCATACACACACACATACACATAACCACACACATATACACACACATACACAAACACATACACACACAGGCACCCACGCATAAACACACATGGGCTGCAGTGTGCGCTTACTATGAGAACTTAATTGTTTAATAACTTTTTTTATGGACGTACGATCTTCATGAAACTTTCAGATTATGATTATAACATGGATATGCATGTAATTGCCAAAGCAAAAGTCTCTAGTATTTGAAATACGCTTTTTACAAAAGTGAGGGTGAGGGGGTGAATTTAAGGGTGGGGGGTAAATTTTAACAAAAACCGAAATTGTATAAATTGCATATAAGCATACATTAAAAATTTGGAGACTCTAGCAATAAAGGTGTAGAAGATATAATTTTATAACTGGTTTTCGATAAGGTTTTTTATCGATAAAAAAAGATCGGGATGAGTTATCGAATTTTAATGATAAACTTGATATGCGCGCTGTAATTACGGACATTTTAAAAAAAAATTTGAAGTCTCTAGCTCTTATATCTTCTGAAATCGACGCGTTCATACATACGGACAGACGGACAGGGCCAAATCAACTCAGCTCGTCACCCTGATCAAGAATATATATACTTTGTGGGGTCTGCCACGCCTCCTTCTCCCTTTTACATACATTTCAACAAAACCATTATACCCTGATTTCCCATTGAAAATGGGTTCTGGGTATAAAAACTATGAAATAAAAGCTATGAATTAAAACTAAATTTTTAAATTAATATACATTAACTAATACTCCCCAAATGTCTAAAATTTGATTTAAACATTTTTTAATATTTTATTGTAATATTATATTATTATGTTATTATTACTATATTGTTAACCTTTTTATTCATTTGTAATTTTTTCATATTATGTAGTTTTTTTTTTCATCTTTTTATACACTCAAACTACATACCAAACACATGCACATACATACATATATATAACTTCAAGAACATGAAGCGACAGTGATTAAGAGTAAATGAAAACGTAATAGTCTAGCTAGAGTAATTTAAAGAATAAATGTATCTATTCGAATTTTTTTGAGTTTCCTTAATAAATTAACATGGTAGAGTCGAGGCCATCTTTATTAGAGAATCTTCATAAACAATTTAAAGCTGAAGATCATGGTTGGGTTTGGGTAAAGACAGCGAGAAGCCAACACCACCTCGGCTTCCGCGTCTTTCTAACTGTCCGTGTTTGTTTCGTTTTTCTTGTTGTCCGAATGTTTGTTTTGTACAGGAATCCTAAAAATTTTAAAGTTTGTGTGTATTGGTGAAGGTATGGCAAAATCCACCCCCCCCACCGACAGAGGTAAGGGAACCAGAGGATTCCGCCCGCCACTACCCGATCCACGTCTTGTGTATGTTGATGTATGCTGATGTATATATGTATGTATGTATACATGTATGTGAATAGCTATATGTATATATATGTATATATGTATATATGTAAACATTCGAATGCACGAAGATCGCTTTCATACTCGAGTACGCTCGTTACATAGATTTTATGGCGCCCAACGGGGGGCCTGAAATTCGAAGAGAGAAGTTAACGCCCGCTGCATTCATACATAAGATCGATACATTACATAAATTTTATGGCGCCCAACGTGGGGCACTGTGAGTTCATTAGCTTTCAGTGAACCGAATTTTTGTGAGGCACTGTTAGTTGATACGCTTTCAGTGAACCAAAAT
Source organism: Drosophila arizonae (assembly GCF_054131065.1). Taxonomy (NCBI): domain Eukaryota; kingdom Metazoa; phylum Arthropoda; class Insecta; order Diptera; family Drosophilidae; genus Drosophila; species Drosophila arizonae. The sequence continues at coordinate 27,401,839 of NC_142925.1, read as the reverse complement.
TTTTCTTGTATGGCCACTTCTTCTATTAGTAGTCATACAAAACACCCCTTTTGTGAGAATATCAGTTGTCTCAGTATCCTGTATTGCTGAAATAGACTTAGACTTGGTTGGTCTAGCTATCGCAACAGTGACTGCTGAGAGGAATAGATTTATTTTCATAGGTACTACGAAGCTGCCGGATTCAAGCCTGGATCGCAGACCGAGACACCTTGAAGAATCTTTCAACTTTGAATGAATTAAAGCATCTCTGCTTTGGAAAAGAACATCTTCCCTCACAATTGTAGCTCGTTTTTGTTTGCTGTGGATGAAGCCACAATTCAATCTAGTTCTAGAAAAACTTCTCTAAATAATTCCAGAATATTGTGTATTCGGCTAGGATACCAATACTGATTATCCCTGGAGGGTATTCTTTACTTAAATGAAGAATGGTAAAAGCCTTAAGCAATGCTAGTTGTGTGTTGATAAGTTGTTGTCGTTGCGTCTTTAAGTGTACTATTGTCTGGAACTCGGAGATATGCTGCCTGTGCATTCCCTTGCCGAATAGTATAGTTATTGATGGTAGCGATAGTCAATTTGTAAATACCTGCTAGATTTAGTTGAAATAGCCAGAAAAAAGAAATAATTCGGAACAGTTAGAACTAATAAAAATGCCTCGATTCTCTCTCTCTATGCCATTAATAGTCAAGCTTAACAACACTTTTTAGTAACTATGCCAGTTATAAATACACCGCCGCACGTCGCATCTGTAGGTAGTACAAAAAATAAATGCGCACTATGTGCGACAGAAATGGATGATACATATCCTTGTTATTTGTTAGCGTGTCAGCATATTTTTCATAAAAACTGCGTAGAAGCGTGGTTAACAGAAAATACCGTCTGTTATACTTGCCAGACACCAATAGATAAGCAGCAAATGAAGCTAGTAGTAGGCAACTGCTCACCCTCTCGGAGGCACGAGACAGCTCCGCCACCAGCTCCAGTAACTCGTCGAGTTACAACCAGAAATCTTGCCAGAACTTTAACATTAGCAGAGGCCAACAATACAGCTAATGTACAAGAAGCTGCTTTGTTGAATGCTAGTGGCGCACAGTCATCAGCTTTAGATGCGAGTCAAAGCGCGAGTCAGGCTGAAGCTGCGCGACCCACAACTACTAGGGGACGACCCAGAGCAACTCGACCATTCCGTGGCGCGAATCCTCAAAGATCGCAGCAACCGGACTACAATGTTATTCAGAACATGATTGAAGAAACAGTCACTAGGGTCATGTCCTCGTTGTCCATAAACAATCGCCCTTCGCCAATCGAACCATTGCCGGTAGCGAACAGTCGCGAGTCCCCATCAATAGGCGCTTGCTCCTTGAATAGTCGAAGGATCGTTGACATTATGCAAAAGTGGGGAGTTCAATTTGATGGTTCATCAGATGGATTAGGGGTTAATGAATTTATCTATCGCGTTAAATCGTTAACAGATGAGACCTTAGATAGTGATTTCACAGGCATGTGCAAGAATATGCATGTGTTATTTACTGGAAAGGCTCGATCATGGTATTGGAGATACCATGGTCTGACCTCTGTGCATCCCTTCGTCAACAGTACGATGATTATCGGTCAAGCTTTATGAAGATGGAGATGATCAGAGCTCGAAAGCAAAAACCAGGAGAGTCCTTTTCAACTTTTTATGAATCTGTAGCCTCTCTTATTGATAAATCTTCACTCAAGGTAGCAGAAGAAGAATTAATGGAAATTTTAAAGAATAACTTACTCCCTGAAATACGCGAGAAGCTATTATATCAGCCAGTTCACTCGGTAGGACACTCACGCCGTTTAGTACAAATGAGCGAAAACTTAGCGTATGAGACTAGCTGTCGTTTTAATCAGGCCAAGCCAGTAGTACAGCGTAGACAAGTTTATGCTGTCGAAGAAATAGCTGATGATGTAGAAGGCGATTCACTAGATGCAGAGCTTGCAGCTATACGCGCCTCTCATCAGAAACTTCGTTGCTGGAATTGCGAAGAAATAGGCCATATCTGGGAAAATTGTCTATCTGAACGTCGCATTTTCTGCTACGGTTGTGGACAGCCCAATGTATACAAGCCACAGTGCAAAGTCTGCCTACATAGACAGTCGGAAAACCGGCAGAAGGCATCCGTCAACAGCCGGAACCCAAAAGCACAGATACAGATACACCCGAGTTGCAAAACTTGCACTCGAATACGTCTGCAATTCGTTTTCGACCCTACGAAGAACGCTTACAAAATTATGTAGAGGTTCGAAATCGAATATTTCAAGATAGCCCGCCTGCTGTTAGCAAGCGAACTCAAAGATTAAAGACATATTATTCAGTGGTTAAGAAAAACCGGATACGATTTTCAATAATGCAACCGACCTTCGTAGCTATGCTGAAGTTTCGTTCTTAACTTATACAGAACTTGGTCTGTTAGATACTGGAGCGAATATCAGTTGTATAGGTTCGAAATTAGCAACATAAGATTTTTCGAAGTTGTCAGAGTTTAAGCCTATAAAATCGAAAGCAAAACAAGGAAGAAAGCTCTAGTCGAGACTGCTCGACTACGAGATCCCCTGAACCCTTGGAGCAATAGATATTTCAATAATTTTTCGCGTCGTTCAGCTTACACAAGAAACACGCACACACACACACACAGGCATACATACACACACACGCATACAGACACAAACGCATACACACACTCACATGCACACACACATACACAAACACATACATACACATACACATGCACACACACATACACAAACACATACATACACATACACAAACACATACACTCACAAGCCCCCACGCATAAACGCATGGGCTGCAGTGTGCGCTTACTATGAGAACTTAATTGTTTAATAACTTTTTTTATGGACATACGATCTTCATGAAACTTTCAGATTATGATTATAACATGGATATGCATGTAATTGCCAAAGCACAAGTCTCTAATATTTGAAATACGATTTTTACAAAAGTGAGGGTGAGGGGGTGAATTTAAGGGTGGGGGGTAAATTTTAACAAAAACCGAAATTGTATAAATTGCATATAAGCATACATTAAAAATTTGGAGACTCTAGCATTAAAGGTGTAGAAGATATAATTTTATAACTGGTTTTCGATAAGGTTTTTTATCGATAAAAAAAGATCGGGATGAGTTAATGATAAACTTGATATGCGCGCTGTAATTACGGACATTTTAAAAAAAATTTGAAGTCTCTAGCTCTTATATCTTCTGAAATCGACGCGTTCATACATACGGACAGACGGACAGACGGACAGACAGACGGACAGGGCCAAATCAACTCAGCTCGTCACCCTGATCAAGAATATATATACTTTGTGGGGTCTGCCACGCCTCCTTCTCCCTGTTACATACATTTCAACAAAACCATTATACCCTGATTTCCCATTGAAAATGGGTTCAGGGTATAAACAGCAGGAGGAGAAAGTCAAGCCATTATTGGATATTTAGACGTAGAACTGACATATAACTCTGTCACCAAGCCAATGACATTATATATTATTCCCAGCATAAAGCAGAATCTCATTTTAGGACATGATTTCTGGAAATCCTTTCGCCTTGCACCAAACATTATTAATGCGATAGAGATACAAGCAAGAATGATTCCCACGCACAGCCATACCCTTTAACGAAGACAGAGATTCAACAACTAGAGCTAGTAGAAGGATTATTTCCAAATGCATCTCATAGTTTGGGGCGTACAACACTTATAGAGCACCACATAGATATTGGAGACGCAAAGCCAGTGAAACAAAGATTCTATCTTCTATGCGCCTCGTAGTAAAACCTAATAAAGTTCGCTTATGTTTAGATGCTCGCAGACTCAATGATGCTACTAAAAAGGACGCGTATCCTTTGCCCAGCATTGATGGAATATTTTCGCGATTACCTAACGCTAATCTTATTTCAAAATTAGATTTAAAGGATGCTTTTTGGCAAATTAAACTCACTGAGGAGTCTAAGCATTTGACTGCATTCACAGTCCCAGGCCGCCCTTTATACCAGTTTAAAGTTATGCCCTTTGGTTTATGCAATGCCCCCTCCACAATGTGTCGTTTAATGCACCAGCTTATTCCACCAGATCTGAGGCATTGTGTGTTTGGATACCTGGATGACCTTTGTGTCGTTTCATTTCCATCTCATTTATCAATTTTAGTCCGTCTAGCAGATCAATTTCGAAAAGCGAATCTAACTCTGAACATAGATAAAAGTCACTTTTGCGTTACAAGCATTAATTATTTAGGCTATGTAATTGGAAGTGGAGGTATTAGCCCAGATCAATCCAAAGTATCTTGTATAATTAATTGGCCACCGCCCAAGAACTTAAAGCAAGTTCGTGGATTTCTAGGAGTGTGTGGGTGGTACAGACGATTTATACATAACTTCGCAGATCTTACTTGCCCAATTACTGACGTACTCTCAGCCAAGTCAAAATTTGTATGGCCTCCCGAAGCACAAATGGCTATGGATAAGTTAAAGAAAGTATTGACTACTGCTCCCATTTTAACAAATCCAGATTTTAGCAAAAAATTTTATTTACATTGCGATGCCAGCGATTTTGGTATTGGTGCCGTGCTTGTGCAACTCTCAGATACAAATGATGAAAAGCCAATCGCATTTATGTCGAAGAAATTAAATCGCTCTCAACGCAATTATAGTGTTACCGAAAGCGAGTGATACTCGCAATTGAGAAGTTTCGATGCAGAATATCTCTGGTAGACTAGCTCGCTGGATTTTCCGTTTACAGCAGTTTAAATTTACTTTTAATCATCGAAAAGGTAAAGACCATGTAGTCCCAGATGCATTATCTCGATTAAGCGAACATGAAATATTAGAACTTGATACCCGATTATAGACCTCACATCAAATGCTTTTTCATAAAGAAATATTTCGAGCAAAAGTCTCGATTTCCCGATCTGAAATTGGTTGGAAACTTTTTATATGTTCGTACCGAACATGCAAATGGTCAGCAAGAACAAGAAAAACTATCTTGGAAGCTATTGGTCCCCGAGAGCCTTCGAGCAAGTGCCCTTAAACAAGCCCATAATAGTTGTACTTCAGCCCATGCCGGAATGCAAAAGACCATAGAAAAGCTACGTAGGCATCTCTTTTGGCCAGGTCTAGCAAAAGATGTGAGAGAGTATATTCGTTCATGCGATACTTGTAAAGAAAGCAAAGCCCCTAATATACATTGAAACCCCCAATGGGTGATCATATCCCTTCATATAGGCCGTTTCAAAGACTTTACATTGACCTTCTTGGACCATATCCTCGTAGTAAACAAGGTCATATAGGGTTGCTTATAGTTTTGGACCATTTTAGCAAGTACCATTGGCTATGTCCATTAAAGAAGTTCACGTCTGCAAAGATTCAAGAGTATCTGCTAAAGCACATATTTCATAGTTTTGGGGTCCCTGAAACAATCGTTAGTGATAATGACACTCAATTCAAGTCGAAAGAATTTAACGCCTTTTTGACGGAATTAGGCATCAAACATGTATACACCGCTCTTTACTCACCACAGAGTAATGCGGCCGAACGTGTAAACCGATCTTTGTTAGCAGCGATTCGTTCATACTTGCAGAACGATCAAACTGAATGGGATGTTCATCTCACGAGCATTTCATGTGCCTTACGCTCAGGACTGCATCAATCGCTAAACTGTTCGCCATACCGAGCACTTTTCGGAGTCGATATGATAACACACGGAGCGGACTATAAATTGTTGAAAGATTTGCATTTGCTCCAAGAGCCAATAATCCCGATCTCTAGATCCGACAATCTGGCTCTATTGAGACACGATATCCAGATCAATATTCGTCGAGCCTACGAACGAAACGCAGGCCAATACAATTTTAGAGCTAAATCGGTTACTTTCAAAGAAGGACAAGAAGTATTTAGAAGAAATTTTGCTTTGAGTAAATTCTCGCAAAATATTAATGCCAAACTAGGACCACAATTTCTAAAATGCCGAGTTAAGAAAAAGTTAGGAAATTGTTACTATCTGCTTGAGAACCTGCAAGGCCAAGAAGTAGGTACTTACCATGCCAAAGATATTAGAAGCTGATTCCCGCTAATATACTGTCTAACGTGGTATATTATCGGGTGGTGTAATGGTTGCGAATCTCTAAGATTGCAAATTGCAGCGCATATCGTTTGCGACAACATTGTCGCCTGCGCTGCAATGCAAGAGAGAGAGAGAGAGACAGAGAGCGGAGCTTTAGCGATCGAGCTTTCGCTAAGCTTACGCTAAGCTTACGCTGTGCTCGCTCGTCGGAGACAGTGGGAGAAATACGCTCACTAGCATTCCGCTGTCCGAAGCTTCGCTGAGAGCGAAACATTAAAACCAAGAACACTGGAATGTGGGCGTATAAAAAGCGGCCACATTGCCAGCTCCATCTTTTTCCGGCCCACATTTTCAATAAGATACCCTCAGCGTGGAGTTCTATCCAGCTAAAATTTTTGTTAATAATTATAAATATATATATCTTTATATATGTATATATTTAACAAAAAGAAATATACACAAAAGATTATTGCCCTCCACAAAAGATTGAAATTTTCTGAATTTGGCCCACCGTGACCAGCTGATCTGGTCAGTCATTGACTTTGGTGCGCGCAGCCGCACGCATTTTTATTCGTGGGAAACAACAAGTGTGCAAGCAGGCAACAAAAGGTATTTTGATCAAAATTAATATAAATTAAAACTTAGTTTACAGAAACTAAGTCGGTTTTTTTTGTATTTTGCAGCCTTTAATATAACCCTAACCTCTCGGCCAGCAGAAGGCCACATGCACATATGCGCTGTGCAGAGGTTAGGGCTATATATTAAAATAGCCCCCGAAAAAAAAAATATTAGCCACCGAAGAAAAACAAGTAAGAAAGCTCTAGTCGAGACTACTCGACTACGAGATCCCCTGCACCCTTGGAGTAATAGCTATTTCAATAATTTTTCGCGTCTATCAGCTTACACAAGAAACACGCACACACACACACACACACACATACGCACGCACACACAGGCATACATACACACACATACATACACACACATACACACACACACATACACAAACAATTACATACATATACACACACACACATAAACACGCATGGACGGCAGTGAGCGCTTACTATGAGAACTTAATTGATTAATAACTTTTTTTATGGACGTACGATCTTCATGAAACTTTCAGATTATGATTATAACATGGATATGCATGTAATTGCCAAAGCACAAGTCTCTAGTATTTGAAATACGCTTTTACAAAAGTGAGGGTGAGGGGGTGAATTTAAGGGTGGGGGGTAAATTTTAACAAAAACCGAAATTGTATAAATTGCATATAAGCATACATTAAAAATTTGGAGAATAAAGGTGTAGAAGATATAATTTTATAACTGGTTTTCGATAAGGTTTTTTATCGATAAAAAAGATCGGGATGAGTTATCGAATTTTAATGATAAACTTGATATGCGCGCTGTAATTACGGACATTTTAAAAAAAATTTGAAGTCTCTAGCTCTTATATCTTCTGAAATCACCGCGTTCATACATACGGACAGACGGACAGGGCCAAATCAACTCAGCTCGTCACCCTGATCAAGAATATATATACTTTGTGGGGTCTGCCACGCCTCCTTCTCCCTTTTACATACATTTCAACAAAACCATTATACCCTGATATCCCATTGAAAATGGGTTCTGGGTATAAAAACTATGAAATAAAAGCTATGAATTAAAACTAAATTTTTAAATTAATATACATTAACTAATACTCCCCAAATGTCTAAAATTTGATTTAAACATTTTTTAATATTTTATTGTAATATTATATTATTATGTTATTATTACTATATTGCTAACCTTTTTATTCATTTGTAATTTTTTCATATTATGTAGTTTTTATACTCATTCACGAAAGTGAATCAGTATATTGGTTTTGTGCAATGTCCGTCTTGCTGTCCGTCCGTCTGTCCGTCTGTCCGTCCGTCCGTCTGTCCGTCTGTCCGTCTGTCCGTCTGTCCGTATGAACGCAATCTATTTCGGCGCTATTGAAGCTAGAGACTTGAAATTTGGAACACATACTCGTGTATATCTCCGATTTATAAAGTGTTAAAATTTTCCCGATCCGCCCACTAGGGGCGTGGCAAATCGGAAAATGCATTTTCCGATATACCAGAAATCATGTTTGTTGAAGAGCTAGAAAGCTGAAACTTGGTATGTAGGTCCGCGTTGACCACCCAAGATTACGAGCTATGGCGGATATATCTACGCCCATTGGGGGCGTGGCAAATCGGATAAAACTGTATCTCCTAAAGTTGTAAACCTAGAATGCTGAAATTTTGCACGTCAGCTAATGGTATGATTCTATAAAGTCTGAAGATAAATTATAAGTCTACGCCCGTTGGGGGCGTGGCAAATCGGACCTGAAGATATAGTGATTTTTTAAATTCTCCTATATTTTGGACACTATTGATGGCAGAGACCTCAAATTTTGTATATATACTCGGACTGATCACCCAAGACCAAAAAGTTTTGTAGGATATATGTCCGCCCACAGGGGGCGTGGCAAACCGCAGCTTCAAATTTGGATAGTTGAGTTACTGGTAGCCTCCTCTATCGATTCCCCAAAAATAATTTTTAGGCCTCTTTAGGGGCGTGGCATATCGAAAAATACCCTGTAATTTTCACATTTTTTTAGGGTAAGCATTCAAACTTTGCAGTTAGGGTAACGTTATCTCTTTCTAAAAACTGACCAAAAATGAGGTGTCTACGCCCAGTTGGGGCGTGGCAAATCGGAAAAACCTGTATATTCTACAGTATTAGAACGAAACTTAACTACTAAATTGTTGATGGGATGTGAATGAGTATTCCGCAGTCGGTAACGCCCGACTGCAACGTTCTTACTTGTTTTTTTCATCTTTTTATACACTCAAACTACATACCTAACACATGCACATACATATATATAACTTCAAGAACATGAAGCGACAGTGATTAAGAGTAAATGAAAACGTAATAGTCTAGCTAGAGTAATTTAAAGAATAAATGTATCTATTCGAATTTTTTTGAGTTTCCTTAATAAATTAACATGGTAGAGTCGAGGCCATCTTTATTAGAGAATCTTCATAAACAATTTAAAGCTGAAGATCATGGTTGGGTTTGGGTAAAGACAGCGAGAAGCCAACACCACCTCGGCTTCCGCGTCTTTCTAACTGTCCGTGTTTGTTTCGTTTTTCTTGTTGTCCGAATGTTTGTTTTGTACAGGAATCCTAAAAATTTTAAAGTTTGTGTGTATTGGTGAAGGTATGGCAAAATCCACCCCCCCACCGACAGAGGTAAGGGAACCAGAGGATTACGCCCGCCACTACCCGATCCACGTCTTGTGTATGTTGATGTATGCTGATGTATATATGTATGTATGTATGTATGTATACATGTATGTGAATAGCTATATGTGTATATATGTATGTATGTATACATGTATGTGAATAGCTATATGTATATATATGTATATATGTATATATGTATATATGTAAACATTCGAATGCACGAAGATCGCTTTCATACTCGAGTACGCTCGTTACATAGATTTTATGGCGCCCAACGGGGGGCCTGAAATTCGAAGAGAGAAGTTAACGCCCGCTGCATTCATACATAAGATCGATACATTACATAAATTTTATGGCGCCCAACGTGGGGCACTGTGAGTTCATTAGCTTTCAGTGAACCGAATTTTTGTGAGGCACTGTTAGTTGATACGCTTTCAGTGAACCAAAATTTTTCTTGTATGGCCACTTCTTCTATTAGTAGTCATACAAAACACCCCTTTTGTGAGAATATCAGTTGTCTCAGTATCCTGTATTGCTGAAATAGACTTAGACTTGGTTGGTCTAGCTATCGCAACAGTGACTGCTGAGAGGAATAGATTTATTTTCATAGGTACTACGAAGCTGCCGGATTCAAGCCTGGATCGCAGACCGAGACACCTTGAAGAATCTTTCAACTTTGAATGAATTAAAGCATCTCTGCTTTGGAAAAGAACATCTTCCCTCACAATTGTAGCTCGTTTTTGTTTGCTGTGGATGAAGCCACAATTCAATCTAGTTCTAGAAAAACTTCTCTAAATAATTCCAGAATATTGTGTATTCGGCTAGGATACCAATACTGATTATCCCTGGAGGGTATTCTTTACTTAAATGAAGAATGGTAAAAGCCTTAAGCAATGCTAGTTGTGTGTTGATAAGTTGTTGTCGTTGCGTCTTTAAGTGTACTATTGTCTGGAACTCGGAGATATGCTGCCTGTGCATTCCCTTGCCGAATAGTATAGTTTTTGATGGTAGCGATAGTCAATTTGTAAATACCTGCTAGATTTAGTTGAAATAGCCAGAAAAAAGAAATAATTCGGAACAGTTAGAACTAATAAAAATGCCTCGATTCTCTCTCTCTATGCCATTAATAGTCAAGCTTAACAACACTTTTTAGTAACTATGCCAGTTATAAATACACCGCCGCACGTCGCATCTGTAGGTAGTACAAAAAATAAATGCGCACTATGTGCGACAGAAATGGATGATACATATCCTTGTTATTTGTTAGCGTGTCAGCATATTTTTCATAAAAACTGCGTAGAAGCGTGGTTAACAGAAAATACCGTCTGTTATACTTGCCAGACACCAATAGATAAGCAGCAAATGAAGCTAGTAGTAGGCAACTGCTCACCCTCTCGGAGGCACGAGACAGCTCCGCCACCAGCTCCAGTAACTCGTCGAGTTACAACCAGAAATCTTGCCAGAACTTTAACATTAGCAGAGGCCAACAATACAGCTAATGTACAAGAAGCTGCTTTGTTGAATGCTAGTGGCGCACAGTCATCAGCTTTAGATGCGAGTCAAAGCGCGAGTCAGGCTGAAGCTGCGCGACCCACAACTACTAGGGGACGACCCAGAGCAACTCGACCATTCCGTGGCGCGAATCCTCAAAGATCGCAGCAACCGGACTACAATGTTATTCAGAACATGATTGAAGAAACAGTCACTAGGGTCATGTCCTCGTTGTCCATAAACAATCGCCCTTCGCCAATCGAACCATTGCCGGTAGCGAACAGTCGCGAGTCCCCATTAATAGGCGCTTGCTCCTTGAATAGTCGAAGGATCGTTGACATTATGCAAAAGTGGGGAGTTCAATTTGATGGTTCATCAGATGGATTAGGGGTTAATGAATTTATCTATCGCGTTAAATCGTTAACAGATGAGACCTTAGATAGTGATTTCACAGGCATGTGCAAGAATATGCATGTGTTATTTACTGAAAAGGCTCGATCATGGTATTGGAGATACCACAAACAAGTTGATCATATTATTTGGTCTGACCTCTGTGCATCCCTTCGTCAACAGTACGATGATTATCGGTCAAGCTTTATGAAGATGGAGATGATCAGAGCTCGAAAGCAAAAACCAGGAGAGTCCTTTTCAACTTTTTATGAATCTGTAGCCTCTCTTATTGATAAATCTTCACTCAAGGTAGCAGAAGAAGAATTAATGGAAATTTTAAAGAATAACTTACTCCCTGAAATACGCGAGAAGCTATTATATCAGCCAGTTCACTCGGTAGGACACTTACGCCGTTTAGTACAAATGAGCGAAAACTTAGCGTATGAGACTAGCTGTCGTTTTAATCAGGCCAAGCCAGTAGTACAGCGTAGACAAGTTTATGCTGTCGAAGAAATAGCTGATGATGTAGAAGGCGATTCACTAGATGCAGAGCTTGCAGCTATACGCGCCTCTCATCAGAAACTTCGTTGCTGGAATTGCGAAGAAATAGGCCATATCTGGGAAAATTGTCTATCTGAACGTCGCATTTTCTGCTACGGTTGTGGACAGCCCAATGTATATAAGCCACAGTGCAAAGTCTGCCTACATAGACAGTCGGAAAACCGGCAGAAGGCATCCGTCAACAGCCGGAACCCAAAAGCACAGATACAGATACACCCGAGTTGCAAAACTTGCACTCGAATACGTCTGCAATTCGTTTTCGACCCTACGAAGAACGCTTACAAAATTATGTAGAGGTTCGAAATCGAATATTTCAAGATAGCCCGCCTGCTGTTAGCAAGCGAACTCAAAGATTAAAGACATATTATTCAGTGGTTAAGAAAAACCGGAATTAGCAAATATCTACGATTTTCAATAATGCAACCGACCTTCGTAGCTATGCTGAAGTTTCGTTCTTAACTTATACAGAACTTGGTCTGTTAGATACTGGAGCGAATATCAGTTGTATAGGTTCGAAATTAGCAACATAAGATTTTTCGAAGTTGTCAGAGTTTAAGCCTATAAAATCGAAAGCAAAAACAGCAGGAGGAGAAAGTCAAACCATTATTGGATATTTAGACGTAGAACTGACATATAACTCTGTCACCAAGCCAATGACATTATATATTATTCCCAGCATAAAGCAGAATCTCATTTTAGGACATGATTTCTGGAAATCCTTTCGCCTTGCACCAAACATTATTGATGCGATAGAGATATCTGATACAAGCAAGAATGATTCCCACGAACAGTCATATCCTTTAACGAAGACAGAGATTCAACAACTAGAGCTAGTAAAAGGATTATTTCCAAATGCATCTCATAGTTTGGGGCGTACAACACTTATAGGGCACCACATACATATTGGAGACGCAAAGCCAGTGAAACAAAGATTCTATCCAGTCAGTCCCGCTGTAGAAAAGCTGTTATATCAAGGAATTGATCAAATGCTTCAGTTGGATGTGATTGAACCTTCTGTTAGCCCTTGGAGTTCACCTATGCGCCTCGTAGTAAAACCTAATAAAGTTCGCTTATGTTTAGATGCTCGCAGACTCAATGATGCTACTAAAAAGGACGCGTATCCTTTGCCCAGCATTGATGGAATATTTTCGCGATTACCTAACGCTAATCTTATTTCAAAATTAGATTTAAAGGATGCTTTTTGGCAAATTAAATTCACTGAGGAGTCTAAGCATTTGACTGCATTCACAGTCCCAGGCCGCCCTTTATACACTGGTATAAACTTTAAACTGTAAAGTTATGCCCTTTGGTTTATGCAATGCCCCCTCCACAATGTGTCGTTTAATGGACCAGCTTATTCCACCAGATCTGAGGCATTGTGTGTTTGGATACCTGGATGACCTTTGTGTCGTTTCATTTCCATCTCATTTATCAATTTTAGTCCGTCTAGCAGATCAATTTCGAAAAGCGAATCTAACTCTGAACATAGATAAAAGTCAGTTTTGCGTTACAAGCATTAATTATTTAGGCTATGTAATTGGAAGTGGAGGTATTAGCCCAGATCAATCCAAAGTATCTTGTATAATTAATTGGCCACCGCCCAAGAACTTAAAGCAAGTTCGTGGATTTCTAGGAGTGTGGGTGGTACAGACGATTTATACATAACTTCGCAGATCTTACTTGCCCAATTACTGACGTACTCTCAGCCAAGTCAAAATTTGTATGGCCTCCCGAAGCACAAATGGCTATGGATAAGTTAAAGAAAGTATTGACTACTGCTCCCATTTTAACAAATCCAGATTTTAGCAAAAAATTTTATTTACATTGCGATGCCAGCGATTTTGGTATTGGTGCCGTGCTTGTGCAACTCTCAGATACAAATGATGAAAAGCCAATCGCATTTATGTCGGAGAAATTAAATCGCTCTCAACGCAATTATAGTGTTACCGAGCGCGAGTGTCTCGCAGTGATACTCGCAATTGAGAAGTTTCGATGCTATTTAGAACTGCAAGAATTCGAAGTGGTTACCGATCATCTCTGGTAGACTAGCTCGCTGGATTTTCCGTTTACAGCAGTTTAAATTTACTTTTAGTCATCGAAAAGGTAAAGACCATGTAGTCCCAGATGCATTATCTCGATTAAGAGAACATGAAATATTAGAACTTGATATGAACCCGATTATAGACCTCACATCAAATGCTTTTTCAGAAGATTCTTATTTAGAGCTCATAAAGAAATATTCCGAGCAAAAGTCTCGATTTCCCGATCTGAAATTGGTTGGAAACTTTTCAGCAAGAACAAGAAAAACTATCTTGGAAGCTATTGGTCCCCGAGAGCCTTCGAGCAAGTGCCCTTAAACAAGCCCATAATAGTTGTACTTCAGCCCATGCCGGAATGCAAAAGACCATAGAAAAGCTACGTAGGCATCTCTTTTGGCCAGGTCTAGCAAACGATGTGAGAGAGTATATTCGTTCATGCGATACTTGTAAAGAAAGCAAAGCCCCTAATTATACATTGAAACCCTCAATGGGTGATCATATCCCTTCATATAGGCCGTTTCAAAGACTTTACATTGACCTTCTTGGACCATATCCTCGTAGTAAACAAGGTCATATAGGGTTGCTTATAGTTTTGGACCATTTTAGCAAGTACCATTGGCTATGTCCATTAAAGAAGTTCACGTCTGCAAAGATTCAAGAGTATCTGCTAAAGCACATTGTTCGGCGCAGCAGCTAACAATTGCTCTTAATAGTTAAATAAGCTTCTCTTAAGTTAGTCTCTTGCCTTTGTCATTCTCATTCGCTGTTAGCGCACTCTTGCACATAACAAAGCATAACACACATACATATGTAAATCACATCCGCTCTGTTAATTGCATATTCTTCTTTATTTATATTCTTTTAAACTCTGTACAAAAATAGTCTTCATTCGCGCAACACCTACAAATTTGTCACCCTCGCATCGAACTAACTTTGCCTAAACAGTGTCCAGAGACTCGGCATTAAATTAATAAATAATAAGCTAAATTATATCGTTTTGGTTTTTATTTTTTTGCCTTCGTAAATGATTGGAGCCAGAGTTGCCGAAAAAGCTCGGCAGCTTCAAACATTTTGGTGACCCCGACGTGATCCTAATACACTCTGTGGTGCTCGCTTAGCGCGTTATAAGTTATTACACCATCTTGGCGTCGCTCATCAGTGAAATTTACAAAATATTTGTGCAAGATAGTGCATTCAAATTATCAATTTCATTGTGACACAACCTTGTAAAACATTTAACATTTCGTTCGAACTGCATATATGTATGTGTATGCAATTGTCTTGAGTTTTTTGCATCCTCTTTTAATTGCCGTTTCGTTCGTCGCAGTTGGCGCCTTCTCAGCTGCATCTGCATAGAAAGCGCGCAAACCTAAAAAGCTGTGTCAATCGTAGAAGACACACACACACACATACATAAATCAAAACTCAGATAATCTGCATGCAGTGGCTTTGCATTCTGATTATCTTTATCATTTTTTCTTTCGTTCGTGGATCATCGCGTTTAGCGTCTTTTATGTAGCGTCTGCGCAGCTATTCCGAAAATAGTTGTCTCGATCACACACGTACATACATATGTATATACGTACAGTGGGCTTGCATATAAAATGTGCAGATACATTATATGTGCATAAGTGGAACTCTTAGCTTGTACATTAGCGTTACAATTGCAAGTGCTTTTGCAAAAGTGAACATAATTGACTACATTTGCGACTAAAATTTAAAAAAATGAATAATTTAGAATCGAGTGCTGATCAAGTGCCTGCATCTCAGGTCACTTATCTAAAGCGTAAAACGAAAGCGCTGTTCGATAGACTCGAAAGTCTATATGCCGAATCAGACGCGGACAAATTAAGCCATATGGATTCGTGTGATTTACGTGTACTTTTGGACTCGATCACCAAATTAGAGTCAAATTTCGATGCGGTTCACACGAACTTAGAAGAATCAGATTTTGAGTCCATATCCAGTGATTTACCTGCGAAATTTGAATCAATTCTACTGAAGTTTAAGGCCCTGCTTCAACGTGAACTGGGAAGTCGGCCAAATCAACAGTTTTCTTCGACACTTAATACAAGCTTTACAAATGCTCATCCAGTGCTCATTATGTCAAATCGGTCGCGTTTGCCGCAGTTGGAATTGCCAAAATTTAGTGGAATCTATACTGAGTGGGAAAATGCTGACTCTGATCTCAGCCCTATTGAGAAGCTCCAACATCTTCGGTCCTGCTTAAGTGGTGCTGCGCTGCATACCATCGGCTCATTGGAAATAAATAGGGCTAACTATAGCGTCGCTCTGGATATTCTTCAGCGTCGATTTGATAATAAACGTTTTATTTTACAGGCACACATCAGAGCGATATTTGGGCTTGAGAAGGCAGATTCATCTGTGGGCAGACTGAGGCAGTTGGCGGATAAGGTTACATCTCACATTCGTGCTATGGATTCTCTTGCATCGAGGGAAGAAGTCGCTGATTGTATCATCGTGCAAACAGTGTTGCAGAAATTGGACAAATGCACTCAGGCCAAATGGGAGGAACGATCATCAGCAAATGAGTTACCGTCGTGGGCCAAGTTGTCAACGTTCTTGCAAGAGCGGTGTCGAATGCTTGAAAATGTGGATCAAGTTTTGCAGGATGGTCAGGTTGGCAAGTCAGGGAAGATCGTGAGTACACATTTAAGAAAATCATTTCTTGCTTCCAAAACTCCCAGTCGTTGTGTCTTTTGCGAAGACACGAGCCACATGATATTTCAATGTAAGCGTTTTGAGCAATTGCCACCCATTGCACGACATAAAGAGGCCAAGAGACTCGCTCTGTGCCTAAATTGCCTAAGAAAGGGGCATCAGCTGAAAGATTGGAAATCTAGTACCTGCCGCGCTTGTCAATCGAAGCACCATACCTTCTTGCATTACAATTAATCTTCAGTAGATACATCCAACACTGTCCAACAAACAAATGCAATACATTCCTCTGCTATGGTTGCAATGTCACCTTCTTTGCCTCAAGCTCATCTGTCGCCTCATTCGTCTGATGTTGTGCTTCTAGCCACTGCTATAATCCTTGTTAAGAATCGAGCTGGAACATTCGTTCCGTGTCGTGTACTCCTAGATTCAGGATCTCAACTTCACTTTGTTACCACGCAATTCGCTAATCAGCTTCAGCTCCGAAAAAGAAAGTCGCTTACTGCAGTTTCTGGCATTGGAGATGCTAGCTTCTCAACTGAAGGATACTCAGTCGATCTCGTTCTGAAATCGCGGATTTAAGATTACTCAACTACCATCAGCGCAATCATCGCCAAGACGATTACTGATAATCAGCCTGGAATTTCAATGTCTACTAATAGTTGGAACATACCCTCTAATATAAAGTTAGCTGATCCCTCATTTTATAAGTCACAGCGGATTGATCTTCTCATCGGAGCTGGTCTTTTCTTTGAGCTGTTGTGTATTGGGCAAATTATGTTGGCACCTGGGTTGCCAGTTTTGCAGAAAACTCAACTCGGCTGGATCATATCAGGTGGCGGGCAATCGGCCCCCAAACTCTCATCGTTCATCGTAACTCAAAGAGCTTCCGATGATACCAATCTCAGCACTCGGCTTGATGATTTGGTTCGTCAATTTTGGGAAGTGGAGCACGTTTTCGAGCCTATCGCCAAGGTAACAACAGAGGAGCTCCACTGTCAGCAGCATTTCATCGCAACTCATCGTCGATTGTCTTCAGGGGAATACTTAGTCTGCTTGCCAAAAAAGCAAGGCTTCGAATCTCTGGGTGACTCTTATGTGCAGGCCAAGCGTCGGCTCTTAAATTTGGAGCGTAAGTTTGCTCGAAATCATGCTATGAAGGAAAAATACTCTGCATTTATGAAATATATTTATGAATATATTGATCTCGGCCATATGTCACCGGTGCCCAGCGCAGAGATTTCTAAATGCAAATACTTCTTGCCTCATCATTGTGTATACAAAGAAGAAAGTTCGACAACAAAGCTGAGAGTGGTATTCGACGGTTCGGCTGTTACCACATCTGGGCTTTCATTAAATGATATTCTTATGTCAGGACCGACCATACAAGCTACATTGTTTCACACACTCGTTCGTTTTCGCACATTTTCCATTGCACTTACAGGTGATATTAGTAAAATGTATAAGTGTGTGAAGGTTTCAGAGCCTGCTGCAATGCTTCAATGCATCTTATGGCGAAACTCATCAGACGACGACATTCTAGTCTTCAAATTGAATACCGTCACTTATGGGACCAAGCCCGCTTCTTTTTTGGCTATTCGTGCAATGCACCAATTAGCAATGGATGAGTCGTCATCATACCCCATAGGAGCTAAAACTGTTTTGCGAGATTTCTATGTTGACGATCTGATCTGAGGATAGTGTTGGAAAACACACAAAACGTTCAGTTCTGTCAACCATTGCGCGATGCTACGATCCGTTAGGTTTGATCGGACCAACATTAACTAGGGCAAAAATCATCTTGCAACGCATGTGGAGAGACAAGCTACAATGGGATGAAAGTCTACCACAATCATTGGAAACGATTTGGAGCGAATTTTGTAAGGACTTTCATCAAGTGAGCAATGCAACATTTCCTCGTTATGTACTCCAACTTAAAGCAAGAGTTGAATTACATGCCTTCTGCGATGCTAGCCTTCAGGCCTATGGCTCTTGTGTTTATGTTCGGTCATCGAAGAATAATGCTGTCAAAGTGCATCTACTCTGTTCCAAGGCTAGAGTCGCCCCACTAAAGACCCTCACTGTGCCTAAGCTTGAGTTATGCGCTGCATTTCTGCTTGCGAACTTGATAAGCGAGATAGAGAAACTGAACTTGTTCGAATGTGAGATGCATTGCTGGTCAGATTCAGCGGTGGTCTTGTCTTGGCTAAAGGAAGAGCCATCCAAATTCAATGTTTTTGTTGCTAACAAGGCTTGTGCCATACAGCAGCTCACAATCGGCATGGAGTGGCATTACGTGCCAACTGAGATGAATCCTGCAAATATGTTATCTAAAGGAGCAGCACCGTTAGAGCTCTTGCACTCGAAATTATGGATGCATGGACCTTCTTTTTTGCAAGAGGAAAAATGTTATTGGCCTAGGCACTGCTTGCCTGAAGCATGCTTGCCTGAAATGCGTCAAAGAGTCTTGCTGTCGGCAGAGCATGTGGACATCTCTTTGTCATTCAAGTACATAAATTCATTCGGAATAATGAAGCGAATGTTTGGTTATGTTCATAAATTCATCCGGAAAATAAAATCACCTGAGTTATCATCGGATGATCTGCGTCAAGGATCGTTCCTATTATGTCTTGCTATGTCTTGCTCAAAGAGCTCAGTTGCAACCGGAATACTCTGCCCTACAGAATGGAAGGAATATACACTCGTCAAGCGCCATTCTTTCGCTATTTCCGTTTATGGATGATTTTGGTCTACTAAGAGTTGGTGGTCGTTTGGGGCATTCTACTCTCGGCTTCGATGCGCGTCACCCAATTATTTTACCCAAAAACCATCCCTTAACCTTCGCTATAATATCCCATTTTCATCAAATGCATCACCACGCCGGACCGCAGGCTTTGCTTGCAGCTATTCGATTGCAGTTTTGGCCCATAGGCGGCATGAAAACTGTTGCCCTCGCCTAGTTGAGCATATAATGGCAGACTTGCCTAAGAAGCGTGCACAGTGCTCACCGGCATTCACAATCACTGGAGTTGACTATTGTGGACCTTTTTATTACAAGCCCGATGGACGAAATAGAGCATCAGTAAAATGCTACATCTGCGTGTTCGTTTGTTTCACAACTAAGGCTGTATGGCTGGAGCTTGCAAAGGATCTGTCGACAGCTGCCTTTTTGGGCGCCCTCAAGCGTTTCGTTAGTACGCGCGGCATTCCAATATGCATCTGGTCAGACAACGCAACCAACTTTGTGGGTGCACGGAACGAGTTGGCGGATCTGAGACGTTTATTTTTGAGCCAGGAACATCGTACTGAAGTTCACAACTACTGCATCAACAACAGCTTCGATTGGAAATTCATACCTCCTCGTTCGCCACATTTTGGCGGTCTTTGGGAGGCAGCAGTGAAGACAGCTAAAAGGCACCTATATCGGTCTATGGGATCGGCACTTCTTGGTTTCGATGAACTGCGCACATTGGTGTTCCAAATTTAGGCTATAATCAATTCTCGTCCTCTTGTTCCAATTTCAGAAAACCCTGATGATCTTGGAGTTCTCACTCCAGGGCATTTCCTGATTGGTCGACCACTTATCGACTTCCCCGAACCAGATCTATCTCGGATTAACTGCACTCGCCTCGATCGCTGGCAGCGTATGACATACATACAGCAGTTGTTTTGGAAGCGCTGGAGTGAGGAATACCTCACAATTCTGCAACAGCGTGGAAAATGGCGGACCCCACGGCCTTCTATCAAGGTCAACGATGTCGTCTGTGTAAAAGACGAAAACCTGCCACCTTTGAAGTGGCCATTAGCCCGGGTCGTTGAGATCATTGCTGGAGCCGATGGAGACGTGAAAGTCGCTGTTCTGCGTACACCCACTGGAACTACACGTCGAGCTGTCAATAAGCTGTGCGTCCTTCCGGTTGATGATCCTGTTAAAAGTCATGGTATTTTAACGGTGGGGAGGATGTTCGGCGCAGCAGCTAATATTTGCTGTTAACAGTTAAATAAGCTTCTCTTAAGTTAATCTCTTGCCTTTGTCATTCTCATTCGCTGTTAGCGCACTCTTGCACATAACAAAGCATAACACACATACATATGTAAATCTCATCCGCTCTGTTAATTGCATATTCCTCTTTATTTATATTCTTTTAAACTCTGTACAAAATAGTCTTCATTCGCGCAACACCTACAAATTTGTCACCCTCGCATCGAAATAACTTTGCCTAAACAGTGTCCACAGACTCGGCATTAAATTAATAAATAATAAGCTAAATTATATCGTTTTGGTATTTATTTTTTTGATTGGAAATGATTGGAGCCAGAGTTGTCGAAAAAGCTCGGCAGCTTCAAACACACATACACAATCGTTAGTGATAATGGCACTGAATTCAAGTCGAAAGAATTGAACGCCTTTTTGACGGAATTAGGCATCAAACATGTATACACCGCTCTTTACTCACCACAGAGTAATGCGGCCGAACGTGTAAACCGATCTTTGTTAGCAGCGATTCGTTCATACTTGCAGAACGATCAAACTGAATGGGATGTTCATCTCACGAGCATTTCATGTGCGTTACGCTCAGGACTGCATCAATCGCTAAACTGTTCGCCATACCGAGCACTTTTCGGAGTCGATATGATAACACACGGAGCGGACTATAAATTGTTGAAAGATTTGCATTTGCTCCAAGAGCCAATAATCCCGATCTCTAGATCCGACAATCTGGCTCTATTGAGACACGATATCCAGATCAATATTCGTCGAGCCTACGAACGAAACGCAGGCCAATACAATCTCAGAGCTAAATCGGTTACTTTCAAAGAAGGACAAGAAGTATTTAGAAGAAATTTTGCTTTGAGTAAATTCTCGCAAAATATTAATGCCAAACTAGGACCACAATTTCTAAAATGCCGAGTTAAGAAAAAGTTAGGAAATTGTTACTATCTGCTTGAGAACCTGCAAGGCCAAGAAGTAGGTACTTACCATGCCAAAGATATTAGAAGCTGATTCCCGCTAATATACTGTCTAACGTGGTATATTATCGGGTGGTGTAATGGTTGCGAATCTCTAAGATTGCAAATTGCAGCGCATATCGTTTGCGACAACATTGTCGCCTGCGCTGCAATGCAAGAGAGAGAGAGAGACAGAGAGCGGAGCTTTAGCGATCGAGCTTTCGCTAAGCTTACGCTGTGCTCGCTCGTCGGAGACAGTGGGAGAAATACGCTCACTAGCATTCCGCTGTCCGAACATTGAAACCAAGAACACTGGAATGTGGGCGTATAAAAAGCGGCCACATTGCCAGCTCCATCTTTTTCCGGCCCACATTTTCAATAAGATACCCTCAACGTGGAGTTCTATCCAGCTAAAATTTTTGTTAATAATTATAAATATATACACTCATGGTCAAATTAATAGGTGTGAAATTTTTTTTTTTTAAATGGGAATAACGTCTTTATTTTTTCATGTAACTAAAAAATTCAACTTATATTTAAAAATAGACACATCATAGAATAACAACAACAAAAAACAAGTTTAAAAAATAATAATTTTTAGCATAATTTTGGCATACTTCACAAAAATTCCAAATTTTGCTGGCCAGATTAATAGGTGTGCCCAGCAAATTAAAAAAATAAATGAAAAATTTTCAAATATTGTAGAATATTTAGAATATATTTAGATAAGTATGGTTAATACCCTGTATATCCGCCTTTATTCGCAATGACTTTGCTGATTCTTTGGGGCATAGAGGATATTAACTTTCTGCACATTTCCACAGGAATGTTGTACCATTTCTCCCGAATATTTTCCCATAATTGGTTCTTATTGGAGCATCTAGTTTTGGAAAGTCTCCTTTTAAGGTGTCCCCAAAGGTTCTCAATCGGATTGAGATCTGGAGACTGACTTGGCCACTCAATAACGTCAATTCTATTTTCATGCAACCAACCCTTAACTACTCGGGAGCAGTGTTTAGGATCGTTATCCTGTTGAAATTTCCATTTCAGAGGCATGTTGTCGTCGGCATATGGTAGCATAACACTACTCAATATATCCTTATACAGGAATCTATCCATGATGCCGTTAATTCGATGAATCGGACCAACGCCTTGCCACGAAAAGCAGCCCCAAACCATTATGCTGCCTCCTCCGTGCTTAACCGTCTTCTTTGTATATCTAGGATCTAACTCTTTGCCTTTAGGTCTTCGGACATGTAAATTTGAGTCATTCCCAAACAAATTTATTTTCATCTCATCACTCCAGAAAATGTTCCTCCATTTACGCTCTCCCTCTAAACCACACCAGGCCTTGTGAGTTTGAGCAAAATTAAGCCTCATCCGAATATTTGATTTTCGCAATAGAGGAACCCTGCGAGCAACTCTCCCAGGTAGATTCGAGCTTAATAGCCGTCGACGAATAGTTCGTGCCGATACAACATTGCCCATTTCGATGGCAATCGCTCTCGAAGACTTAAATGGGTCCCTTTTAGCCAAGGGGAATCCTCTCTTACGGTAGTTTTCCTCCGGGCACCCGGCTTCTTTTTATCTTTTTTTGGTTTTAGAGCATTTGTAACGAAGTTCTCCGATCGTCCCATTAGTGAGGCAATGTATTTATAAGTTTTACCCTCTTCACGAAGCTTGAGAACGAGATTTCTCTCTTCAGCACTGCAGTGAACTCCACGACCCATCTAATTTTATTTAAATGTTGCAAATGAAAATTTTTATGCTTCAATCAAATTATATTCAACAAGTAAAAAAGCTCTAGTCGAGACTGCTCGACTACGAGATCCCCTGAACCCTTGGAGCAATAGATATTTCAATAATTTTTCGCGTCTTTCAGCTTACATAAGAAACACGACACGAACTGCGAACTGCGAACTGCGACACACATACACTCACACATGCATACACACACAAACGCACACACAGGCACACATACACACACACGCATACAGACACACATACACACACAAGCACCCACGCATAAACACGCATGGGCTGCAGTGTGCGCTTACTATGAGAACTTAATTGTTTAATAACTTTTTTTATGGACGTACGATCTTCATGAAACTTTCAGATTATGATTATAACATGAATATACATGTAATTGCCAAAGCACAAGTCTCTAGTATTTGAAATACGCTTTTTACAAAAGTGAGGGTGAGGGGGTGAATTTAGAGTTGGGGGGTAACTTTTAACAAAAACCGAAATTGTATAAATTGCATATAAGCATACATTAAAAATTTGGAGACTCTAGCAATAAAGGTGTAGAAGATATAATTTTATAACTGGGTTTCGATAAGGTTTTTTATCGATAAAAAAAAGATCGGGATGAGTTATCGATTTTTAATGATAAACTTGATATGCGCGCTGTAATTACGGACATTTTTAAAAAAATTTGAAGTCTCTAGCTCTTATATCTTCTGAAATCGACACGTTCATACATACGGACAGACGGACAGACGGACAGACAGGGCCAAATCAACTCAGCTCGTCACCCTGATCAAGAATATATATACTTTGTGGGGTCTGCCACGCCTCCTTCTCCCTGTTACATACATTTCAACAAAACCATTATACCCTGATTTCCCATTGAAAATGGGTTCAGGGTATACAAATTTCGTGCTGATAGATGTTGTCATACCGTAATTATTCCAAAATATGCTAGAATCTTTGGGTCACACCTATTAATTTGACCATGAGTGTATATCATTATATATATATTTAACAAAAAGAAACATACACAAAAGATTATTGCCCTCCACAAAAGATTGAAATTTTCTGAATTTGGCCCACCGTGACCAGCTGAGCTGGTCAGTCATTGACTTTGGTGCGCGAGTTACGTACAAACCCACTCCACTTCCAGAACAGAACGCAAACTCAATCATTCAACTAAATTCAATAAGTCAGCAGGTACAAGAGTTATTGAACTCTATAAATGTTAAGTAAATTATGTTGCGACAGAGTTTATCAACCTCTTTATTTTGCAAGTTACACATTCAGCTAAATTCATTAAGTCAGCAGATACAAGAGTTATTGAACTCTATAAATGTTAAAGTAAACTATGTTACGACAGAGTTTATTAATCTCTTTATTTTGCACACTAAGTATCCGGTGTCGCAACCAAAACTGCAATGCCCCAATTTCATGTAATGCCGACACAACATATATTGTAAGACACATTTATGTAGACTAAGCACTTTATGTAACATTTATATTGAGTACATTTCGAATAAACGAGTGAGTTAATTCTGACCACTGAAGAATACACGTCGTGCCGTGAAGTTATTATTTTTTTAGCAAACCACTTTGCAGTTTACTTAATTCGCGCAGCCGCACGTATTTTTATTCGTGGGAAACAACAAGTGTACAAGCAGGCAACAAAAGGTATTTTGATCAAAATTAATATGAACAAGTAAGAAAACTCTAGTCGACTAGATACTACCCTGAACCCAACAAATAACAAGTAAGAAAGCTCTAGTCGAGACTGCTCGACTACGAGATCCCCTGAACCCTTGGAGCAATAGATATTTCAATAATTTTTCGCGTCTTTCAGCTTACATAAGAAACACGACACGAACTGCGAACTGCGACACACATACACTCACACATGCATACACACACAAACGCACACACAGGCACACATACACACACACGCATACAGACACACATACACACACACGCATACACACACGAACGCATACACACACACTCATACACACACACATACACACACAAACACATACACACACAAGCACCCACGCATAAACACGCATGGGCTGCAGTGTGCGCTTAGTATGAGAACTTAATTGTTTAAAGACTTTTTTTATGGACGTACGATCTTCATGAAACTTTCAGATTATGATTATAACATGGATATGCATGTAATTGCCAAAGCACAAGTCTCTAGTATTTGAAATACGCTTTTTACAAAAGTGAGGGTGAGGGGGTGAATTTAGAGGTGGGGGGTAAATTTTAACAAAAACCGAAATTGTATAAATTGCATGCAAGCATACGTTTAAAATTTGGAGACTTTAGCAATAAAGGTGTAGAAGATATAATTTTATAACTGGTTTTTTATCGATAAAAAAAGATCGGGATGAGTTAATGATAAACTTGATATGCGCGCTGTAATTACGGACATTCTAAAAAAATTTGAAGTCTCTAGCTCTTATATCTTCTGAAATCGCCGCGTTCATACATACGGACAGACGGACAGGGCCAAATCAACTCAGCTCGTCACCCTGATCAAGAATATATATACTTTGTGGGGTCTGCCACGCCTCCTTCTCCCTGTTACATACATTTCAACAAAACCATTATACCCTGATTTCCCATTGAAAATGGGTTCAGGGTATAAAAATGCCCATTTAGTATGGCTGAAATTTCAATTTCGATGTATTTAAAAATATAAATAAAATACCAAACTCATTTAATAAAATATAAAAATATTTTGAAACAATTAAAAAAGTTAACATCAGTTACATCGATCGGGATTCGAACCACAACTTCTCGATCGAGCGTCATGCAGCTAACACACTAGGCCACCCCACTCCTGCTGCTGCCGCTGGCAAAACTCAAATAGATTCACTGCTGCTGCGCCATCTACCAAAACTAAACGAAACTAACAGCTGATGTGGTTCAACGAATGTTTCTGTTGTAGCTGCTGCACGTGCGTTTGTTAATTGGCCAAATATTTGATTATTTTTTATTAATTTTTGACTGAACGGAATTTAATGAAACTTTCAGCATATGATCTACTAAGTCGGTTTTTTTGTATTTTGCAGCCTTTAATATAACCCTAACCTCTCGGCCAGCAGAAGGCCACATGCACATATGCGCTGTGCAGAGGTTAGGGCTATATATTAAAATAGCCCCCGAAAAAAAAAAAAAAGATTAGCCACCGAAGAAAAAAAAGAGTCCCCGAAAAATAGCACCCGAAATAAAATGTATAGCAGATCGCAGAACGGCGAGGGATTATCGACGACATATTAGTGAAAAAAAATATATAAATATATTATATAGTTTATATATATATATATATATATAAACTAAAAATTACAAATCATTATCTGTGCGGTTTAAAAAGAAACAAAAATTAGAGAAAGATATGTATGTATATATATTTGCATGTGTGCGCAATGGGTATGTGAAGAAAAAAAACATAAAAAAAAGCTTCAAAGACAAATTTGATCGAAGTGAACGTGCTGCATAAAACTGCAAGTACACGAAAAAAAAAAGAACTCTAAATGCTTAGTGGTTAAATAAATTCTCGATTTCATAGACAATAATGAATATTATACATATATAGAATTATATATATATATAATACATAAAGAAAAAAAAAAAAAAAAAAAAAAACAAGTAAGAAAATTCTAGTCGAGAGTGCTCGACTAGATACTACCCTGAACCCAACAAATAAAAATGCTCATTTAGTATGGCTGAAATTTCAATTTCGATGTATTTAAAAATATAAATAAAATACCAAACTCATTTATGAAAATATAAAAATATTTTGAAACAATTAAAAAAAAACTTACATTATTTGCATCGACCGGGATTCGAACCGCGAACTTCTCGATCGAGCGTCATGCAGCTAACACACTACGGCACCCCACTCCTGCTTGCGATGCTGGCAAAACTCAAATAGATTCACTGTTGCTGCGCTATCTACCAAAACTAAACGAAACTAACAGCTGATGTGATTCAACGAATGTTTTTGTTGTAGCTGCTGCACGTGCGTTTGTTAATTGGCCAAATATTTGATTATTTTTATTAATTTTTGACTGAACGGAATTTAATGAAACTTTCAGCATATGATCTACATATTATATTGAATATTTGAGAAATTAAAAAAAAAAAAAAATCATTCACAATTAGCTATAGTGGCATCTGATTTGAACTTGAATGTTTATACTCGATAAAAATATAACGGGATGATTTATCGAATTTTAAAAGCAAACTCGACGTCCGCGCTGTATAAACGGTCATTTTTAAAAAAAATTCAAGTCTCTAGCTCTTATATCTTCGGAAATCGACGCGTTCAAACATACGGACAGACGGACAGACGGACAGACAGACAGACGGACAGGGCCAAATCGACTCAGCTCGTCGCCCTGATCAAGAATATATATACTTTGTGGGGTCTGCCACGCCTCCTTCTGCCTGTTCCATACATTTCAACAAAACCATTATACCCTGATTTCCCATTTTCAATGGGTTCAGGGTATAAAAACAAGTAAGAAAGCTCTAGTCGAGACTACTCGACTACGAGATCCCCTGAACCCTTGGAGTAATAGCTATTTCAATAATTTTTCGCGACTTTCACACACACACACACACACACACACGCACGCACACACGAGTTCGAGTTGCGTTTTCACGGAGTGCGGTCGATGTCATCGTGGTCCATCGTAGACAATATCTTGAATTGTGTTTTCCCCTGTGAAAGTGGAAAGAACTGAAGTCAACGTGTTTGCTGTGGGCGCGGCGTACCCAGCGACCTCAAAAAACTACCAGAGACTTACTGCGCGGCGGTTCGTGGAATTCCCAAGCGGTATAATTCGGTGGTGCAAGAGAGGGGGGGGCGATAGCGTCAGTGTTTTGGCGTCAGGGCTTCTTTCCTTTCCTTGTCTTTTGTGAGCGCGTAAATTTTGTTACTTTAGGCGTCACACTTGCGCAATAAGAAAAATCAGGTGCATTCACTCTAACAGCTGTTAGTAGTGCTGGAAATTGCATCGGGCAATCAGCTGCTCACTAACGTTGGTGAGTTGCTAAGCCTTAGCAAAGACAGCAACCTAGCTGCTGGAGTGAAGTAGCAGTTATTAAAAGTAGTGCATACTTTCGGGCTCTCGCTGTAGTCAAGTTGAGTTTAAGTTACTGCGGGTTTTAAACTCAGATTATAGTAGTAGCCATTGCCCACTACAGGCTTCACGCCGTGGTAGTCGGAGCAGAAATGGATGCCATGATGGAGGACGAGCTGCAAGCTTTTGCGCGTCGTTCCTCGTTGCAGCGATCGCCGCAGCAACAACAGAGGGTGTTGGCGCAGCCGTCGACTTCTATCCAGGCTCCAGTGGCTGAGTGCCAGGCACCCAAGTCACTAAAAGAAGCGTTACCTCAAATAGGAGCTACACTAGAGGGTTTGTCTGCCTTATTTGGGGGTCAGCGGCATATAAATGCCTTAATGAGAGAGGAGCTGGCTAGGCTGGTCAGCCTTCACAAGACGGCCGAAGCGTTCTGCAACCGTTCGGTTAAAAACTGTGAGGTGCAGACCACGCCACTCAAAAAAGTAGGCGAAAACTTTAAGGCAGCGAGCATTAGTGCTACAGTAGGTAGCAATACTCCCAAGCGGTCGAGGGAAGTTGCCTCCGAACAGAGGAAAACTCCCTCAAAAAAGCCGAGGCCCAATAGAAGTGCAGCGAACCCAAAAGAACCAATGGCTCTACGGGCTACAGCTGAATCTAAAACTTCAAACCAGGCCGCCCGACAGACAAACCAGAGCAGCTGGACAGTCGTCAAAGGGCGAAAGCCTATGCAAAAACGTCCCAGGACTGACGCGATTGCGATTTCAGGCGTAGGGGGTTGCAGCTATGCGGACATGCTTCGTGTAGTTAAAAACGACCCAAATTTGAAGCATCTGAGCAGCGACGTTCAAGGCATTAGGAAGACAGCTAAGGGGGACCTTTTACTGCAACTGAGTAGGAAGCCGGAGCATAGCGCTGAGGCTCTGCACGAAGCTGTAGGCAAGGCCTTGGGAGACCGAGCGGTAGTTAAAACACTTACCGAATCGGCGCAAGTTGAGATTCGCGATCTAGATGAGTTAGCGACCAAAGAGGAGATCTTGGAGGCAGTTAGGGTGGAGTTGAAGGATAGCTCACTCCCCATTGAGGCTATCAAATCGCTTCGGCCAGCTTTCGGTGGACAGCAAAGAGCTACGGTTGCTCTTCCAATTGGGAAAGCTAAAACTCTGCTCGAGCTGTCCAAAATTAGAATAGGATGGGTAGTTTGCCGTATCCGAGCCGTGGAGCAGCCTAAACGCTGTTTCAAGTGCCTCGATTACGGTCATATGGCAGCAAACTGCGGCAGCGACTGTGACTTAAAGGGCGCCTGTTTCAGGTGTGGAGAGATGGGTCACAGTGCCAAAGCATGCACTAAGCCACCAAAATGTAGCCTCTGCATCCGGAAAGGTGAAAAGCAGACGGACCATTCAGCAGGCAGCTTCAAGTGCCCATCTTACCGTGAAGCTGCTCGTAAAATGAAATGTTAAGGTTTTTGCAGCTTAACTTAAATCATTGTGTTGCTGCCCAAGATCTTCTAGAGCAGACCATTAGGGAAAAATGTATAGATGTAGCTTTTCTCAGTGAGCCTCACCACTGTAGAACCAGCTGCCCTAGGACATGGTCAACAGACGTCAATGGCAAAGCTGCGTTGTGGGTATGCGGCAACTCAACGAACGTACTTTCGAATGTTAAGTCATTCAATGGGTTCGTACGTGGCCGATATGGTAGCTTGTGGCTTTACAGTTGCTATCTGGCCCCCAGCATGCAGCTCAGTGAATTCACGACGGTGCTCGACGAGCTTGCCGAGGATGCCAGGGGTCGGAAGGCCATTATAGCTGGAGATTTTAACTCCTGGGCGCTAGAATGGGGTAGCCCAACAACAAATGCCAGAGGTCGTATCCTACTGGAGATCTTCGCGACACTAGATGTTGCACTGCTCAACACTGGCCATGAGTACACCTTCAGTCGGGCGGGATACGGGTCTGTTATCGACATTACTTTTGTCACTTCATCCCTCTTTCGGGGAGCAACATGGAGCCATTGCGATAGCTATACAGGCAGCGATCATACGGCACTTTTGTTCACAATAGGTGAGCCACCTGCCAGGGCGTCAACATTGTGGAGGGAGTCGTATCGGCTAGATACTTTTGATCCCGCGGTCTTTTCAGAGGCCATTCAGTCTCTAGGTACAATTGGTAATGCTGAGGCCAGAGCATGCCAAATGGTAGCCCAAATACAGTGTGCCTGCAATAGCAGCATGTTACGTCGCAAGCAGTTCACGCGACAACATGATCCTACGTATTGGTGGAATACGCAAATAGGTGACATTCGTCGCAAATGCATCCAGGCGAGAAGAAGCTACCAACGGGCTCGCGGTAGGTCAACGTTTTTTGAGAAACAGTTAGCTTACCAGGCAGCTAGAAGACAGCTGAAGAAGGCCATTCGGGCAAGCAAAAGAGAATGTTTTTTAGAGTTGTGCGACTCAGCCGAATATGACCCTTGGGGCAGGGCATATAAGATAGTAGTTAAAAGACTATACGCAGGTAGACAGGTGCAGCCTACGGATCGTCTGGAGCTTAAATCGATTGTGGAAACACTCTTTCCAGAAAGTTTAAGCTCCATTCACGCCCCTGAGTCCGAGTCTGCTGATCAGGGCTCAACTAGCACTGAAATTGTTTTAGTTACAGAGGAAGAAATATCAGTAGTTCTCCGAGGTCTTAGAACCAACACAGCTCCAGGGCCGGACGGGATCCCAAATCGTGCGCTAAAGCTAGCCCTCGCCTTGCACCCAAGTACGTTCGCCGAATTATTTAACGAATGCCTGATCCAAGAGACGTTCCCGGCAAAATGGAAAGCCCAGAATCTGGTATTGCTACCCAAGGCTGGCAAACCACCAGATGAGCCATCTTCGTACAGACCGATCTGTCTCTTAGACACCATGGGAAAGGTGTTTGAGAAACTGATCTGCTCTAGGCTGGAGACTGCGATTGCAAGCGCCGGAGGCCTGTCACCAAACCAATTTGGATTCCGGAAGGCCCGGTCAACAACGGACGCGCTTAACAAAGTTGTTGGTCTGGCCACTTCCGCTATTCAAGGCACCAGATGGAGGCACGGGACGAAGGAATACTGTATCATCGCGACCCTGGATGTAAGGAATGCCTTCAACACAGCTAGTTGGGATATGATACTGAATGCGCTGTCACAATATAATATCCCTAAATATCTAAGAGAGATAATAAAGAGCTACTTCAGAGGAAGAACACTGGTATACAACACGAGTGAGGGTCCCCAAACTCATACAGTGTCAGCTGGAGTACCCCAAGGCGCAGTGCTGGGGCCTCTCCTATGGAACATCATGTACGACGGCGTACTGCGTTTGGAACTACCAGCAGGCGCGCACACCATTGGCTTTGCTGATGATGTAGCTGTCGTAGCCATAGGAAAGGAGCTCAAAGATACAGAGGATATGTGCAGCGAAAGTATCAATCGCATACGAAGCTGGTTGACAGGAGCTGGGCTCGAGCTTGCGGCACACAAGACCGAAGTTGTACTAGTCAGCAGTCGCAAAAGAGTGGAAACTGCCAATATAAAGATCGGCAGCGTCACCATTGCGTCAAAGAGGGCGATAAAATATCTTGGTGTCATGATAGACACAAGATTAACTTTCCGCGAGCACTTAGAATATGTGCATAAAAAGGCAGCTGATTCTTGTAGAGCTCTCTCGAGAATCATGCTTAACACGCGGGGACCTAAACAGCAACGACGTCTCCTCCTAATGAGCGTCATTAGGTCTGTCATCCTCTATGCTGCGCCAATATGGGCAAGAGCGATGGCAACGCCGAGCTACAGCCGAGGCATTTGCGCGATCTACAGGCTGAGCGCAATCAGAGTCAGCTGCGCTTTCAGGACTATCTCCGATGACGCGGCGCTCGTCATAGCCGGTATGGTGCCACTGGAGTATTTGGTCGCCGAAGCCGTGGAGCGGAATTCGCACGGGCCTACGCGACTCAACGCTGTCAGGGCGAACAGCATCGCACGATGGCAAAGAAGGTGGAATAGCTCAGCTAAAGGGCGGTGGACGCACAAGCTCATCCCGGAGCTTGAACCATGGGTTAACCGCAAACATGGCGAGGTTAACTTCTACCTTACGCAGATCCTCTCGGGTCATGGATGCTTTCGGAGCTATTTGAAGCGCTTTGGCCACGAGGAATCTGACGAGTGCCCCTGGTGCGAGCGAGGGCATGTGGAAGACGCCAACCACATTCTTTTCGAATGTGGACGGTTTCTGGAGGAGAGGCGTCGTCTGGAAGAGGCAGTGGGCCGCTCCATCAGAGCGGACAACTTAGTCAACGCCATGCTGGAATCGGAGGAAGCTTGGGAACTAACAAGCACCTTCGCGGCCACGGTGATGATGGAGCTCCGCAGAGTCGAGCGATCGAGAAGACGAGCTGTCCCAGGCTAAGGTAGCGCATAGTGCTTGCGAAGCAATGCTTTACGGCCGTCCCGCAAGCACCGCGCGAGTTATGTATGTATTTATGTAATCGATATAAGCATAATTTTAAGCGATTTGTCATCACTAACAGAAAAAGTCCATAACTAAATGTTGCATGTTTGTGATGATGAAATGTCTAGCAACATTGTGAAATTAAAATTATGAAGAAAATAGCTATGCTACTAAGCTGGCGCCAGAAATATCTAGCAACATTGTGAAATAAGAAAGAAACATGCTATGTCGCTCGAATAGGCTAGCAGCATTTGAATAAAGTCAGTTCTAATCTGAGACTTAACGAAAGAAGTTGAACCATGTTATTTAATTTCAAAAAATAAAGAACTCAAAACAAAATTGGCGCAGCCGGTAGGATCCTTTTTTAAGAAGGATTCTGTGATAAATACGAACTAAAAATAAGTCGACAAATTTATAAATCGATCATTATAAAATAAAAGTCAAACTACAAATAAGTTGACAATTTTTTTATAAATCGAAAAAAAAAGAAAAAGTCAAACTACAAATAAGTTGACCAATTTAAAAAAAAAAAAAAAAAAAAAAAAGTACATCTCAACGCTGGCAACCAGAAAAGAAAAGAGAGCAGCATATTACGACAAAAGCAGGATGGCACAAGCTAACCCACAAATGTCAGCGCAGCAATTATATGAGCAGTTGATCAACAAGGAGCAGCAACTAGAGGAGCTACATCAAGCTTACGTCACGCTTCAAGGAAACATCAATGCGGCTCAGAAGGAACGATTGTTTCAAAACATCAATTATTTGGCAACGTTCACGGGAACAGGTGATATATCAATTAACTCGTTCTTCAGCAGCGTGGAGTACCTTCTCCAAGGAGTGGAGGACTCTGGACTAAGACGAGAGGCCACGAGGACAATCTTCAACAAGACAATCCAAGGACAGGCGAAGGATGTAGTTATCAATATACCGGAACCAGACAACTGGCAGCTAATCAAGTCAACGCTAAAGCTGAGGTATCGACCGGACACGGAACCCCATCAAATTTACCGTAAAATTTATGAGTTAAAAGTAGACACAGTAAGCGAACTTGCAGCAGAACAGAAACTGACGAATTAAGAGTTTACCATCAAAACGATAATTTTATAGATTTAAGTAACGTAGAAAGTTTACTAGTAAATGCAGCTAAAGAAATGACTCAAGGCACTTTACTTGATAAAATATACGAAGAACGAAATTTAAATGATATTCTAAAAATAATGATGTTACGTAGATACGAAAATAGTTGTATTAGATTTCAATATAAGAAAAGTAAACCCAATAGGTATAACGCTGAGGCTGAGTCTAGCAAGAAAAATAATAATTACAAAAACGAAAATACCCAACAACCAAATTATAACAAAAAGCAACAATATTATCAACAAAATTATAACAATAACAAGCAATCTTATTATCAACCACAAAGTGGTCAAAACAATAACCAAAACAATCAGCAACAATTTTACAGAAACAACTCAGGTCAGTACAGACAAGATTATACTCAACACAATTCAGGACAGAGTCACCCTAACCAAAACAATCAGCAAATAATTTCACAACAGTCAAAACAGTATAGGTCAAGGAATTCAGAACCCATGGAAATAGAAAACCTAGAAACCAAGCAAGATACAAACAGTTCCCAAGAAACAAAAAATTACTACGACCAGGCGGAGGTTAATAATACAGTTTTTTTTATGAAGCAGCCTCGGAATGCCTACCATTATTAGAACTTAACATCGATAAACATAGATATAGCATTAATAGATACAGGAGCAAGTTTAAGTCTAGTAAACAACCAAATTAATGGGCACACAAAGATTAAGCTGAATAAACCCATATCATATAGCACAATTAATAGTAAGGACATAATAGAGTATGAAATTCATACAACAGCACCTAGAGAATTCAATTTACCAAACAACGCTAGAGTCCGCTGGAAGTTAGCCCCACTAAAGGGAAGGAAGTATAACTTTATTATAGGTATAGACCTTCTACAATTTTTGAGTGCAGTTATTAACATTGAAAAAAACAGTTTAACATTAAATCACAAAGAAAACCGTATAATAAATAAGCCATATCAATATGAAGAAATCTGTGCATTAGAGAGTACTATAGATAAATATGATAGCTTGGCATTAGATCATTTAAATACACAAGAGGTAATTGAAGTTAAGAAAATTATAAAACGATATAGTAAACTTTTTTTTAAAGAAGGAGATAAACTAACTAGTACAACCGAAATAGAACATGAAATACGGACAACTACAGATGAACAACTTAATTCAAAGCTATATAGATACCCACCACAGCATGAGGAAGAAGTGAGAAAACAGATAAAAGAAATGGAAGAACAGGGAATTATTAGAAAAAGCAATTCAAGATATTCGAGCCCACTTTTAGTAATACCAAAAAAGTTAGACAATTCAAAACAACAAAAATTCCGTATTGTAATAGATTATAGAAAACTCAACGAAATAACCATCGACGACAAATTTCCTATTCCTAATATTAATTCAATTCTTGATAAACTCGGAAGAGCCCAGTACTTCACAACAATAGATCTAGCAAAAGGCTACCATCAAATTTTAGTAAAAGAGGAAGACAGAAAGAAAACTGCTTTTGTTACGCCGCATGGCTTATATGAATTTATTAGAATGCCATTTGGGTTGAAAAATGCCCCCGCCACTTTTCAAAGACTAATGAATGAAATCTTAAGAGACTTTATTAACAAAAAATGTGTCGTATATTTGGACGATATACTTATTTTTAGTACATCGTTGCAAGAGCATGTTCAAGCCATCAACGAAATATTTAAAGTATTAGAGGATAAGAATTTGAAGATTCAAATCGATAAATGTAACTTCATGAAGAAGGAGACCGAATTTTTAGGTCATATCTTAACCAAAGAAGGTATTAAACCAAATCCAAACAAAATAGCCATAATAGAAAAGTTACCTTTACCAAAAACAGAAAAGGAGATAAAAAGTTTTTTAGGCATAACAGGTTTCTACAGAAAATTTATTAAAGATTACGCAAAATTAGCACAACCCATAACAAAATATTTAAAGAAAAATACTAAAATAAATACAAAAGATCCAACTTTCATCGAAGCATTTGAAAAGTTAAAGCAACTTATTTGTTCACATCCTATATTAAGATTCCCTAACTTTGAAAAACCAT
Organism: Drosophila arizonae; assembly: GCF_054131065.1. Classification (NCBI taxonomy): domain Eukaryota; kingdom Metazoa; phylum Arthropoda; class Insecta; order Diptera; family Drosophilidae; genus Drosophila; species Drosophila arizonae. The sequence goes on along the minus strand of NC_142925.1, from coordinate 27,365,857 downwards.
TCACGCTTACAACTGACGCTTCAAATTATGCCATAGGATCGGTTCTTTCTCAAGAAGGGCATCCAATTTGTTTTGCGTCAAGAACGTTGAACAATCATGAGAAAAATTATTCAGCAACAGATAAAGAATTTTTAGCAATACTATGGAGTGTAAACTATTTTAGACCATATCTCTACGGAAGAAAATTCAAACTATTAACAGATCACCAAGCGATAAAATTCTTATATTCAAAACATAAAGGGAAAGATATTTCGCCAAGGCATCAAAGATGGTTGCTAAAACTAGGAGAATATCAGTTTGACATAGATTACTTAAGAGGAAGAGAAAACAGAGTAGCCGATTTCTTAAGCAGAATAAAAGGTAATGATTTTGACCCACAGCAAGATAACAATGACAATATATCAGACATAAACATAATAACAAATATTGAAGAAGATAACTATTCGATAGCAGCAACTATACATTCAGCAGAAGAAAATTTACAGGATCATTTTCTAATAAAGGAAGAAATAGTAAATAAATATAAAACACAAATAATAATAACAAATGGCAAAACAGAAGAGTGTAAAACGATTCATGGAAAAAGAATAATTTTCATAGCAAAACACGACTTCCCAACAATGGAAAAAATTTTTATAAAATACTTAAACAAAGGAAAGGTAGGTATATATTCAGATCTACCGGATCAAGAATATAATATAGTGCAAGAAAAATTAATTCAATTATACTCTAACAACAAACAAATAGAATTCACTAAATGCACACATAGAGCTCAAGATATAGAAACTGAAACGGAAGCTGTAAAACAAATATCTATTTACCATGTACAAGAGAGTATGCATTCAGGTATTCAAGAGACGTACAACAAAATAAAAAATAAAATATTTTACCCTAAGTTATTAGAACTAATACAGACAGTGATCAACCAATGCGACTTTTGCAAAGAAGTCAAATATGATAGAAACCCAGTTAGAAACAAATTTGTTAAAACAGAAACTCCATCGGATAAAAACCAAATAATACATATAGACACATACGTAATAAAAAACACATATTTTTTGACTATTATAGATAAATTTTCGAAATTTGCAGCCGTTTACCCACTAAACGATAGAAACCATATAACCATCGTAGAGCAGATTGAAAATCATTTTACAAAAATAGGCAAACCAAATAAGATTGTAGCTGACAATGAATTTAATTCAATAAGAATTAAAGAACTATTAAGCCGAGAAAATATTGAATTACATTTAACAAAACCAAACAGCCATACAGGCAATGCAGATGTAGAAAGACTGCATAACTCATTGGCAGAAAAGTTTAGGATAATACATAATACAGAAACAGAAAACATATCAGTAAAACAAATTATGCAAAGGGCAGTAAGAAATTATAACGACAGGTACCACTCTACTATTAAATGTACACCTTTTGAAGCGCAAAATAATAAAATAGATTTAAAAATCATTAAGAATAATATAGAAACCACTAAAATCAAGATGCTGGATAAGAACAACCGAAACAGAGAAAATTATGAAGAAGAAAGAGAAGAGGGGTTTATTAAAAATTATAAAGCAGTCAGACACAAAGAAGTACCAAAGTTTAAAAAAGCTAAACTTAAGAATATTAACCCAGCAAATATAAAACGTGTTTACAAATTTACAGAAGGCAAGAATGATAACAGAATTGAAGACTCATCAAATACTTAACCAAAACAAAATTCGCTCTTTCTGAAGCATAGCAGAGCAAATCAAATATATTAGCAAATGTTGATAATTTTATTTCTTTTAAATATTTGTTTCTGACAAACAGCAATCCTTATAAGTATTCAAAATGAAATCAAAAAAATATTTTTTATATTTAACGAAAAAAAAAAAAAAAAAAAAAAAAAAAAAAAAAAAAACTATCATAATTAATCAAAGAATATAAACAAGTTACTACTCATTACTCAAAACAATAATTATAAGTAATACCTACCTTATATATTACCTTTAATAAGAAAATTAATAACAACACAGAATTCAGGAGAATTCTTATTTAAATGAGGGAGAAGTTATGTATGTATTTATGTAATCGATATAAGCATAATTTTAAGCGATTTGTCATCACTAACAGAAAAAGTCCATAACTAAATGTTGCATGTTTGTGATGATGAAATGTCTAGCAACATTGTGAAATTAAAATTATGAAGAAAATAGCTATGCTACTAAGCTGGCGCCAGAAATATCTAGCAACATTGTGAAATAAGAAAGAAACATGCTATGTCGCTCGAATAGGCTAGCAGCATTTGAATAAAGTCAGTTCTAATCTGAGACTTAACGAAAGAAGTTGAACCATGTTATTTAATTTCAAAAAATAAAGAACTCAAAACAAAATTCGCGCTATCCTAGCCACCACGCATCTTGCAATTTGTATAATTTTGTCAATAAATGAATATAAAAAAACGCACGCACACACGGGCATACATACACACACATACACACACACACATACACAAACAATTACATACATATACACACACAAGCATATACACGCATGGGCGGCAGTGAGCGCTTACTATGAGAACTTAATTGCTTAATAACTTTTTTGTGGACGTACGATCTTCATGAAACTTTTAGATTATGATTATAACATGGATATGCATGTAATTGCTAAAGCACAAGTCTCTAGTATTTGAAATACGCTTTTTACAAAAGTGAGGGTGAGGGGGTGAATTTAAGGGAGGGGGGTAAATTTTAACAAAAACCGAAATTGTATAAATTGCATATAAGCATACATTAAAAATTTGGAGACTCTAGCAATAAAGGTGTAGAAGATATAATTTTATAACTGGTTTTCGATAAGGTTTTTTATCGATAAAAAAGATCGGGATGAGTTATCGATTTTTAATGATAAACTTGATATGCGCGCTGTAATTACGGACATTTTTTAAAAATTTGAAGTCTCTAGCTCTTATATCTTCTGAAATCGACGCGTTCATACATACGGACAGACGGACAGACGGACGGACGGACAGACGGACAGACGGACAGACAGACGGACAGGGCCAAATCAACTCAGCTCGTCATCCTGATCAAGAATATATATACTTTGTGGGGTCTGCCACGCCTCCTTCTCCCTGTTACATACATTTCAACAAAACCATTATACCCTGATTTCCCATTGAAAATGGGTTCAGGGTATAATAAAAAATGAAATACAAACTATGAAATAAAAGCTATGAATTAAAACTAAATTTTTAAATTAATATACATTATCTAATACTCCCCAAATGTCTAAAATATGATTTAAACATTTTTTAATATTTTATTGTAATATTATATTATTATATTATTATGTTATTATTACTATATTGTTAACCTTTTTATTCATTTGTAATTTTTACATATTATGTAGTTTTTTTATACCCTGAACCCATTTTCAATGGGAAATCAGGGTATAATGGTTTTGTTGAAATGTATGTAACAGGGAGAAGGAGGCGTGGCAGACCCCACAAAGTATATATATTCTTGATCAGGGTGACGAGCTGAGTTGATTTGGCCCTGTCCGTCTGTCTGTCCGTCTGTCCGTCTGTCCGTATGTATGAACGCGTCGATTTCAGAAGATATAAGAGCTAGAGACTTCAAATTTTTTTTAAAATGTCCGTAATTACAGCGCGCATATCAAGTTTATCATTAACTCATCCCGATCTTTTTTTATCGATAAAAAACCTTATCGAAAACCAGTTATAAAATTATATCTTCTACACCTTTATTGCTAGAGTCTCCAAATTTTTAATGTATGCTTATATGCAATTTATACAATTTCGGTTTTTGTTAAAATTTACCCCCCACCCTTAAATTCACCCCCTCACCCTCACTTTTGTAAAAAGCGTATATTAAATACTAGAGACTTGTGCTTTGGCAATTACATGCATATCCATGTTATAATCATAATCTGAAAGTTTCATGAAGATCGTACGTCCATAAAAAAAGTTATTAAACAATTAAGTTCTCATAGTAAGCGCACACTGCAGCCCATGCGTGTTTATGCGTGAGTGCTTGTGTGTGTATGTGTTTGTGTATGTGTGTGTGTATGTGTATGTGTGTGTGTATGCGTTTGTGTATGTATGCGTGTGTGTGTATGTGTGTCTGTATGCGTGTGTGTGTATGTATGCCTGTTTGTGTGTGTGTGCGTGTTTCTTGTGTAAGCTGAAAGACGCGAAAAATTATTGAAATATCTATTGCTCCAAGGGTTCAGGGGATCTCGTAGTCGAGCAGTCTCGACTAGAGCTTTCTTACTTGTTTTTTCATCTTTTTATACACTCAAACTACATACCAAACACATGCACATACATATATATAAATTCAAGAACATGAAGCGAAAGTGATTAAGAGTAAATGAAAATGTAATAGTCTAGTTAGCGTAATTTAAAGAATAAATGTATCTATTAGAATTTTTTTTGAGTTTCCTTAATAAATTAAAATGGAAGGCTAGGAGTGTACCTTGGTATAGAAGAGAGAGAGAGTCGAGGCCATCTTTATTAGGGGATCTTCATAAACAATTTAATGCTGAAGATCATGGTTGGGTTTGGGTAAAGACAGCGAGAAGCCAACACCACCTCGGCTTCCGCGTCTTTCTAACTGTCCGTGTTTGTTTCGGTTTTCTTGTTGTCCGAATGTTTGTTTTGTATAGGAATCCTAAAAATTTTAAAGTTTGTGTGTATTGGTGAAGGTATGGCAAAACCCACCCCCCCACCGACAGAGCTAAGGGAACCAGAGGATTCCGCCCGCCACTACCCGATCCACGTCTTGTGTATGTTGATGTATGCTGATGTATGTATGTATGTATGTATGTATACATGTATGTGAATAGCTATATGTGTATATATGTATATACGTATATATGTAAACATGCGAATGCACGAAGATCGCTTTCATACTCGAGTACGCTCGTTACATAGATTTTATGGCGCCCAACGGGGGGCCTGAAATTCGAAGAGAGAAGTTAACGCCCGCTGCATTCATACATAAGATCGATACATTAAAGTATGCCTGCGTGTGCGTATGTGTGTGTGTGTGTGTGTGCGTGTTTCTTGTGTAAGCTGAAAGATGCGAAAAATTATTGAAATACCTATTACTCCAAGGGTTCAGGGGATCTCGTAGTCGAGTAGTCTCGACTAAAGCTTTCTTACTTGTTTTAAATTATGCGACAATAAATTTATAATCGGGGTTTCATTCCCGATAAGAAAAGTTGGTCGATGTGGTACATTCATATTGTAATAAGTATATTACTTCATTGATGAATATTTCTTCGCCAGTTTGACATCGGATGTTAGATGCAATAGCCCAGTCTCTATTCCTTATGTATGTATACCAAAACTTTAAAAAAATATAGAATTGACTTCCTCCCCATATATATGAACCAAAACAATTCATTATTAGCTTTGAATTATCAAACCTTTTTTTACAAAAAATTTAGGATTTTTGTTAGTAGATCCGTTTTGAGGTAATAGTTGAAGCTACTATGCCTCTTGCTCGTAGTCCGCAACGTAATTCCGCATCTTCGGATGATGCTGGGAGAAACTGCGATATATGTGGTCAGTTTTTGACAAATACTCAATCGTGCTCACTAATTGTAAGCATGTTTACCATAAGCATTGCCTGGAAGAGTGGTTGAATGATTGCAACACTTGTCCTATTTGTGCAGCTGTGATAAATATACAAGATTTGAAAGTAGTTATAGGAAATTGTTCGCCTCAATCGAAGCAGGCAGATCCGTCAGTCCCAGGTCCAAGTACTCGGGCAGTGACTCGAAACTTAACCAAATCATTAAAAGACGTAGATACTCAAAGAGTCACATCAGATCAGCGTGCGTTAGAGGTGAGTGAAGAGCCATTAGTGGAATTAGACAACAGTATTGGTACCAACCAAAATGAACATCCTCCCTCGTCCTTATCGTGGAGGTACCAATCGTCGAGAGGATCCCGCCCCAGTTGATTATTCCACTATACAAAATATGATCAAGCAACCGTAACTCGATTGATGTCGTCCTTGAATGTAAGCAATCGGTCTCCGCCTAATGCTTTACCGTGTCCGTCTGTTCAAATGTCACCGTCAAGTCAGACATCAGTTCATCCGAGCAAAGTCGCACAAATAATACAAAAATGGAACATTCAGTTTTATGGTACGGAAGAAGGCTTAGGTGTAGATGAATTTATTTAAAAATATTAGCTGGTAAAAGCGGGTAAAAGTATTAGCTGAGGACACGCTAGATGGTGATCTGGAAGCTTTGTGCAAGTATATGCACATACTTTTCGTCGGAAGAGCAAGAAACTGGTACTGGAGATACCATAAGAATGTGGACCGTATCATTTGGTCAGACTTTTGTTTTTCGCTACGCCAGCAATACGGCAATACGGACTATCAATCCGAATTCGCGAGTAAAGAGTTAATACGTTCTCGAAAACAAAAAATGGGTGAATCCTTCACAAATTTTTATGAAGGGATTGTGTCGCTTATCGACAAATTTTCAGTTAGAATCGACGAGGAAGAACTGATCAAGATTCTTAAAAACAATCTTCTTCCCGAAGCGCCGGTGTATTCAGTAGGTCAGCTTCGAAAATTGGTTCAAATGCATGAGAATTTAGTTGCAGAAACTAGTAGTCAGAGGGAAAATAGTTCTCGTAACAAGCAGCCCTTTCAGAGGCGACCAATTTATACAGTTGCTAAGTTCGATAACGAAAACGGTCAGATTGAGGACATGGAACCGGAAATCGCTGCTGTTCATCAGTCAAACATACGCTGTTGGAACTGCGATACACCAGGACATGTGTGGGAAAATTGTCTAGCGGAGCGTCGCGTCTTTTATTACGGGTGTGGTGCTCTTAATGTGTATAAGCCACAGTGTAAGAATTGTATCCAACGTTCGTCGGAAAACCGGCAGAAGGGTGCGTCCAACAACAACAGGATGCCCTACAAAGACAAATTGAGAACAGAAGAGGCGATCAACGCTAGCATCCCTGAAGCTCCTTCACCCGAATCCAATTTTAAGTTTTTCCAAAACGAAAATATCAAGCCCCTGCACATGCGCCTTACCATGTACGTCTCAAAAACTATTTGGAAGTAAAACATAGGATATTTAGTGAAATAAGTCCGTTAAAAACTAAGAGTGCTTTGCGTTGCAAAGCTTATTTTACAAGGCAAAGAAGTTGGAACTTATCATGCGAAAGATAATCGTATCTGATTCCCACTAATCTTCTAACTATCGTATCAGATTATCATGATGTAATGGTCAAAGAATATGTGTAATGATAATAAATAATTGCAGTGCATATCATTCGCGACAATTTTGCCGCCTGCACTGCAATACCAGCTGATCTTGCAAAAGCTAACAATGCGAGAGCAAGCTTTTGCAAGAACCTTTAAAGCTTGGGACACAGCTGGTAAATTGCACCCATCTTCGCTTCTTACATTCCAATAAGAGAAAGAGAGAAACTGGAATGAGGAGCTATACCATACAAACACATACATAGATATATATATATATATAAAGCCCAAAAAATGTGCATAAATATACATATATCGCTTCGGCCAGCTTTTGGTGGACAGCAAAGAGCTACGGTTGCTCTTCCAATTGGGAAAGCTAAAACTCTGATCGAGCTGTCCAAAATTAGAATAGGATGGGTAGTTTGCCGTATCCGAGCCGTGGAGCAGCCTAAACGCTGTTTCAAGTGCCTCGATTACGGTCATATGGCAGCAAACTGCGGCAGCGACTGTGACTTAAAGGGCGCCTGTTTCAGGTGTGGAGAGATGGGTCACAGTGCCAAAGCATGCACCAAGCCACCAAAATGTAGCCTCTGCATCCGGAAAGTTGAAAAGCAGACGGACCATTCAGCAGGCAGCTTCAAGTGCCCATCCTACCGTGAAGCTGCTCGTAAAATTAAATGTTAAGGTTCTTGCAGCTAAACTTAAATCATTGTATTGCTGCCCAAGATCTTCTAGGGCAGACCATTAGGGAAAAATGTATAGACGTAGCTTTTCGGGCAAGCAAAAGAGAATGCTTTTTAGAGTTGTGCGACTCAGCCGAATATGACCCTTAGGGCAGGGCATATAAGATAGTAGTTAAAAGACTATACGCAGGTAGACAGGTGCAGCCTACGGATCGTCTGGAGCTTAAATCGATTGTGGAAACGCTCTTTCCAGAAAGTTGAAGCTCCATTCACGCCCCTGGGTCCGAGTCTGCTGATCAGGGCTCAACGAGCACTGAAATTGTTTTATTTACAGAGGAAGAAATCATAGCAACTCTCCGGGGTCTTAGAACCAACACTGCTCCAGGGCCGGACGGGATCCCAAATCGTGCGCCAAAGCTAGCCCTCCCCTTGCACCCTAATACGTTCGCTGAATTATTCAACGAATGTCTAATTCAAGAGACGTTCCCGGCAAAAAGGGAAGCCCAGAACCTGGTGTTGCTACCCAAGGCTGGCAAACCACCGGATGAGCCATCTTCATACAGACCGATCTGTCTCTTAGACACCATGGGAAAGGTGTTTGAGAAATTGATCTACTCTAGACTGGAGACTGCGATTACTAGCGCCGGAGGCCTGTCACCAAATCAATTTGGATTCCGGAAGGCCCGGTCAACAACGGATGCGCTAAGCAAAGTTGTTGGTCTGGCCACTTCCGCCATCCATGGCACAAGATGGAAGCATGGGACGAAGCAGTACTGCATTATTGCGACCCTGGACGTAAAGAATGCCTTCAATACAGCTAGTTGGGATATGATACTGAATGCGCTGTCACGATATAATATCCCTAAATATCTTAAAGAAACAATAAAGAGTTACTTCAGAGGAAGAACACTGGTATACAATACGAGTGAGGGTCCCCAAACTCATACAGTGTCAGCTGGAGTACCCCAAGGCTCTGTGCTGGGGCCTCTTCTATGGAATATCATGTACGACGGCGTACTGCGCTTGGAACTACCAGCAGGTGCGCACACCATTGGCTTTGCTGATGATGTAGCTGTCGTAGCCATAGGAAAGGAACTCAAAGATACAGAGGATATGTGCAGCGAAAGTATCAATCGCATACGAAGCTGGTTGACAGGAGCTGGGCTCGAGCTTGCGGCACACAAGACCGAAGTTGTACTAGTTAGCAGTCGCAAAAGAGTCGAAACTGCCAATATAAAGATCGGCAGCGTCACCATTGCGTCAAAGAGGGCGATAAGATATCTTGGTGTCATGATAGACACAAGATTAACTTTCCGCGAGCACTTAGAATATGTGCATAAAAATGCAGCTGATTCTTGTAGAGCTCTCTCGAGAATCATGCTTAACACGCGGGGACCTAAACAGCAACGACGTCTCTTCCTAATGAGCGACATTAGGTCTGTCATCCTCTATGCTGCGCCAATATGGGCAGAGTGATCTACAGGCTGAGCGCAATCAGAGTCAGCTGCGCTTTCATCTTCGATGACGCGGCGCTCGTCATAGCCGGTATGGTGCCACTGGAGTATTTGGTCGCCGAAGCCGTGGAGCGGAATTCGCACGGGCCTACGCGACTCAACGCTTTCAGGGCGAACAGCATCGCACGATGGCAAAGAAGGTGGAATAGCTCAGCTAAAGGGCGGTGGACGCACAAGCTCATCCCGGAGCTTGAACCATGGGTTAACCGCAAACATGGCGAGGTTAACTTCTACCTTACGCAGATCCTCTCGGGTCATGGATGCTTTCGGAGCTATTTGAAGCGCTTTGGCCACGAGGAATCTGACGAGTGCCCCTGGTGCGAGCGAGGGCATGTGGAAGACGCCAACCACATTCTTTTCGAATGTGGACGGTTCCTGGACCTCCATCAGAGCGGACAACTTAGTCAACGCCATGCTGGAATCGGAGGAAGCTTGGGAACTAACAAGCACCTTCGCGGCCACGGTGATGATGGAGCTCCGCAGAGTCGAGCGATCGAGAAGACGAGCTGTCCCAGGCTAAGGTAGCGCATAGTGCTTGCGAAGCAATGCTTTACGGCCGTCCCGCAAGCACCGCGCGCTATCCTAGCCACCACGCAACTTGCAATTTGTTATCTAATTTTGTCAATAAATGAATATAAAAAAAAAAAAAAAAAAACATACACACGCACATACTCACACACATACACAAACACATACACACACAAGCGCCCACGCATAAACACGCATGGTCTGCAGTGTGCTTTTACTATAAGAACTTAATTGTTTAATAACTTTTTTATGGACGTACGATCTTCATGAAACTTTCAGATTATGATTATAACATGAATATGCATGTAATTGCCAAAGCACAAGTCTCTAGTATTTGAAATACGCTTTTTACAAAAGTGAGGGTGAGGGGGTGAATTTAAGGGTGGGGGGTAAATTTTAACAAAAACCGAAATTGTATAAATTGCATATAAGCATACATTAAAAATTTAGAGACTCTAGCAATAAAGGTGTAGAAGATATAATTTTATAACTGGTTTTCGATAAGGTTTTTTATCGATAAAAAAAGATCGGGATGAGTTATCGATTTTTAATGATAAACTTGATATGCGCGCTGTAATTACGGACATTTAAAAAAAAATTTGAAGTCTCTAGCTCTTATATCTTCTGAAATCGACGCGTTCATACATACGGACAGACGGACAGACGGACAGACAGACGGACAGGGCCAAATCAAGTCAGCTCGTCACCCTGATCAAGAATATATATACTTTGTGGGGTCTGCCACGCCTCCTTCTCCCTGTTACATACATTTCAACAAAACCATTATACCCTGATTACCCATTGAAAATGGGTTCAGTGTATAAAAAGCTCTTTAAGCAGAGCATGTAGAAAAATGTTCGTTGTGTAAATACTTTTGACCACCTCTGTATTTTAATTCTTTGATAACAGAAAAGCCAGAAAGATCAAAAACCATCAGCAGATAGACTTTTTTCAATACATCAAGAAAGTCAGCAAAATCAACAACCATCAGCGGAGACACATTTTTCAATACACAAATCAAAACCAGCAAGATCAAACGCCGTCAGCGGAAGGTCATTTTCCAATAAATACACCTAGCCAGCAAAATCAACAACCATAAGCGGAGAGTCATTTTCCAATACATACACCACAGCCAGCAAGATCAAAAACCATCAGAGGTGACTCATTTCTCATTATTATAAGAACATTTAAGTAGAGTTAATATTATATCAAAAGAATCATAATACATTAACAAAAGCACACAAGATAAAAATCCATCAGCGGAGACACATTTTCCAATACATCAGCTAAAGCCAGCAAGATCAAAAACCATTGGCGGTGACACATTTCCAATATATAAATGAAAACCGAAGTTATTACTGTTGATTATTTTTTATTTCCGACTCGTTTGAATCGCTCGAGTAATAATCTAAAACTAAAGCTTAAAGTAACATAAATGGATTTATATAGCTGCCACTGCCGGCAGACCGCTGAGTCGACGCTTCCCATCGACGATTAGGCCACTTAGCCGTGGTGGTATCAGGTTCGCGATTCTTTCACGCGGTATCCGGCCCAATTGCTTCATCAGCAACTCCGGCCGTGCGCGTGTTAACTTATATTATTATAAAAGCATTTGAATAGAATTAATATTATATCAAAAGAATCATAATACATCAGCTAAAGCACACAAAATAAAAATCCATCAGCGGAGACACATTTTGCAATACACAAATTAAAAGCAGCAAGACCAACAACCAGCAAGATCAAAAACCATATTTATTTATTTATTTAAACCAGAAGAGGAGGAGGGAGGGAAGGAGGATAGTTAGGGTAGAGGATTATTTATTTAGGGATTTATGGAGTTATTGAGGGGAGGGATTGATTTAGGGATTTAGGAGGGGGGATTTATTTAGGGAGGGATTAGTTAGGAGGGAGAGGATTTAGTTATTTATTTAGGAGGGAGGGAGGGATTATTTATTTATTTCGGTAGGGAGGGAGGGAGGGAGGGAGGAGGGAGGGAGGGATTAGGGATTTAGGAGGATTAGGGAGGGATTTTAGTTATGAGGGATTTAGGAGGTCTTTAGGGATTTATTATTTATTTTTTTTTTTTTTTTTTTTTGTTTTTTTTTTTGAGGTGGAATTTATGGAGGGAGGTAGTTAGTGATCTATCATTTATTTAAGGTGTGAAGGTGGGATGGAGTGATTTTGTATTTATTTATGTATTTCTTTATTATTATTTATGTATTTAGTTATTTATTTATTTGTTATTTAGTATTTATGGTATGATGTATTTATTTATGTCGGTATGTATTTATTTATTTATTTTATTTATTTATTTATTTATTGATTTATTTATTTATTATTTATTTTATTTATTTATTTATTTATTTATTTATTTATTATTTATTTATTTATTTATTTTTATTTTTATTTTTTTATTTCTTAAAGTTATTGACAAAAACAAGAGTCAATTTAAATTACAAAAGCCTAAACAGGATATAATTTCAATAATAACACCGACCCGATGGGAGTCTTTTATTTGCCAGTTTGGCCAGCTATGCCCACGTCACACAGGCAAATATGGTCTGTGATACTAATGAAGCTATAAAAAGAAAGTGTCAGTAAGAAAACTTAGAAAAACAAGTAAGAAAACTCTAGTCGAGAGTGCTCGACTAGATACTACCCTGAGCCCAACAAATAAAAATGCCCATTTAGTATGGCTGAAATTTCAATTTCGATGTATTTAAAAATATAAATAAAATACCAAACTCATTTAATAAAATATAAAAATATTTTGAAACAATTAAAAAAGTTAACATCAGTTGCACCGATCGGGATTCGAACCACAACTTCTCTATCGAGCGTCATGCAGCTAATAACTTAGGCCACCTCACTTCTGAAATATGCACTGGCAAAGTTCAAATAGATTCACTGCTTCAGCGCTATCTACCAAAACTAAACGAAACTAACAGCTGAAGTTTGAATGCATGTGTGCACACGTATACCATACTATTGTAGCTACTTCACGTGCGTTTGTTAATTGGCAAAATATTTGATGATTTTTAATTAATTTTTGACTGAACGGAATTCAATGAAACACTCAGCATATGATCTACATATATATTCAGTTTCACTCAAACCCTCATCGAGATAAGACGTGTTACTTCTGCGTTTCTGCGGTGCCCAAAAAGCATTACAAAAACTCTTATCAATTAGATCAGACAAACAAACAAGTACGCACAACAGAATACGAAAATAAATAACAACAACTGCAAGAGTCACAAACCAAAGCGCGGGGCCTAAGCCCGAGAAAAACAACAACAATGCTTAAGCCGCCCGACATAAACACAACAACAAAATCAATCTACACCAAATATCAAAACCTAAACAATCCAAAATACATTGTAATTAACAGAAAAGACAATAAATCCTTTGAAAATGTATCCCCGTTTCTAATTAAAACAAGTAAGAAAGCTCTAGTCGAGACTGCTCGACTACGAGATCCCCTGAACCCTTGGAGTGCTAGCTATTTCAATAATTTTTCGCGTCTCTCAGCTTACACAAGAAACACACACACATACACACACAAGCACCCACGCATAAACACGCATGGGCTGCAGTGTGCGCTTACTATGAGAATTTAATTGTTTAATAACTTTTTTTGTGGACGTACGATCTTCATGAAACTTTCAGATTATGATTATAACATAAATATGCATGTAATTGCCAAAGCACAAGTCTCTAGTATTTGAAATACGCGTTTTACAAAAGTGAGGGTGAGGGGGTGAATTTAGAGGTGGGGGGTAAATTTTAACAAAAACCGAAATTGTATAAATTGCATATAAGCATATATAAAAAATTTGGAGACTCTAGCAATAAAGGTGTAGAAGATATAATTTTATAACTGGTTTTCGATAAGGTTTTTTATCGATAAAAAAAGATCGGGATGAGTTATCGATTTTTAATGACAAACTTGATATGCGCGCTGTAATTACGGACATTTAAAAAAAAATTTGAAGTCTCTAGCTCTTATATCTTCTGAAATCGACGCGTTCATACATACGGACAGACGGACAGACGGACGGACGGACAGACGGACAGACAGACGGACAGGGCCAAATCAACTCAGCTCGTCGCCCTGATCAAGAATATATATACTTTGTGGGGTCTGCCACGCCTCCTTCTCCCTGTTACATACATTTCAACAAAACCATTATACCCTGATTTCCCATTGAAAATGGGTTCAGTGTATAAAAAGCTCTTTAAGCAGAGCATGTAATCTACTGCAACGAATTATGAAACATAGAGGAAGCAGAAATACTAGATGAGCTTAAACCTCAAAGCGTAACCGAAGTGCGAAAAATATTAAAAAAAACAAGACCAAGGCATGACTGAAACGGGACTTATAGTCGTTACATTTGCCACACACAACCTTCCAGAAGCAATAAAAATTGGATATGAAAGCACAAGAGTTCGCCCGTACATTCCTCTACCTCTGAGATGCAGAAAATTCCTACGATTTGGACATCCAACACCGATCTGCAAAAGTCCAGAAGATACATGTAAAAACTGCTTTCAAACTACACACACCACTGAAAATGAGACATGCACCAACGAGAAGTGCTGCCTAAACTGCATAAACAACTCCGAAGTCGACTCCAAACACAGCCCACTTGACCGCAAATGTCCAACATTCTTAAAACAACAAGAACTGGTAGCAATCAAAACTACAGAGAAAGTGGACCACAAAACAGCTTTATCAATTTACCACTCTCGCCATAACCCGCAACTTAGCAACAGCTACGCATCAACATTGACCAAAGCTGCAACAAATCAAGACGCTCACTCAACAATACCAAAAACAAATACAGTTACGACAGCATCAACCCCGACCCATTACAAAAAACCAGCCCAGCAAACGAACACCTCGCCCCAACCCATATCTTACCACGACCTATTATCAGAGCACCCAAGGACCTCAAAGATAAGCACATCGCACCAGCACCATCGCAAAGAAGACATGGAAATGGACGTAGACGACCTCGCCAACTCACAAAACCTAGCAAGCGAAAAAACAAACGACCTAAAATTAAGAATATTCCCTAAAGAAAAAATAATACCCTTTCAACAAACCTCAAACCCACAAAATCCAACCTAACAAATGCAAAAACCTAAAAAAAAGCAAAACACAAAGACAACAACGACAGCGACAGTATTTAACACTTCAAATTACAACGGCCACACACGCGGTAAATATTACAAAATAGACTCACAATACTCTCACATTCCTCTCTTTAAACTTAAATAAAAAAAAATGACCTTTAAGATTATCCAATGGAACATAAACGGCTACACAAATAATTACAGCGAACTACAAACATTAATTAAAAAACACACGCCCCTTTTTCTATCTCTACACCTCACTATCTCACACTCAATACACCCCAAATCCATACCTATACCAAACAACTACACCTTAATAACAAACAAGTAAGAAAGCTCTAGTCGAGACTACTCGACTACGAGATCCCCTGAACCCTTGGAGTAATAGCTATTTCAATAATTTTCCGAGTCTTTCAGCTTACACAAGAAACACGCACACACACACACACACACACACACGCACGCACGCACGCACACACAGGCATACATACACACACATACACACACACACACACATACACAAACAATTACATACATATACACACACAAGCATAAACACGCATGGGCTGAGTGTGCGCTTACTATGAGAACTTCATTGTTTAATAACTTTTGTTGTGGACGTACGATCTTCATGACACTTTTAGATTATGATTATAACATGAATATGCATGTAATTGCCAAAGCACAAGTCTCTAGTATTTGAAATACGCTTTTTACAAAAGTGCGGGTGAGGGGGTGAATTTAAGGGTGGGGGTAAATTTTAACAAAAACCGAAATTGTATAAATTGCATATAAGCATACATTAAAAATTTGGATACTCTAGCAATAAAGGTGTAGAAGATATAATTTTATAACTGGGTTTCGATAAGGTTTTTTATCGATAAAAAAAGATCGGGTTGAGTTATCGGTTTTTAATGATAAACTTGATATGCGCGCTGTAATTACGGACATTTAAAAAAAAATTGAAGTCTCTAGCTCTTATATCTTCTGAAATCGACGCGTTCATACATACGGACAGACGGACAGACGGACAGACGGACAGACGGACGGACGGACAGACGGACAGACGGACAGACGGACAGACAGACGGACAGGGCCAAATCAACTCAGCTCGTCGCCCTGATCAAGAATATATATACTTTGTGGGGTCTGCCACGCCTCCTTCTGCCTGTTACATACATTTCAACAAAACCATTATACCCTGATTTCCCATTAAAAATGGGTTCAGGGTATAAAAACAGTTTACCTTCCCATGGGGGCGTAGCTCTACTGATACATAATTCCCTACAAACTCGTGAAATCTGCCTGAACGGTGGCTTCGATGCAGTATGTGCAGAGCTCAAGTCAAACCTCAAATTTAGAGTAATTTCAGCCTACATAGCACCAAACAGGAGATTTTCTATGAACAATCTCCAAAATGTTTTAGAATCCTCAAACATACCCGTGCTAGTCACTGGCGACTTTAATGGTTGGCATAAAAACTGGGGCTCAAACATTAATAATCATAGGGGCAAAATACTCGACAAATTCATAACTCAATCAAACTACATCCTACTAAATGACGGTTCACCAACACACCTTAGCACCCACAAATATCGACATAACCTTTAGCAGTCCAATTCTACAACTTGACAGCACATGGTACACAGAAAATGATCTCTTCGGTAGCGACCACTTCCGTATCATAATTAACCTTTTTAACTCGTATCCAACTAGAACACAACACACATCCTCCAAACCCATCTTCATCACTGATAAAGCAAATTGGGAACGATTTTCAGAACTCTCAGAAGAATACTCATCACAACTAAAACCAAGCACTAACATAAACAAAGAAACAGCCACAATACAAAAAATAATTATATCCAGTGCACACAAAACAATCCCTCAGACACACCCTACGTCCAAACCGTATTATGTACCTTGCACTATAGGAAAAAAACCCGAAATTTTGGCATAAATACAATTTTTTTTTATCAATTTTTAACCTTTTTTTTTATTTTCCAATAATAAATATCTTAACTAATATAAAATGAATTTTTTTTAAATTTTATGGACTGCCCCTACTATATAACGCGGGGCTGCAAGTCAGCTGACCCAGAGTTGCTTTGTATGCAAAAAAAAACGCGGGAAAAATTGTGCAACTTTGAAGTTTAGTACTGCGGTAAATAAAAATAAAATTTATAACTTTAAAAATGGAAAACATTACTGATGGTATGTACTATAAATTGTCAATTCAAATTTTTGAGTTCATTTGTTTACTTGTCTAATTGTTCAATGTTTTGTTGTTGTGTATTTTAGCTAAAAAATAACAAAATAGTTCGTGTTTCGTGGAACATAACTTACAAATAGAGGAGACTAGTGATGAAGTTTAATTGCAAACGTGTTGCCTGAAACTTCTATTATTAGAGACTTTTAACCGTTTTTGCTCCTTTTTGCTCCATTTCGAAAAAATAACGTTTTTATAGCTAAGTATGAGTTTACGCGCTCAGAGCTTCTAGACGTATGGGCAAGCAACAATCGCCAAGCAGACGCGGTGAAATTGTTTATGATTGAAAAAATTAATAATAATGTGGATGAAAATGTAGAAAACAGTATTTCTACCCAAGTAGCCTTTGTTTAAAGATATTTTCCCAGATGTAACCGTAATCTGCATAGATTCAAAGCAACACATTCACGGTGGGTCGAGGGCAAAATATTTATCAACTTAAAAGAAGTTAAGTCCTCGCAAGATAAAGCTGGCCGTAAAGAACTTACTTATGAAGAAGCAGGAAGTCGGCTGAAGAGAAAATTAGCTTCTGATCTTGCAAGTCAAGAAGAACACACAACCCAACTGTTTATACATGCTGCATCGGTTTCAGCAAAAAAATGCAAAGAAAATGATATGGCATTCGTTCTACGAAAAACAATGCACAGTGAGAATGCGAGTGAGATAAGAAAGAAAATAGAAGGAAATTTACCAACTTCTATAGAACCATCTGAAGCATTGGCTTTTCTTATTGAAAACGGGTTAACAAAAGAGCAGTATGGAAACATTAAGTTGATCTGTAAACAACACGAAATGGGTCTTATAGTTAATAAACCCAAACAGAACGGTAGTGGAAGCAGTAATGATGGAAACACCGCCCGAAGAGCGTTTTCAGATCCTAGAAAGTTTTCTGACATACTAAATCTCAATTATGAAGTTATCAGGAACTTTCATATAATATTAATTGCTATCTCATCCGAACATTATATAAATAGCGATAAATTTAGAGCTTTCTGCGTCCGTACATTTGAAATATATATGAATAACTATTCTTGGTATCCCATGTCCCCAACTGTGCACAAAGTTTTGATCCATGGATACCAAATAATGGATAGCTGCATAGTTCCTGTTGGTGTTCTCGGAGAAAACGCATCAGAAGCTCGAAACAAAATTTATAAAAATGACAGAAGGTCGCATGCCAGAAAGAGCAGTAGGCTAAACAACATCACTGATGTTTTTCACAGGACATTAGATTCATCTGATCCGCTTTTGTCAAGTCTCTGTCTTAAAAAAAGACAGAAGCTTCACAAAAAATTAAAATTTCCAAGCGAAGTGATTGATCTGTTTGCTCTGATTGAGCCTCCGCAAATCGCGCATCAATTTACAAATGAAACAGAAAGTTTAGAAGCTGAAGATGACGATGAGGATGATGCAAACAATTTCGACCCGAATATCGAATTGGATGAAGAAAATTATGATTATTGATGTTAATTTTTGGAGATGTGGTAATTATTGTAAAATAAAAATACAACATTTTTTTTCATATTTTTCTTAATTTTACAGGGTATCAACGGAATGAAAATACACATTTTAATTTTTTTATTATATAATAAGCTGTACACATTTATTTTTATATGAAAATATGTAATGTAAGATATATATAATATATTTAAAAAATTTATGTCTGAAGTACACATGATTTCATTAATGGGTAACAAGGAGGCGGGGAGAAGGCGTGGTCAAATCGTAAAAAAAAAAAATTCGAAATTCTAACTTAGTCTATCTTAGGTGTATGTAAAATTTCAACCTCCTAGCTCTATTTTTAGAATTGATGCCAACATTTCGGGCTTTTTTCCTATAGTGCCTTGGTGGAACAACAATCTACAAAAACTTAGAGACGACAAAGTCAAGAAATGGCACATACTGAAAAGAAACATCTGTACCCAGAACATTATTCAATTTAAACGTGCGAATGCCAAATTTAAAAGAACCCTAAGAGAAGCTAAAAAACATAGTATCCTAAAATTCACGACACAAATAGCACCCGACACACCTCCAAAGTCAATTTGGAGTAATATCAGACGCTTTTGCGGCCTAAACCCCAAAAAACACATCCATTG
Source organism: Drosophila arizonae (assembly GCF_054131065.1). Classification (NCBI taxonomy): domain Eukaryota; kingdom Metazoa; phylum Arthropoda; class Insecta; order Diptera; family Drosophilidae; genus Drosophila; species Drosophila arizonae. Next base: position 27,346,375 of record NC_142925.1, on the reverse strand, counting down.
CATCCTAAACCCAGTAACTAACCAAAATACCACCAACAAAGCAGAAATAGCAGAACTCTTCTGCTAAAAATTCTCAAACTCATCATCCGACCACAATTTCTCCATGACCTTTATAAATACAAAACAAGCATCACTGAACAACCTACTCAATCACACATATACCCCCAGCAAAAGTGCTACAGAAATAGAAAATGAAATAACACTAGTCGAATTTACGTCAGCTTTAAACACATTAAAAGGTAACACACCCGGTATAGACAGAATAAACTACGCCATGATAAAAAATCTGGACAGGAAAACAAAATACCGTATAATCAACCTCCAAAACTCTATACTAAACAATTACATCCCCCAAGCCTACAAGAATAGTATAATAATCCCAATATCAAAACCCAACACAGACAAAACCGCACTAAACTCCTACCGACCAATATCACTCAACTCGTGTCTATCAAAAGTCCTAGACAAAATAGTAGCAAAGCGACTGTGGTGGTTTGTCTCCAACGACAAATTAATCCATATCAGTCAAACAGGATTCAAGAAGGGGAAATCTGCTATAGATAGCCTATTGTTGATAGACCATCTTCTAGCAAGATCCATCTCCAGAAGAAACCACACGTCTATAATATCCCTCGACTTTGAAAAAGCTTTTGACAGAATCGGACTACACTCAATACTTGACCAACTTATGGAATGGAAAACGGGACCCAAAATACTAAACTACATAAAAAATTTCATGACAAACAGAAAAATTACAGTAGGAATAAACACCAACATCTCACCCTTCCACCCCATCCACAACGGCATCCCAGAGGGCTCACCACTCTCAGTGATCCTTTTTGTAATAGCATACAACAAGCTCGCCGAAAAGCTCACCAAAATATTAGCCTAAGCGCCTACGCAGACGATTTTAATATAATACTTAAACTAACAAGTAAGAAAGCTCCAGTCGAGACTGCTCGACTAGGAGATACCCTGAACCCTCCAAGCTGATATTCTAATCATTCTGCACTTCTTTTATGCACACATACATACACATGTATCCACACGCACGCATAAGCCTGCGCTCTGCTAACTGCGCAGTAAGCAGCGAGTGCGCTTGGGCTGCGCTGCAGTGTGGGCAATATTATGAGAATTTATTTGTTAAATAATTTCTTTTGTAGACATACGATCTTAATGAAACTTTTAGAGCGTAATCATATGGTGAATATGTGTGTATATTCCAAAGCCCAAGTCTCTAGTATTTGAAATACGCTTTTTACAAAAGTGATGGTGAGGGGGTGAATTTAAGGGTGGGGGGTAAATTTTAACAAAAACCGAAATTGTATAAATTGCATATAAGCATACATTAAAAATTTGGAGACTCTAGCAATAAGGGTGTAGAAGATATAATTTTATAACTGGTTTTCGATAAGGTTTTTTATCGATAAAAAAAGATCGGGATGAGTTATCGATTTTTAATGATAAACTTGATATGCGCGCTGTAATTACGGACATTTTAAAAAAAATTTGAAGTCTCTAGCTCTTATATCTTCTGAAATCGACGCGTTCATACATACGGACGGACGGACGGACGGACGGACGGACGGACGGACAGACAGACGGACAGGGCCAAATCGACTCAGCTCGTCGCCCTGATCAAGAATATATATACTTTGTGGGGTCTGCCACGCCTCCTTCTGCCCGTTACATACTTTTAACAAAACCATTATACCCTGATTTCCCATTTTCAATGGGTTCAGGGTATAAAAAACAGAAAAAAACATTAATATAAACATAAGCCCAATCCTCAGAACCATACATAACTAAGCCGAATACTCAGGTGCCAAGCTATCCACCAACAAATGCAAGCATATGCACGTCTGCAGAAAGCACAATTGTAAATGCTTATTATCAACAGGAAGCATACATATCCAGAACGTCGCATCACTAAAAATACTTGGACTTCACTTTAACAACAAATACAGATGGAACAAACACACGGAACAACTCACGCACTCCCTTCAGCAAGCAATTAACATAATAAAATGTCTCGCAAGTCCTAAATTCAATTGTAACACATCCACACTTATAAATGTCACAAAATCAATACTCAACTCCAAGGCAGACTACGGTCTTCCCATCTATGGACACTGCCCAAAAACTACTTTGCGACCTATAAAGTCAAAAATCATCACAGGCCTCAGAATCGCCCTTGGGGCATTCAAAACCACACCCTCCCATAACATTCTATACGAAGCCAGAGTCCCCTCATTAGAAGACAGACGCGAACTACTAACAGCCACCCTCGTAAAAACCCTGATCACAGCAAAAAACTCCCCACTACAGAAAATACTAAAAACATACCGACCCCCTAGACGCTCACAATACAACTCAACAATAGATCTAATAATAAAATATAGCAAAGAAACACAACCTACCCTTTCAGCCCGCAAAACTACTTACTCTGACCGCTCCATGGAATGCTACCCAAATAATCACAGACACGACACTGAGGAACCTTAATAAAAACAAGTAAGAAAGCTCTAGTCGAGACTGCTCGACTACGAGATCCCCTGAACCCTTGGAGCAATAGATATTTCAATAATTCTTCACGTCTTTCAGCTTACACAAGAAACACGCACACACACACGCACGTACGCACACACAGACATACATACACACACACGCATATAGACACACATACACACACAAACACGCATACACACACAAACGCATACACATACACACACACATACACAAACACATACACACACATACACAAACATTTACATACATATACACACACAAGCATAAACACGCATGGGCGGCAGTGAGCGCTTACTATGAGAACTTAATTGCTTAATAACTTTTTTTCTGGACGTACGATCTTCATGAAACTTTCAGATTATGATTATAACATAGATATGCATGTAATTGCTAAAGCACAAGTTTCTAGTATTTGAAATACGCTTTTTACAAAAGTGAGGGTGAGGGGGTGAATTTAAGGGTGGGGGGTAAATTTTAACAAAAACCGAAATTGTATAAATTGCATGTAAGCATACATTAAAAATTTGGAGACTCTGTAAGGTGGCCTTTTTGCCCACCTTACATTTTTGGCATTATAGCGGTCGAGGTTACTGAAATTTGTAGTGAGTAAGTTAGCATTAAGATATATTTGTAGTGAGTAAGTTAGTAGTAAGATATATTTGTAGTGAGTAGGTTAGTAGTAGGCCATATTTTGTAGCAAGTAAGTTGGTTAGTAGGTTATATTTCGTAGTATGTAAGATAGTGAATGGAAAAAGAAATGAATTGGATTATAGTCGTTAAGTTTATATTTGAATTATCGATTGTTTTGTTAGATAAGTAAGTAGATAAAGGTATCATAGTCGTTAGCTTTAGATAGTAAGCAAAATTCAAATGAGTGGGCGGGCACGCGATCAGCAATGCAACCATGCAGCTCGAAAGCTCGCGGTGGTGAATTGCATTGCTGGTCGCGTGGTGAAATCTGCAGAGCGCAAGGAAAGGCTTGAAAGCTGCGCGCAGATTTTAATTAGTTTTGAGCGCTCAACGCGAACGGTCGATGTCAAAGAAAATAATAAACGGATAGGCGAGGGGTAGGAAACGCGAGGTAATATGGAATAAAAATGTTAACGTATTTAGAAATGATTGTGTTCTCATTCGTAGTTGATTTGGTAATAATAACCCACTAATAATCTTAACATTACTAACCGGTGGTTAGCACGAGGGCAATCCTGTGCGCCAGACGGCCAAAACTCTGGCACACAAAACCGCGTGGTCTGGAGTGAACGCCGGCGTCAACGCTGGGCGTTCCTCGATCTGCGGTCCACCATTTGTAGTAGAATAGCCCCACTAACACCCCGCAATATGCCTTTGTAGCCCCGACCCCAGCAATCTGGAGTGCGTTTAGCCGCGCCACTCGATCGCTGCAGCCATCCCACGTGCAAACGTGTGGGGGCGTGGTCGGCGAGTTCGGGCTGCGTGGCCATTTAATACGTAATAACTCCCCCATCCTCTCCCATTTCTCTAACTCGTAGTCCCGTAGTAATTTACAAATGTCTTGTAAGTTGTGGCCCTGGGCAGACTGAAGCTCTGACCCCGGCTGGAAAATTCTAACTTTACAAGTGGCGCCCGAGCAGGGACCTGCGGGGCTAGAGAGAGTGTGGTATACGGGCGGCGTAAAATCCCGCCGGCATACCCAAATAGAGGTTATGGTAAAATTGTTGGTGGCGGTTAATGTGGACAGAGTAGTGGGCATGTGAAAGTGAATAAAAGGAGGGAAACTAAGAACATTCGCGAAAAGCGTGAAAATTTAAAGCGAATATGCCTTACGACGGCCACGGGGTCGGGGCAAAAATTTCGAGAAGTGTCAAGTGAAAAGAAGAAAAAGTACAGTGCGCGCGCAAATATTACGCAGAAGCGTAAATCGAATACGCATATGCATAAGCATATGCACGCGCGGGGGCAGCGTCGCGAACATTGCCGAAATCCAGCGAGAGAGAAGAGAGGCGGCCGAAGAGAGGTGGTAAGAGTGTAAAACGAGAGTAAGTGAAAGGGAAGTTAAATTGTGAAGGGTATTAGCGCACGCACATATAAGCGTGCATAGATATGTGTATGTATGTATGTGTATATATATATGTACATATATATATGTGCGCATTTGTCTATGCGCGCATTACAAGATATTCACCACTAATTTTTACATGCACATATATATATACATATACATGTGCGCTTTATTAAACGTTTTGCTATTCACTCTCTCTATGACAATTTTATATGCGTGTATGAATAGTGAAGGGTACTTGGCGAGAGAGTGAAGAATTTTGTGCATAGGCGAAAGGGTAAGCATGCATGTGTATATATGCATAGGTGCAAGCGAGAAGGCCAGTGCAAATGTATAAATATGTATGCGTGAATAGATCAAGAGAGTGAGAGAGCAATCGGTTAAGCGTAGGCGTGTGATTGTGCGCATATGACACTGAGTGAATTTTGACATAGATGAGCTTGCGCGTGAAAGAGAATGCATGTGTGATTAAGCGCATATGACACGAGGCTAATAGTTGAAAATGAGAGTGGACAGTGGGCCGAAGCCGATATAAAATAAAGTGAATTGTGAACAAATAATAAGCGAGACTTAAATCAATAATAATAAATAAATAAATAAATATTAAATGAATAAAATAATAAATAATCAAATAAATAGAAATGTATAAATGAATAAAATTTATAATAAAGAAAATTTATAAATAATAAAATTTATAAATAAATAAAAATTTAGAAATAAATAAATTTACAGAAAATAGAAAGAAAGAAAAGAAAGAAAAAATGGAGAAATAAAGAAAAATTATAAATAATAAAATTTATAAATAAATAAAAAGTATAAAGAAATAAAATTATAAAGAAAGAAAATTAGAAAGAAATAAAAATTATAAATAAAATAAAATTATAAATAAATAAAAATTTATAAATAAATAAAAATTATAAATAAATAAAATTAAATAAATAAAAATCTGTAAATAAATAAAATTATAAATAAATAAAAATTATAAATAAATAAAATTTATAAATAAATAAATTTATAAATAATAAAAGCTTTAATAATGAAAATTATAAAAATGAACAAATGAATAAATAAATATAAATTGGTAATAATTAATAACAGGTAAATAAATAAATAATTCATGATTATACAACAAAAAGATAAAGGTTAGGTTAGAGTGCAGAGGATAAGGTTAGAGTGCATGACAATCGGGTCGGTGAGAAGTGAAATGAAGAGAGACGAAACCCAGTGGGGTCAAAGTAGGTCATGAAGTGAAATGAAACGAAGTCAGTTGAACTAGGCGTAAAGAGGAACAAGGTGAAGTAGATGAGAAAAGGTAGAACGAAATAAGCGGATAGGAAATAAAAGAAATCGGGAAAACGGAAAGCGAAAGATAAGAAAAAAAAGGGGGATAAATGAATATAATTAAAACAAAAGTAAAGAAAACGAAATAAAACGAAGTATATTAAGAGAAATAAAGAGAAATAAAATAAAATAGATTAAGAGAAATAAAGAAGAATAAAATAAAATAGATTAAGAGCAATAAAGAAAAGGAAAATAAAATGAAATAGATTAAGAGAAATAAAGAAAACGAAACAAAAAAAAAAAAAATAAATAAAGAAAAGCGAAATAAAGCAAGAGAGATTAAGAATAATAAAGAAAGCAAAATAAAGATAAAAGCGAACCGAGAAAGGCAAAGAAAGAGAAATACAGTAAATTGAGAAAAATAAAGAAAAGAAATAAAAGGAAGTACATTAAGAAGAAGAAGATAAGAGAGAGTAAAATAGATTAAGACGAATAAAGAAAAGTAAACCAAAACTAGAATAAATGTAACATAAAATAGATTAAGACAAACAGAATTGTATAACATAAGGAAATTTGAAAAAAAAGAGAAAAAAAAAATATAAATAAATATATAATAATAAAGAAAGGTTAAAAAAAAAAAAAAAAAAAAAAAAAAAAAAGGAGGAAGAGAAAAAAAAGGAGGAAAGAAAAGAAAAAAAAAGGAGAGAGAGAAAAAAAAAGGGGGAAGAATAAAGAAAGAAAAGAAAATTTTAGTAAATAATGGAAGGAGCAACACCCCACATTTCGGGATTAAGCGTCGGCTGGGTTTACCAGCGCTGCAAAGAGGAACTGATAGCGGTTGCACGAGATCTCGGCCTTGACGACGAGGGCCGCGTGGAAGATTTAAGAAAGAGATTGTCATCCTACATCCAGGGCGGTGGCTATTCGGCGGAAGTCAAAGGGCGACTGACTGAATGGGAAGCACGTTTCTCTTCGGGAGGCGCGATGTCGAGCATGGGCAGCCGCGCATACCAAAAGTCAGAGCCCGACCTACGAAAGATCCAGGAGAGCGGTTCCGCTTCGACGGCGCCGCTGAGGCTTAGCGTACCGACGGCGAGCAGCATGGCTGGGAGCCGGAGGGACGAAAAGTCGAAGGGATCTGGCAATGGAGGCGAGATGAGTGTTGAGCGTCGGACTCCAGTGTTCTCACCGCCACCAGAGAGGCACCCGCCGTGGAATATCGCCGAGCAAGTCAGGAAGTGGGGAATGAAGTATGACGGTCGATCGGATCCCCTCGGTTTCATCGAGATCCTGGAAGAGCGAGCCATAACTTATGGGATCGAGTTGGACAGGATGCCGAGGGCACTAAGCGAGGTGTTGGTAGACAAGGCGGCCAAGTGGTTCCTGACCAGTGGGCTAAGAGATGTGCCCTGGTTGGAATTTAAGAAGGAGTTCTTGGACTTCTTCTTACCTCCCCAATACCTCGAGCGTTTGGAGGACCAAATCCGGGCGCGCCGGCAACGGGAGGGCGAACCTTTCAAGGACTACTTGATTGAGCTACGCCTCCTGATGCGACAGGCTAGATACAGCCCGGCCCAAGAGTTGAACAGGGCTTACGAGAACGCATCCCCGGAATACAGACTGTACGTACGGAGGCACGATTTCTCGTCTCTAACGCAGCTGACCCAGATGGCCGCGGAGTTCGAGAACGTGAGGAGTCAACAGAGAGAACAAGGAAGGAAGGCTACGGTGGAGACCGGCTGGCCCAAGCCAGTGGAGGCGCGGCAGAATAATCCGTTCCGCGCAAAGACATCTGTTCCCCGATCTGGAGGACAAGTTGAAGGGCGGACGGAGACGCCGGTGGCGACGCAGTCGGCGGAGGCAACTAGCCGGATGATGTCACAGGATGCTGGACCCAGGCCAAGTCGAGTTTGTTATCGATGCGCACAACCTGGACACTTCGCGCGAGAATGTCGTAACGCGCCAGTGTTGTTCTGCTGGCGTTGCGGGCAGCAAGGCCGGACTGCGAGGGAGTGCTGCGAACGAGACAGCTCGGGAAACGGCCAAGGGCGCCCTCCAAGAGAGCGGAGCGGCGCCAATTAAAAACGGAAGATGAGGAGAGGAACCCGCTCCGAGTAAAGGAGTGGAAGATCGTCGCGTCGGTAACGGTCGGGGGTCAAAGGATGACTGCCACGATCGACACTGGAGCTACACGCAGTTTTGTTAGTGAGGACTGCGTGCGCCGACGGACGATAGGAGGCGAGCGTTGCCAAGTTGAGTCGCGGATCAGATTGGCCGATGGATCAGCACTAAACGTCACGGAGATGGTGAGGACGGATGTGAGCCTGGCAGGCAAAACGGCGGAAGCAAACTTGCTAATAATGCCGACCATGCTAGACCATGTCATCCTCGGCATGGACTTCCTGTGCGCCATTGGTACTACGGTGCGTTGCGGCAACGCGGAGCTCGAGATGAGGATGATAGACGACGTGGGAGATGGCGCATCGCCACCAAATGGACAGCGAGTGGAGCAAGGCAACAGGCGTCTTGGAGAGCAACGCCAGTTCGTCGAAGGAGTGAAGGAGTTGGGCTCGGAGGCGTCGCACGAGGCCGCAACGACAAAAGAGGGCCCAAAGTCGGCAATCGCAGTGTCAACGATCGGCGTCCAGCAAGCGTCGAGCCAAGGCACACTGCCCGACGAGAACAGAGGCAAGAGGGAAGGAATGGAAAAGGGAACGCCGAAGGAGAGACTTAGAGGGAGTCTCCCAGCGACAAGGAGAGACAGAAAGGAAAGAAACGAGCTAATTGAAGACAAAAGGGGAGCTGAGCCTCCCGCGAGAGTTGTAAAACAGAGCGAGGACTTGAGGAGCGGACCCGAGGAGTGGTCGCCGGAGTTCAAATCAGTCGAATTAGAGAAGGAAGGTGAGCCCGAGGGCGGCCCACCGACAGGAGAAGCAGCAGAGAGCGAATACGGAGGATATAAACGATCCGCGCCCAATAGTAAGGAGTGGCCGGATGAGTTAGAGACGAGAGAAGCAACGGAGAGCGAGTACGGAGGATATGAACGATCCGCGCCCAATAGTAAGGAGTGGCCGGATGATTTAGAGAAAGAACTGCAGGAGTTCCTCGAGGCAGAGTTGGCATTGTTCGAGGACCTCGAGGGCGTGACGCACATCGCTGAGCATAGCATCCGGATGAAGGACGACAAGCCTTTGAAGCAAAGGTACTACCCTAAAAATCCGGCTATGCAAAAGGTGATCAATGAACAGGTGGACGAGCTGCTTCAAGCTGGAGCGATTGAACCGTCGAAGAGCCCACACAGCGCACCCATAGTCTTAGTCAAGAAAAAGACTGGGGATTGGCGCATGTGCGTAGATTATCGACAGCTCAACGCCAACTCAGTCCCGGACGCGTATCCTGTTCCGCGGATTCTTCACATTTTGGAGAAACTACGACACGCACGATTTATATCTACGCTGGATCTAAAGAGCGGTTACTGGCAGATCCCAATGGCGGCGGATAGCAGGGAGTACACGGCGTTTACCGTACCAGGCAGAGGATTGTTCCAATGGCGAGTGATGCCATTCGGTTTGCATTCGGCGGGGGCGACATTCCAGAGGGCATTGGATACGGTCATCGGGCCCGACATGGAGCCTCACGCGTTTGCGTATCTAGACGACATAGTGGTCATCGGAGAGACGAAGGAGCAACACGTGGCCAACCTGAAGGAAGTTTTCCGGCGGTTGCGAAAGGCCAATCTCAGACTCAACAGAAAGAAATGTAGTTTCTTTCGGGAGAAGTTGGCGTACCTTGGCCATGTGATAAGCGGAGAGGGGATTTGCACTGATCCCGCGAAGGTCGAGGCGATCCAGAGCCTCCCATCGCCTTCGAATCTCAAGGAGCTGCGGCAATGCCTAGGAATGGCATCATGGTATCGACGCTTTGTACCAAACTTCGCGTCACTGGTACAACCGATGACGAAGCTGTTAAAGAAGGGCCAGAAGTGGATCTGGAGTGAGGAGCAGGAAGAGGCGTTGCAGAAACTCAAGGAGAGTTTAACGACCGCGCCTGTTCTGGCCTGTCCCGACTTCTCGGCCAAATTTGTGCTGCAGACCGACGCCAGCGACTACGGCCTCGGCGCAGTGCTGACGCAAGAAGTCGAGGGGCAGGAGCGAGTGATAGCATACGCCAGCCGGAAGTTACTGAAGGCGGAGCTAAACTACTCGGCAACGGAGAAGGAGTGCCTCGCAATCGTATGGGCGATCCGAAAGATGCGATGCTACCTGGAGGGTTACAGATTCGACGTCGTCACGGATCATCTAGCGCTGAAATGGCTCAACTCCATAGAAAGTCCCACGGGCCGGATCGCTCGTTGGGCGCTAGAGTTGCAGCAATATCAGTTCGACATACGTTATCGCCGAGGGAGCTTAAACGTAGTGGCCGACGCATTGTCCCGGCAGCCCATGGACAGTTGCGAGCAGGCCGTGGAAGAAAATCCTCCTTGCTGGTGGATAGCAAGGATGCGTGAAAGGATTGCAAAGGAGCCTGAGAAGTTCCAGGACTATGTGGAAGAAAATGGGCAGTTGTATCGGAATATAGGCCATCGGATAGACGAGGAAGATTTCATCCCATGGAAGCTCTGCGTCCCGAGCAGTTTGAGGGGCAGAGTGATGAGGGAGTGCCACGACGCTCCCACGGCCGGACATCAAGGAGTGAGGAAGACGGCGGCACGACTTGCGCAAAGGTACTATTGGCCGGGCATGTTCAGAGATGCCGCCAAATACGTGAAGTGTTGCGAGACGTGCCAAAGATTTAAATGCGTGCAACAAAAGCCAGCCGGGCATATGCTCACCAGACAGGTGGCGGAGCCAATGGCGGTCTTGTGCGCAGACTTCGTGGGACCTTTACCTCGTTCCAAACGTGGGAACACAATGTTGTTGGTGTTCCACGACGCTTTTGCCAAATGGGTGGAGCTGGTGCCGTTGAGGAAAGCGACTACCGCTCAGCTGCAACTGGCGTTCCGGGAACGCATAATCAGCCGATTTGGAGTGCCCAGGACGTTCGTTTGCGACAACGGCGTACAATTCACAAGCAGAAGTTTCAAGGCGTTTATGGAATCCTTGGGGGTGACACTCCAGCACACAGCGCCTTATACACCGCAGGAGAACCCGACGGAGAGAACAAATCGCACGGTGAAGACTATGATAGCTCAGTACATCGAAGGCCACCAGAGCTCATGGGACGAGCTGTTGCCGGAGATAACGCTAGCAGTCAACTCGAGCGTGGCCGACTCCACGGGCTTCACTCCAGCATTCCTGATGTTAGGGCGGGAGCCACGCCTACCCGCCGCTTTATACGACGAAGTCACTCCCGGTTCGGCGACCAGAGAGACCCGAGCCGAGGCCAGAGGAGTCAAAATGAAGGAGATTTTCGACATAGTGCGCAGTAACTTACAGCGAGCATCAAAGGATCAAGGCAGGCACTATAACTTGAGACGGCGTGACTGGAGACCAGCGTTGGGTTCGGCGGTGCTGTTGCGACAACATCAATTGTCGAACGCGGCGGACGGATTCGCGGCGAAACTAGCGCCCAAATTCGACGGCCCTTACAAGGTCGTTAAGTTCCTGTCCCCCAACGTGGTACGCCTGACGAAGGAGGGCGAGCGTAAGAGGAGGGTGGCCAACATTGCGCAGTTGAAGCCATTCCATCAAGAAGACGAAGAAAGCGACACGGTCCCGGAAAGCGAGACCGGGGAAACGGGGAATGAGGAGCAAACCCCGCTGTACCCGGCGAAGACAACCAAAGGCATTGACAGATCTACACATCTCATCAATCACTAACTTCCCCGTAGAGCCCCTTATTAACGCTAACACTAATGCAGTAGTTAGAGGGCCATTTCGGTCATTAACACGAATAAAAACAGAAGACTAAAGAATCTGAACTTACAGGGAAGTAACAGCATGGAAGACGTCATCGAGATTAGCAGTGACGACGAAGGCTCAGCCCGAGTCGAAGACGCGAGCAGCGATAGCACGGAGCCGTTCTCCAGGGAGGAGGCGCGGAGTCGGCCGAGGGACCCGAGGCTCGGTAGAGAGTATTACCGTCGCCAAGAGGAGCGGGCGCCGCCCCGGCGTGTACATACGGTCCTCCGCTCGACGGTGAACGTGGCGACCAGGATGGACGGCCTTATCCAACTGGTGCAGGCCAGATACACGACGGTGTATATCCAGGTGCCTAGGGGGGGCACCACGCCACCACTCGTGGAGGAGCCGCCATCTCCGCCCCGCCCACCGGGCAGCCCGAAGTCCGACGCGCGGAGATGTACAGAGGATGGAGCCCCGTCAAGGTGGGCGACGCCGACGCCGTGGACGGCGAGCGAAGATGAGGAGTTTCCACCAGAAATGGACAGCAGATCCCCGTCACGGGGGTGGGAAGGCGGCAGGGAGCATTGTCCCTCCGTCGAGGACCCCACCCCGGAGACCGCGGCGCGGGACGAAGTGGAGGAAGGGCACAGTGAGGTGTCCATAAGTTTCGGCGAAGAGTTCGAGGCCGAGGAGGCGAGTCCCGAGGAAGGCGGCGTTGCAAGCCCCATTCCTCGAGGGCTAGATGATGGATCCCCGTCACGGGGGTGGGAAGGCGGCAGGGAGCATTGTCCCTCCGTCGAGGACCCCATCCCGGAGACCGCGGCGCGGGACGGAGCGGAAGCAGAGCAGCTGAGCGTCCGAGTGGAAGATGCGAATCCCGAGGAGGACACCGCCACAGATCCTATTCCCCAACGCCGAACTGACGACGACGTTGAGAGGGACCAGCCGCCGGAACCAGCCGCCAGGGTCACGTTGCGATATACGCCGGGCACGGTCGAAAACCGGCGCCTGTCATGCTCGTCGCAGTCCAGCGCAGAGCGCCCGACAGATCAAGGCCAGGCGTCCAGGCGCAAGCGTCGTCGGCGACGACGAAGAGGACGACCAGTGCCCGCGCGCGAACCGGACACCCGCGCCCCGGCCAGTCGAAGAAATCTAACGGACGGCGCCGAGGGCCCATCCGCGCGTCGGCAGCGCAGAGAGCGCAGCCAGGTTGGGAGCGGCCGAGAACGCGACCAACGTCGAGACGAGTCGACGGAGGAGGAGAGGCGTCTATTGGCAGACATGGCGGAGCTGTTGGACGGATGGGAGGTGAGCCTTGAGGACGCGCTGGACGCAGAGGACGTGGAAGCGTTGAGGATGTTGCCGCTGATCCCCGTCAACTGGAGGATACGCCCTGCTGGCGTCGAGCTGAGCGAGGAGGTAATCCAACTCCTGAGGCGGGAGGTGGAAACACGTAGATGGCCGCACAGGAGAACCCGTTTCCGAGTTGCGGCGGGGGAACGGTCATACACAGTGACCATCAATTCATCGGGGGGCGTAACAGTCGCTCCGTCGAAGTAAGGGGGGGGTGTAAGGTGGCCTTTTTGCCCACCTTACATTTTTGGCATTATAGCGGTCGAGGTTACTGAAATTTGTAGTGAGTAAGTTAGCATTAAGATATATTTGTAGTGAGTAAGTTAGTAGTAAGATATATTTGTAGTGAGTAGGTTAGTAGTAGGCCATATTTTGTAGCAAGTAAGTTGGTTAGTAGGTTATATTTCGTAGTATGTAAGATAGTGAATGGAAAAAGAAATGAATTGGATTATAGTCGTTAAGTTTATATTTGAATTATCGATTGTTTTGTTAGATAAGTAAGTAGATAAAGGTATCATAGTCGTTAGCTTTAGATAGTAAGCAAAATTCAAATGAGTGGGCGGGCACGCGATCAGCAATGCAACCATGCAGCTCGAAAGCTCGCGGTGGTGAATTGCATTGCTGGTCGCGTGGTGAAATCTGCAGAGCGCAAGGAAAGGCTTGAAAGCTGCGCGCAGATTTTAATTAGTTTTGAGCGCTCAACGCGAACGGTCGATGTAAAGAAAATAATAAACGGATAGGCGAGGGGTAGGAAACACGAGGTAATATGGAATAAAAATGTTAACGTATTTAGAAATGATTGTGTTCTCATTCGTAGTTGATTTGGTAATAATAACCCACTAATAATCTTAACATTACTAACCGGTGGTTAGCACGAGGGCAATCCTGTGCGCCAGACGGCCAAAACTCTGGCACACAAAACCGCGTGGTCTGGAGTGAACGCCGGCGTCAACGCTGGGCGTTCCTCGATCTGCGGTCCACCATTTGTAGTAGAATAGCCCCACTAACATCCCGCAATACGCCTTTGTAGCCCCGACCCCAGCAATCTGGAGTGCGTTTAGCTGCGCCACTCGATCGCTGCAGCCATCCCACGTGCAAACGTGTGGGGGCGTGGTCGGCGAGTTCGGGCTGCGTGGCCATTTAATACGTAATAACTCCCCCATCCTCTCCCATTTCTCTAACTCGTAGTCCCGTAGTAATTTACAAATGTCTTGTAAGTTGTGGCCCTGGGCAGACTGAAGCTCTGACCCCGGCTGGAAAATTCTAACTTTACAACTCTAGCAATAAAGGTGTAGAAGATATAATTTTATAACTGGTTTTCGATAAGGTTTTTTATCGATAAAAAAAAGATCGGGATGAGTTATCGAATTTTAATGATAAACTTGATATGCGCGCTCTAATTACGGACATTTAAAAAAAATTTGAAGTCTCTAGCTCTTATATCTTCGGAAATCGACGCGTTCAAACATACGGACAGACGGAGGGACGGGCAGATGGACAGACAGACAGACTGACAGGGACAAATAGGCTCAGCTCGTCGCCCTAATCAAGAATATATATACTTTGTGGGGTCTGCCACGCCTCCTTCTGCCTGTTACATACATTTCAACAAAACCATTATATCCTGATTTCATATTGAATATGGGTTCAGGGTATAACAAGCAAGAAAGCTCTAGTCGAGACTGCTCGACTACGAGATCCCCTGAACCCTTGGAGCAATTGATATTTCAATAATTTTTCGCGTCCTTCAGCTAACACAAGAAACACGCACACACACAGTCTCTAGTATTTGAAATACGCTTTTTACAAAAGTAAATTTTAACAACAACCGAGAAATTGTATAAATTGCATATAATCATACATTAAAGATTTGGAGACTCTAGCAATAAAGGTGTAGAGGATATAATATTATAACTGGTTTTCGATAAGGTATTTTATCGATAAAAAATATCGGGATGAGTTATCGATTTTTAATGATAAACTTGATATGCGCGCTGTAATTACGGACATTTTAAAAAAATTTGAAGTCTCTAGCTCTTATATCTACTGAAATCGACGCGTTCATACATACGGACAGACAGACAGACGGACAGAGACAAATAGACTCAGCTCGTCGCCCTGATCAAGAATATATATACTTTGTGCGGTCTGCCACGCCTCCTTCTGCCTGTTACATACATTTCAACAAAACCATTTACCCTGTTTCCCATTGAAAATGGGTTCAGGGTATAAAAAGGGACAAAAGCAATTAACCCAAATGGCTACCCTGAGGTACACCAGACGAAACAAAGATATATGAGATATATAAATAGATATTAAAATCCCTCTGCGGAGAAAAATTTTCCAATACATCAGCAAAGCCAGCAAAATCAACAACCATTTTTCAATACACAAATCAAAACCAGCAAGGCGTAAAACGCAGTGAGTGTAACAAACTCATGTGATTTAGATCCTCATATTCGCGCATAAATTCTTTATATGCCTCCTTTAAGAGAGGATTGCGATTTAAGCGCCGTTCCAGTGACTCGAATCTTGGCTGACTCGTATGAAGATCAATAAATCTACCATCTGCTTGTTGGCGTACAGATCGAGTAAACATTTGCTCGCACTGCAGTTGCTGCCGTTGAACTTGTTGATTGGTTGGCTTAAATCTTCAATATGCTCTAGCATATTGAAATTGTTTTTGATTGACTCCTGTGAGAGAGAGTAGCGTCCACACACAATCCATCCGAGTAACGTTTTCTGAAGGGCTACGCTTAGGTTAGAACCCAATTTGATTTGTCCCATTGTAAGAATTGAAAAAAATGTTTCAGTTACAATAAGTAAATTGATATGCTGAGTTTTGTGAAACTTCTCATCAACTAAAGGTGTGTTCTTGGGTATGTTCCAAGATCAAATGTCGATGTCCGAATCCGGCTAATATGCAAAGTGTGACGTCACGCAGAAATCAATGGGCATCTTGAAATCCTCCAAGTGTGACTTGATTGTGGCTGAAGTGCCAAACTTGATGTATGCGTCTGACTTGCCTACGCTACAGATTCGCATATGCCGTTTGACCTTTGGCAAGCGTAGTGATTGTGCGAACTGTTCTGAGATAAAGTTCACCTGTGAGCAAGAATCCAATAGAGCACGGCCGATCCTATAGTTTCCAGATGCATCCATGACCTCGACGATGGCTGTTTCTAGAATGACCTGGTCTGTTCGATTGGAGTGTGTCGCAGTCGCAGTCGCAGTTCGAGCCTAGCTCGATTCGGACTTACCGCATGATTCCATGATTTAAGGCTGTCCAGAGACATGATTCGATCAACAACAACTTTATGATGATCACATTCACTGCCAGAGTTAAACCCAAATTACGCAAAATATTTAGTCGCGGAACGAAAAATGCAAGTGACAAATTTCACTCAACTGAGCATGCAGAATAATGCATGAAAGGAGAGAGGAGGTTTTAAAATGCACGAGAGGCAAGCAATTAGAGTTGTCCCAAATATAAGAATATAGGTATAAATTTAAGTTAAACAAATGAATATATGTGAATTAGCCCCACTGCAAATGCATTGTAATTTATGTTAATGTAATACATAACAAACTTTTTCACGCCAATAGTGAGGATACCGGGATAATGTTAACAATTTATCAGACGAGGGTAAGAGTAAAAGTTGCTATTTATTTTATAATTGAAAATACAAGCCGCTACATATATTTAGATTACTTTATACAATTATATATCTTATAGCTAAAAATTGATATTAGCTCTATAATGTTTAGTAAAGATGCTCCAATAAAAAGTCCGATAACACCTCCAATTGATACTTTAAATATATAAAAAGAATTATATTAATATTAAACGAGTAAGAAGTTGGTGATCATCGATCATCGTTTTTAAGAAAATATTGGTTTTGTGAAAGTTTGATAAGCTAATGATCGATCAAAAAATGTTCGCATTCAAAACCACAAGTCTCCAGTACTTCAGATACTTTATTTTTAATTCTTCGTATCCATCAACTGTATATACACAGTAAATATGAAGTCTCCAGGTTAAAATTAGGCTTAAACTAGTAAGAACGTTGCAATCGGGCGATACCGATAGCAGAAGACTCATTCACAGCCCAAACGCTGTCAACCAGAAAATATAGTGCAATTTTCAAGTCTAGTGCGCAGCAAAAAACACGGAATGATGCCATTAAAATTGGAAAATCATCGATAGCTATTGCATTCAAATTACATACATATATAATTTATACAATTTTGATTTTTATTATATATTTATATCCATACATTGGATACCGGCTTCAAGCTAACAGCAGATCAGCGCGATTTTCCTATGCTTGTGCACACACTCATCGTCTATTCTATGCGTACAGACAGAAGCGCGCCTTTTCTCACATTCTTAGAATTTCGATTGATTTCTGGACTTTCTAGCCGTTACTGTAGTTTTGTCTGATGACGCTCTCTTATTAAGCTATTCTATTTTAGCAACCGATTCCTCGAGCAAAGCAATGGCGCGGGTGCTAAGGGCGGCGCAAGTAATGTTAGAGTAGGGGAGGTTCGAACCTTTACTGTGTTATTTTCTTATTTTTTCATACATATTTCGTTTTTTATAAAATAGATATTTTATTGGGAAGGTGCGAGCTTGACTGAATGGCACTTAATACTTTTCATTTTCTTAGTCGAATAATTTTATAAGTTTAAATTTGTTTCTTCTTAAAAAGCCCTCAAATACATATACGCAATTACATACATATGTATATATAATTATATATGTAAACCTGCACGCATAGCATCAAGCATTCCAGCCTTATACACGCGCTCATTTGTATGTGTGTATGTATGTACACATAAATGCGTGCTCTAGCATATTCTAAGGATCCCGTTGCGATTGATTTGTCTTTGCATTGTTTCTGAATTTCCAGCCGCTACACTGGCTTTTCTTTGCTATGCGGCGTCATAACAATATTGTGATTTCGTTTTAACTACTCTTGATCAAAACGACGCGGTGGTGCTGTAGGCTGAAGCGCCGACGATCTTTATTTTAGCTATGTATTTTGACAAACATGCTGTTTAGGTTGGGTGCGAGTTCAAATCCCGCTGAAAACACTTTTTTGTAAATTGCAAATTTTTGTTATTTTAGCTTTTTTATATTTTATTAATTTTATAAAAATGTTTCCTTCTGTGCTATCAATGCCTATTAAGCCTACTTATGTGTACATATACATAAATAGATGGCTGACGCATATAAATGTCGCAATTCGGGCACTGTAAATGCCGATTGCCACGCCCCTAGTGGCCGTAGACTCCTCAATTTCAACCAGTTACACAGTTAGGCTTTCACATATAATATTATATACATATGTATGTATTTGCGTATATGTATTTGAGGGCTATTTAAGAAGAAACAAATTTAAACTTATAAAATTATTCGACTAAGAAAATGAAAAGTATTAAGTGCCATTCAGTCAAGCTCGCACCTTCCCAATAAAATATCTATTTTATAAAAAACGAAATATGTATGAAAAAATAAAAAAAATAACACTTTACTGTGGTACGAACCTCCGTTATTCTAACATTGCTTGCGTCGCCCTTAGCACCCGCACCATTGCTTTGCTCGAGCAATCAGTTGCTAAAATAGAATAGCTTAATAAGAGAGCGTCATCAGACAAAACTACAGTAACGGCTAGAAAGTCCAGAAATCAATCGAAATTCTAAGAATGTGAGAAAAGGCGCGCTTCTGTCTGTACCCAAAGAATAGACGATGAGTGCACAACAAGCATAGGAAAATCGCGCTGATCTGCTGTTAGCTTGAAGCCGGTATCCAATGTATGGATATAAATATATAATAAAAATCAAAATTGTATAAATTATACATGTATGTAGTTTGAATGCAATAGCTATCGATGATTTTCCAATTTTAATGGCATCATGCCGTGTTTTTTGCTGCGCACTAGACTTGAAAATTGCACTATATTTTCTGGTTGACAGCGTTTGGGCTGTGAATGAGTCTTCTGCTATCGGTATCGCCCGATTGCAACGTTCTTACTTGTTTCATTTAAAGTTTAAGGAAAATGTGTGTATGAATATTAATAAATAAATACACCTTCTTACCAATAAGGTCTAATTTTGTTTGTGTAACTATACGGTAAAATCTTGCTGAAGGTGGACTGGCGATTTGAATTTCAACGGTAAAGTCCTTTCCGGAATTTAGGTCTTCAGTTGAGCTACATGAAAAAATGTTCTCTTGTTTAGACGTATTTGTTAAAAATAGTGTTATTTTTATACTAATTTACGAAAATGAAATGTGCAATGTCCCTCTTGTGGTCTTGATATATGAAACATATACTCGTCTGTTCCGTCGAATTATAAAGTCGATCAACAAGCTATGGCGGGTATTTCTACGCCCATTGGGGGCGTGGAAAATAGAGTAAAACTAATATCTTCTACAGTCTTAAAGCTTGAAATGGCAAATCGAGAAAAAATGCATTTTCTACAGTGTTAAAGTTAAACTTAGCTACTAAATTGCTGACGGGATGTGAATGAGTATTCTGCAGTTGGAAACTCCCGAGTGCAACGTTCTTACTTGTTTTTATACTCATTCACGAAAGTGAATTAGTATATTGGTTTTGTGCAATGTCCGTCTTGCTGTCCGTCCGTCTGTCCGTATGAACGCAATCTATTTCGGTGCTATTGAAGCTAGAGACTTGAAATTTGGAACACATACTCGTGTATATCTCCGATCTATAAAGTGTTACAATTTTCCCGATCCGCCAACTAGGGGCGTGGCAAATCGGAAAATGCATTTTCCGATATACCAGAAATTATGTTTGTTGAAGAGCTAGAAAGCTGAAATTTGGTATGTAGGTCCGCGTTGACCACCCAAGATCACGAGCTATGGCGGATATATCTCCGCCCATTGGGGGCGTGGCAAATCGGATAAAACTGTATCTCCAAGATTTTTACAGCTAGAGCGCTGTAATTTTGCGCGTCAGCTAATGTTATGATTCTATAAAGTCTAAAAATTATACGTCTACGCCAATTAGGGGCGTGGCAAATCGGACTTGAAGATAAATTGATTTTTTAAATTCTGATCTTTGGACACTATTGATGCCAAAGACCTCAAATTTTGTATATATACTCGAGCTGATTACCCAAGACCAAAAATTTTTTCGGATATATGTCCGCCCACAGGGGGCGTGGCAAACCGCAAAAGTTGATATCTCCTAAAGTATAATAGCTAAAAGATAGTTAAGTTACCAGCAACCTCCTCTATCGATGACCCAAAAATAATTTTTACGCCTCTTTAGGGGCGTGGCATATTGAAAAGTACCCTGTAATTTTTACATTTTTTTAGGGTAAGCATTCAAACTTTGCTGTTAGGGTACCATTATCACGTTCTAAGAACTGACCAAAAATGAGGTATCTACGCCCAGTAGGGGCGTGGCAAATCGGAGAAAACTGTATTTTCTACGGTATTAGAGCGAAACTGTACCACTAAATTGTTGATGCGATGTCAATGAGTATTCCGCAGTCGGTAACGCCCGGCTGCAACGTTCTTACTTGTTTTATTTTATTTTCTAAAAATTTTCGCTTACCCCACAAAACTTATTTGTTGTTCTAAGCACGAGGGCAAGCAAATTAAATTGGTTCCAACGTAAGATATTACTTTTTCGGATATTCCAGCTGAAAATAAAAGAAAATTAAAGTTTCTATATACAGTACTTTTAAGATACTAAGATTTTGCAAATAGATTTTAACCGTCATGCTGTCCGCTATTCTATATGTGCAATACTTCATCGTCAATCTACAACTTTTTCCACATGCACCTGCACTTTTCAAATACACCTGCACTATATTATAATTATAATAATAATAGCTGATTACTGAGCTTAAGATCTTTAAGAGCCAAAACGCACAAATTGTTTGTAGATTCTTCTCTTTATAAATAGAACATCCTAAAATACCGTTATGGCTAAAGAAATAATTTCACACTTCGAAAATTTATGTGCTCAAAGAATGGAGGCTTAGAGCAAAATCAAATTACGGTACGAAAACAAAAGTTGATCAGATGCTAGATCCTAGCAAGGCAAAGTGTCTTTGTAGTGCATTTTCTTCATAAAACTTTTGGATAATGAGTGAGAGTTAATTCAAACAAAGTTGTCAACCTTGCAATTGTAGTTTTCCAGCACACCGATACTCTTGCGATAATCGCAAGTTTCGCGAAACAAATGTGTTCTTTTTTTTCTCTATATATGCAGCTCTCTTTAGGTTTCGATGTACTATTTCAATTAATTAAAAAGTATTGTGAAATCTTAGAAAAGTGAGCATCATGTAAAAGTACAAATGAATAATTGTGAAAACTTTGGACATACATATACATATATCCAAGCCAACAAAACAATTAAAAAGCTGTACAACAAAAAGTAAGAAAGGGGGGATCAAGTACGATTATTATTAACTAAATAATTGATAAAACACACAGGGAGGATCGCCTATGTTGTTAGTTGTTAATAATTAACACGTAAGAAAGCTCTAGTCGAGACTGCTCGACTACGAGATCCCCTGAACCCTTGGAGTAATAGCTATTTCAATAATTGCCGACTCAAATGAAGGGGGCTCTCTCCCATTAGGATGTCGAATAGGTTTGGCTCCCAGCCGACCAAGATGTCGGCCATGTCGGCCAGCAATGTGGCCTCTTCTTCCTCCGGTCCTGGCGCGTGGCTTCGGGGGCCGCCGTCGCCAGCGTTCGGCCGTTTCCCGTCGTTCTCCTCCGCCGCGGCGGTCGGTCAGCCCCCGCAACTTCTACGCCATGTCCGCCAAATCGACCCTCGGGACCTTGTTGGCAGGGTGGGTTCGGCGTAGGGAATCGTCAAATTTTGTCCCACGACGGAGGGACGGAGGGACAGGTACATATTTAAGTGTAACTCAACCTAGGGTGTCGCTGGCAGCGCTGCCTGTTATATATATGTAATATGTAATACAGTGGAATCCTGTTATAACGACTCCGCTTAAAGCGTCCAACCGGTTATGTCGACGAAAAGTCGATGTCTTGGTTGGATACAAACTTATATGAAAGAGCTTCCGCTTAATACGTCTCCGCTTATAACGACAATTCGCTTATCACGACTATTTTTTTAGTATTTTTGAGTCATTAATCGGATATTACAACGTGCGGAAAAAAATGAGAAATAATGACAACAAATTTAAGCATTCAAAGACGCGTGTTACGTGTTAGTGTGTACGTAGCAGCGACACAAATGCTGCTAAGACAGAGAGAGAGAGACACAAGCTGCAATGTCGAAGTCACACAAATGTATTGATACCATGATATTGAAATAATATATATGTATATGTATTATGTTAAGCCCCTTTACAAATATGTATTTTTTGCTCCTTCTGGTTAAAGCGTCCTCCGGGTATAGCGACGTAAAATCGTCGGTCCCTTGAATGTCGCTATAACCGGATTCCACTGTATATGTAGCTTATATATAAGAAGTGAAAAGTAAGCAATTGGAGTAAAGCGTGTTATGCATATATATACACTGCGCGTCATCAGGTTAGCGCCCCCCTTTACACTCAATCTCAAAGCTGAATAAAAGCTAAACCATCAGAGCTTCATCTTTAAATTTGTTTGTATTATACTACGTCTATTTATCTTTAAAATAAAAAAACAATGGCTACTGTAGCAGTAGGGAATAATTTTTTTTGTAAAATGCACAAAAAAAATGTAACATAAATTTGATCATCAGATTAGCGCCCCCTGAATTAAAATCAATTTATTTAAGTTAATAACCGATACCACCTGTATTTTAAGCTATTATTATTTTTAAGTAGTATTCAGAAATTCGATTAGAATTGGAATTATAAAGTTGTTCAATATAATTCAAGGATATGGTTGACCAAGCGTGGTATTGACCTTGGATTAACTCTGTCTTTGTACTATAATGCTCTCCAGACTCATATACTTTCCTCACCAAACATCCTCAGACGTTTCCAATTATATTAAGGTCGAATGAGTATGGTGGCCACTCCATGAGATCAATTTTTTGGCCCTGACTCCATGCTGGAAAACCTAATGCCGGTTTTTAGACAGGTTAAGATATTGCTACCTACACCAAAGTAATTAACATTCTTAATTGCTCTGTGGACCGTTGATAAGCTCGTCTTAACACTGATTTTATCCCTAATCTTGGTGGTCGATTCGTGGGATTTCGAAGCTTGCCGAACTAATGCTCTTCTATTTTCTTGTGCAATCACTTGATTATTGCCGCTTACGTAGTTATTTCCATAGTTTTCCTTATTTGTAAGAAAATTGCCAATTAGTTTTCTGTTTTTTCAGGTTTTTTCAGCAATTTTATGGTAGCATAGTCCAGATTCAAAGTATGCCTCAATCTTTGATTTTCAACCAAAGATAAAACTGCTTCTTACCCATACGATAAATATATTGAATACTTTGAGCTTCACAACAAATTTGGTGAGTGTAATTGCCAAAATAAGCAAGATAATTACAATTGCATTTGGGGGCGCTAATCTGATGACGCAAAATAAGTGCACGCATTCTTTGCGAAAATAAAGAAGAATAGAAAATAAAACATATCGGGTTTTCAGTCGCGCTTTTTTTTTTTGGTATGAGAGACATCTCATATGATGATAATGAAATCAAAACAAAAACTAAGAAGTTTCGTGCGATAGGCAAAGAGCAAAACGTAAATGAAAATGAGTGTAAGGGGGGGAGGGGGGGGCGCTAACCTGATGACGCGCAGTGTATACTATACGCTTGGACTGCGCAGTAGTGTGGGCAACATTATAAGAATTTATTTGTTGAATAATTTAATTTCATAATCATAATGTTCAAATGTATGTACATTCCAAAGCAAAAGTCTCTAGTACTTGAAAAACTTGATATGCGCGTGATATACACGGACCTAGGAAAAAAATTTCAAGTCTCTAGCTCTTATATCTTCTGAGATTGACGCGCTCATACATACGGACGGACGGACAGACAGACGGACAGGGCCAAATCGACTAAGCTCATCGCCCTGATCAAGAATATATATACTTTGTGAGGTCTGCCACGCCTCCTTCTGCCTGTTATATACTTTTAACAAAACCATTCTACTCTGATTTCCCATTGAAAATGGGTTCAGGGTATAACTAGTAGCCAAAGAGAAAATAGTTCTCGTAACAAGCAGCCCTTTCAGAGGCGACCAATTTATACAGTTGCTGAGCTCGATAACGAAAACGGTCAGATTGAGGACATAGAACATGAAATCGCTGCTGCTCATCAGTCAAACATACGCTGTTGGAACTGCGATACACCAGGACATGTGTGGGAAAATTGTCTAGCGGAGCGTCGCGTATTTTGTTACGGATGTGGTTCTCTTAATGTGTATAAGCCACAGTGTAAGAATTGTATCCAACGTTCGTCGGAAAACCGGCAGAAGGGTGCGTCCAACAACAACAGGATGCCCTACAAAGACAAATTGAGAACAGAAGAGGCGATCAACGCTAGCATCCCTGAAGCTCCTTCCCCCGAATCCAATTTTAAGTTTGTCCAAAATGAAAATATCAAGCCCCTGCACATGCTGCCTTACCATGTGCGTCTCAAAAACTATTTGGAAGTAAAACATAGTATATTTAGTTTTTTTTTATACCCTGAACCCATTTTCAATGGGAAATCAGGGTATAATGGTTTTGTTGAAATGTATGTAACAGGCAGAAGGAGGCGTGGCAGACCCCACAAAGTATATATATTCTTGATCAGGACGACGAGCTGAGTTGATTTGGCCCTGTCCGTCTGTCTGTCCGTCTGTCCGTCTGTCCGTCTGTCCGTCGGTCCGTCTGTCCGTCTGTCCGTATGTATGAACGCGTCGATTTCAGAAGATATAAGAGCTAGAGACTTCAAATTTTTTTTAAAATGTCCGTAATTACAGCGCGCATATCAAGTTTATCATTAAAAATCGATAACTCATCCCGATCTTTTTTTATCGATAAAAAACCTTATCGAAACCCAGTTATAAAATTATATCTTCTACACCTTTATGCATGCGCGCTTTCTATGAGAACTTAATTGTTTAATAACTTTTTTTATGGACGTACGATCTTCATGAAACTTTCAGATTATGATTATAACATGAATATGCATGTAATTGCCAAAGCACAAGTCTCTAGTATTTGAAATACGCATTTTACAAAAGTGAGGGTGAGGGGGTGAATTTAAGGGTGGGGGGTAAATTTTAACAAAAACCGAAATTGTATAAATTGCATATAAGCATACATTAAAAATTTGGAGACTCTAGCAATAAAGGTGTAGAAGATA
Source organism: Drosophila arizonae (assembly GCF_054131065.1). Taxonomy (NCBI): domain Eukaryota; kingdom Metazoa; phylum Arthropoda; class Insecta; order Diptera; family Drosophilidae; genus Drosophila; species Drosophila arizonae. The sequence goes on along the minus strand of NC_142925.1, from coordinate 27,321,021 downwards.
TAATTTTATAACTGGTTTTCGATAAGGTTTTTTATCGATAAAAAAAGATCGGGATGAGTTATCGATTTTTATTGATAAACTTGATATGCGCGCTGTAATTACGGACATTTTAAAAGAAATTTGAAGTCTCTAGCTCTTATATCTTCTGAAATCGACGCGTTCATACATACGGACAGACGGACAGACGGACAGACGGACGGACGGACAGACGGACAGACGGACAGACGGACAGACAGACGGACAGGGCCAAATCAACTCAGCTCGTCACCCTGATCAAGAATATATATACTTTGTGGGGTCTGCCACGCCTCCTTCTCCCTGTTACATACATTTCAACAAAACCATTATACCCTGATTTCCCATTTTCAATGGGTTCAGGGTATAAAAAAACAATAATATTAATATTAAACAAGTAAGAAAGCTCTAGTCGAGACTACTCGACTACGAGATCCCCTGAACCCTTGGAGTAATAGCTATTTCAATAATTTTTCGCGACTTTCAGCTTACACAAGAAACACGCACACACACACACACACACACACACACACACACACACACACACACACACACACACGCACGCACACACGGGCATACATACACACACATACACACACATACACAAACAATTACATACATATACACACACAAGCATATACACGCATGGGCGGCAGTGAGCGCTTACTATGAGAACTTAATTGTTTAATAACTTTTTTTGTGGACGTACGATCTTCATGAAACTTTTAGATTATGTTTATAACATGGATATGCATGTAATTGCTAAAGCACAAGTCTCTAGTATTTGAAATACGCTTTTTACAAAAGTGAGGGTGAGGGGGTGAATTTAAGGGTGGGGGGTAAATTTTAACAAAAATCGAAATTGTATAAATTGCATATAAGCATACATTAAAAATTTGGAGACTCTAGCAATAAGGGTGTAGAAGATATAATTTTATAACTGGTTTTCGATAAGGTTTTTTATCGATAAAAAAAGATCGGGATGAGTTATCAATTTTTAATGATAAACTTGATATGCGCTGTAATTACGGACATTTTAAAAAAAAAATTTGAAGTCTCTAGCTCTTATATCTTCTGAAATCGACGCGTTCATACATACGGACGGACGGACGGACGGACGGACGGACGGACAGACAGACGGACAGGGCTATATCGACTCAGCTCGTCGTCCTGATCAAGAATATATATACTTTGTGGGGTCTGCCACGCCTCCTTCTGCCTGTTACATACTTTTAACAAAACCATTATACCCTGATTTCCCATTTTCAATGGGTTCAGGGTATAAAAAATAAAACTCACGAACCCAAAGAAAAAGAAGTGCAAACGATCGCGTTTGCCTTTTGAGAATTTGCAGCGCGCATGTGCCGTTTGTCCATTTTCTTTTCCTAAGATACCCTAACTTCACGCCAGCAATGGTCACCTTGACCCGCGCGGGTTAGGGTACAATAAAAGCCGGCAGAGCAGCATAAGGCTTAGACGACGAGGGAGAGGAATGGGAGTAATGGGCAGAAGGAAAAAAAAAATTAAGTTTATTAAAATAAAAACAAAAACAATTAGAAAAAAAAATTCAAGTCTGTAGATCTTATATCTTCAGAGACGCGTTCAAACATACATACACAACGCGTTCACAACATATAAAAAAAAAATTTTTTTTAATATAACAATGAATAAATATTTGGTTTTCTTGCGTTTTTTTTCTATTTTTTATAGAAAGTAGTAGTCGAGACTGCTCGACTACGAGATCCCCTGAACCTTTGGAGTAATAGAGAGTTCAATAATTTCTTTCAGCTTACACAAGACACACGCATACACACATACACACACACACACACACACACTTACACACATACACAAACAGAGTTCGAGTTGCGTTTTCACGGAGTGCGGTCGATGTCATCGTGATCCATCGTAGACAATAGCTTGAACTGTGTTTTCCCCTGTGAAAGTGGAAAGAACTGAAGTCAACGTGTTTGCTGTGGGCGCGGCGTACCCAGCGACCTCAAAAAAACTACCAGAGACTTACTGGGCGGCGGTTCGTGGAATTCCCAAGCGGTATAATTCGGTGGTGCAAGAGAGGGGGGGCGATAGCGTCAGTGTTTTGGCGTCAGGGCTTCTTTCCTTTCCTTGTCTTTTGTGGGCGCGTAAATTTTGTTACTTTAGGCGTCACACTTGCGCAATAAGAACAAGTAAGAAAGCTCTAGTCGAGACTGCTCGACTACGAGATGCCCTGAACCCTTGGAGTGCTAGCTATTTCAATAATTTTTCGCGTCTTTCAGCTTACACAAGAAACACACACACATACACAAACACATACACACACAAGCACCCACGCATAAACACGCATGGGCTGCAGTGTGCGCTTACTATGAGAACTTAATTGTTTAATAACTTTTTTTGTGGACGTACGATCTTCATGAAACTTTCAGATTATAATTATAACATGAATATGCAGGTAATTGCCAAAGCACAAGTCTCTAGTATTTGAAATACGCTTTTTACAAAAGTGAGGGTGAGGGGGTGAATTTAAGGGTATAAATTGCATATAAGCATATATAAAAAATTTGGAGACTCTAGCAATAAAGGTGTAGAAGATATAATTTTATAACTGGTTTTCGATAAGGTTTTTTATCGATAAAAAAAGATCGGGATGAGTTATCGAATTTTAATGATAAACTCGATATCCGCGCTGTAATTACGAACATTTTACAAAAAATTTGAAATTGAAATTGAAATTTTTATATCTTCGGAAATCGACGCGTTCAAACATACGGACAGACGGACAGACGGACAGACGGACAGACAGACAGACGGACAGGGCCAAATCGACTCAGCTCGTCGCCCTGATCAAGAATATATATACTTTGTGGGGTCTGCCACGCCTCCTTCTGCCTGTTACATACATTTCAACAAAACCATTATACCCTGATTTCCCATTTTCAATGGGTTCAGGGTATAAAAATCAGGTGCATTCACTCTAACAGCTGTTAGTAGTGCTGGAAATTGCATCGGGCAATCAGCTGCTCACTAACGTTGGTGAGTTGCTAAGCCTTAGCAAAGACAGCAACCTAGCTGCTGGAGTGAAGTAGCAGTTATTAAAAGTAGTGCATACTTTCGGGCTCTCGCTGTAGTCAAGTTGAGTTTAAGTTACTGCGGGTTGTAAACTCAGATTATATTAGTAGCCATTGCCCACTACAGGCTTCACGCCGTGGTAGTCGGAGCAGAAATGGATGCCATGATGGAGGACGAGCTGCAAGCTTTTGCGCGTCGTTCCTCGTTGCAGCGAGCGCCGCAGCAACAACAGAGGGCGTTGGCGCAGCCGTCGACTTCTAACCAGGCTCCAGTGGCCAATAAGTCTGCTGTCGTCACTTTCCAAAGTATGGGAGAGACTTATTGCCAATCGACTTGGCAATATCATCAGTGAACGTCATATCTTACCGGACCATCAGTTTGGCTTTAGAGAAGGACACGGAACTGTGGAGCAGGTTCACCGGTTGACGAGGCACATCCTTCATGCATTTGATGACATGGAATACTGCAACGCAGTTTTTGTCGATATGCAGCAAGCATTTGATAGGGTCTGGCATACAGGGCTTCTCAGCAAAATCAAAAACCTCTTCCCAGCACCTTACTTCGGGATTCTACGATCGTATCTGGAGGGACGGCAATTTATTGTCAGAGTACGGAACACATACTCGACTCCTTGCCAAATGAGAGCTGGAGTTCCTCAGGGCAGCGTATTAGGGCCGCTGCTTTACTCCATTTACACGGCCGACCTACCCTCCCCTAGCGTGCGCCACATGGAGAATCCTGGCAAAGCCCTTCTCGCTACTTACGCAGACGATATAGCGGTGCTCTACAGCTCAAAATGTCCCACTGAGGCTTCGAATGGAGTGGAGAGCTACCTAAACACACTAGTAGCATGGTGCAAAAGATGGAACATGAAAATCAACCCACGCAAGACCACCAACACTTGCTTCACCCTAAAAACCTTCATCAGCCACACCCCGCCTATACGTTTAGATGGCGAAACACTTGATCAACCTTCGCAGGCAAAGTACCTTGGCATCACCCTTGACAAGCGTCTAACATTTGGTCCTCATCTTAAGGCAGTGGCTAGGAGATGTGGGCAACGCATGCAACAACTGCGGTGGCTGCTCAACAGACGTAGCACCATGTCACTCAGAGCTAAGAGAGCGGTTTATGTCCACTGTGTAGCCCCAATTTGGCTCTACGGTGTGCAGATTTGGGGAATATGCGCAAAAACAAACTATAAACGCATACAGGTCCTGCAAAATCGTGTATTGCGGCAAATTACAAACTGCCCATGGTATGTGCGCGGCTCAACTCTACATCGAGATCTGAAACTGTTTACTGTGGAGGAACAGATTGGGAGACACACTAGCCGATATAGTGACAGACTGGCTAGACACCGGAGCAGACTAGCGAGAAGATTGCTTCCTGCGAGACCACTAAGGCGATTAAAACGCTTGGGTTTTGCCAAAAATATGAGATAAGTCGTTTAGGGATACTTGTAAATATATATTTGTAAGTCCTCCTGAATACATCAGAAGGTTAGGTGTTATATAAAAATTCTAATTGTGTTGTTAAGGTACTAAACTTGCATTGTACAGATTCAGCGCTTAAAATATATATACAAACAAAAAAAAAAAAAAAAAGTGGCTGAGTGCCAGGCACCCAAGTCACTAAAAGAAGCGTTAGCTCAAATAGGAGCTACACTAGAGGGTTTGTCTGCCTTATTTGGGGGTCAGCGGCATATAAATGCCTTAATGAGAGAGGAGCTGGCTAGGCTGGTCAGCCTTCACAAGACGGCCGAAGCGTTCTGCAACCGTTCGGTTAAAAACTGTGAGGTGCAGACCACAGTAGGTAGCAATACTCCCAAGCGGTCGAGGGAACTTGCCTCCGAACAGAGGAAAACTCCCTCAAAAAAGCCGAGGCCCAATAGAAGTGCAGCGAACCCAAAAGAACCAATGGCTCTACAGCTACCAATGGGCTACAGCTGAAACTGAAACTTCAAACCAGGCCGCTCGACAGACAAACCAGAGCAGCTGGACAGTCGTCAAAGGGCGAAAGCCTATGCAAAAACGTCCCAGGACTGACGCGATTGCGATTTCAGGCGTAGGGGGTTGCAGCTATGCGGACATGCTTCGTGTAGTTAAAAGCGACCCAAATTTTGAAGCATCTGAGCAGCGACGTTCAAGGCATTAGGAAGACAGCTAAGGGGGACCTTTTACTGCAACTGAGTAGGAAGCCGGAGCATAGCGCTGAGGCTCTGCACGAAGCTGTAGGCAAGGCCTTGGGAGACCGAGCGGTAGTTAAAACACTTACCGAATCGGCTCAAGTTGAGATTCGCGATCTAGATGAGTTAGCGACCAAAGAGGAGATCTTGGAGGCAATTAGGGTGGAGTTGAAGGATAGCTCAGTCCCCATTGAGGCTATCAAATCGCTTCGGCCAGCTTTTGGTGGACAGCAAAGAGCTACGGTTGCTCTTCCAATTGGGAAAGCTAAAACTCTGATCGAGCTGTCCAAAATTAGAATAGGATGGGTAGTTTGCCGTATCCGAGCCGTGGAGCAGCCTAAACGCTGTTTCAAGTGATTACGGTCATATGGCAGCAAACTGCGGCAGCGACTGTGACTTAAAGGGCGCCTGTTTCAGGTGTGGAGAGATGGGTCACAGTGCCAAAGCATGCACCAAGCCACCAAAATGTAGCCTCTGCATGCGGAAAGGTGAAAAGCAGACGGAATATTCAGCAGGCAGCTTCAAGTGCCCATCTTACCGTGAAGCTGCTCGTAAAATGAAATGTTAAGGTTTTTGCAGCTTAACTTAAATCATTGTGTTGCTGCCCAAGATCTTCTAGAGCAGACCATTAGGGAAAAATGTATAGATGTAGCTTTTCTCAGTGAGCCTCACCACTGTAGAACCAGCTGCCCTAGGACATGGCCAACAGACGTTAATGGCAAAGCTGCGTTGTGGGTATGCGGCAACTCAACGAACGTACTTTCGAATGTTCAGTCATTCAATGGGTTCGTACGCGGCCGATATGGTAGCTTATGGCTTTACAGTTGCTATCTGGCCCCCAGCATTCAGCTCAGTGAATTCACGACGGTGCTCGACGAGCTTGCCGATGATGCTAGGGGTCGGAAGGCCATTATAGCTGGAGATTTTAACTCCTGGGCGCTAGAATGGGGTAGCCCCACAACAAATGCCAGAGGTCGTATCCTACTGGAGATCTTCGCGACACTAGATGTTGCACTGCTCAACACTGGCCATGAGTACACCTTCAGTCGGGCGGGATACGGGTCTGTTATCGACATTACTTTTGTCACTTCATCCCTCTTTCGGGGAGCAACATGGAGCCATTGCGATAGCTATACAGGCAGCGATCATACGGCACTTCTGTTCACAATAGGTGAGCCGAAGCCGTGGAGCGGAATTCGCACGGGCCTACGCGACTCAACGCTGTCAGGGCGAACAGCATCGCACGATGGCAAAGAAGGTGGCTAAAGGGCGGTGGACGCACAAGCTCATCCCGGAGCTTGAACCATGGGTTAACCGCAAACATGGCGAGGTTAACTTCTACCTTACGCAGATCCTCTCGGGTCATGGATGCTTTCGGAGCTATTTGAAGCGCTTTGGCCACGAGGAATCTGACGAGTGCCTCTGGTGCGAGCGAGGGCATGTGGAAGACGCCAACCACATTCTTTTCGAATGTGGACGGTTCCTGGACCTCCATCAGAGCGGACAACATTGTCAACGCCATGCTAGAATCGGAGGAAGCTTGGGAACTTACAAGCACCTTCGCGGCCACAGTGATGATGGAGCTCCGCAGAGTCGAGCGATCGAGAAGACGAGCTGTCCCAGGCTAAGGTAGCGCATAGTGCTTGCGAAGCAATGCTTTACGGCCGTCCCGCAAGCACCGCGCGCTATCCTAGCCACCAAGCAACTTGCAACTTGTATTATAAAGATTGTCAATAAACGAATATATAAACAAACAAGTAAGAAAGCTCTAGTCGAGACTGCTCGACTACGAGATTCCCTGAACCCTTGAAGCAATAGATATTTCAATAACTTTTCGCGTCTTTAAGCTTACACAAGAAACACGCACACACACACACACACACACACGCACGTACGCACACACAGGCATACATACACACACACGCATACAGACACAAACGCATACACACACTCACATACACACACACATACACAAACACATACATACACATACACAAACACATACACACACATACACAAACACATACACACACAAGCACCCACGCATAAACACGAATGGGCTGCAGTGTGCGCTTACTATGAGAACTTAATTGTTTAATAACTTTTTTTATGGACGTACGATCTTCATGAAACTTTCAGATTATGATTATAACATGAATATGTATGTAATTGCCAAAGCACAAGTCTCTAGTATTTGAAATTGAGGGGGTGAATTTAGAGATGGGGCGTAAATTTTAACAAAAACCGAAATTGTATAAATTGCATATAAGCATACATTAAAAATTTAGAGACTCTAGCAATAAAGGTGTAGAAGATATCATTTTATAACTGGTTTTCGATAAGGTTTTTTATCGATAAAAAAAGATCGGGATGAGTTATCGATTTTTAATGATAAACTTGATATGCGCGCTGTAAATACGGACATTTAAAAAAAAAGTCTCTAGCTCTTATAGCTTCTGAGATCGACGCGTTCAAACATACGGACAGACTGACAGACGGACGGACAGACAGACGGACAGGGCCAAATCAACTTAGCTCGTCACCCTGATCAAGAATATATATATACTTTGGGGGTCTGCCACGCCTCCTTTTCCTGTTATTCCTGTTACATACATTTCAACAAAACCATTATACCCTGATTTCCCATTGAAAATGGGTTCAGGGTATAATAATAATAACTTACTGTACAGTAAGTATAAAGCACTACCAAAGTAGTGTACAGTGAAAGCACTGTACAGTATTTTTTACTGTACTCATTTTGTACTGTACAGCATGAAATTGAGTGATAACATAAACTGTTCATATGCAGGGCTGTACAACTTTTACTAGTACTCATTTAATGCTGTACAGGAAAAAAAGTGTGCTCATTTAAAAATGAATGATTCAATAGGCCTATTGAATGCATCCATGCAGATGTCTAGTATATATGTTTGTATGTACATGCAGAAGGCATATACATATATTCAGGTGTTTAAGCTACAGCGTAGACGAGACCGTAACAATGCTTACGTTGCAGATCCCACGCTGCAGCCTGGTCTGTACATAAGTGACCGATCATATTACGGGACTTATGTATAGCTGTTATAATATAAATAAAGCAACAAAGTGTTGCTATGTTGTGATACTCCTACTTATATTTTGGGCATATGTCAACTTCATATATTGTATACACTACAATACTGTGAGCATATGCTTATATGACATACAACATACTACACTACTCGTAATAATGGCGAATATGGACATAACGAATCATACAGAAGCACAAACCATAATGATCTACGACGGACTAGGCAAAATACAAACAACGACAACAAGAATTATTCACATTATCAATTTAGGTAAAATCAAAGAAGCTTTAGAGCAAAAAGAATTTCATACCGAAAAAGATTTAAAATTTATCAGTTTATACCACACCTTGCACCACGAAATGAACCAAACTCACTTGACTTTACGCACCATAGATTATGACATTAACAAAAGGACCACAAGGGCCACAGTGCCACACAGTGCCACAGTGTAAGAATTGTATCCAACGTTCGTCGGAAAACCGGCAGAAGGGTGCGTCCAACAACAACAGGATGCCCTACAAAGACAAATTGAGAACAGAAGAGGCGATCAACGCTAGCATCCCTGAAGCTCCTTCCCCCGAATCCAATTTTAAGTTTGTCCAAAATGAAAATATCAAGCCCCTGCACATGCTGCCTTACCATGTGCGTCTCAAAAACTATTTGGAAATAAAACATAATATATTTAGTTTTTTTTTTTTATTTATTTTTTTTTTTTTATTTAAAATTCATTTATTGCAGCTTATTGTCTAATACTAGCGCATTATTGACTTAAACCTTAACTTAGATTAGGATATTTAGTGAAATAAGTCCGTTAAAAACTAGGAGTGCTTTGCGTTGCAAAGCTTATTTTACAAGGCAAAGAAGTTGGAACTTATCATGCGAAAGATATTCGTATCTGATTCCCGCTAATCTTCTAACTATCGTATCAGATTATCGTGTATGTAAAGCTAGCTATAAAAAGAGCCACATGGGTCAAATAAATATTTTCTGGCATCACGAGATCATCAATTGTCAAAATTTGGCTGTGTTGAAAACTTAAAAGTATAAACCTATATAATTTAATCAACAAAAAAAAAAAAAAAAACAAGTAAGAAAGCTCTAGTCGAGACTGCTCGACTACGAGATCCCCTGAACCCTTGGAGCAATAGATATTTCAATAATTTTTCGCGACTTTTAGCTTACACAAGAAACACGCACACACACACACAGACAGGCACGTACGCACACACAGGCACACATACACACACACGCATACAGACACACATACACAAACACACACGCATACTCACACAAACGCATACACACACACACATACACACATACACAAACACATACACACACAAGCACCCACGCATAAACACGCATGGGCTGCAGTGTGCGCTTACTATGAGAACTTAATTGTTTAATAACTTTTTTTATGGACGTACGATCTTCATGAAACTTTCAGATTATGATTATAACATGAATATGCATGTAATTGCCAAAGCACAAGTCTCTAGTATTTGAAATACGCATTTTACAAAAGTGAGGGTGAGGGGGGTGAATTTAAGGGTGGGGGGTAAATTTTAACAAAAACCGAAATTGTATAAATTGCATATAAGCATACATTAAAAATTTGGAGACTCTAGCAATAAAGGTGTAGAAGATATAATTTTATAACTGGTTTTCGATAAGGTTTTTTATCGATAAAAAAAGATCGGGATGAGTTATCAATTTTTAATGATAAACTTGATATGCGCGCTGTAATTACGGACATTTAAAAAAAATTTGAAGTCTCTAGCTCTTATATCTTCTGAAATCGACGCGTTCATACATACGGACAGACGGACAGACGGACAGACGGACGGACGGACAGACGGACAGACGGACAGACAGACGGACAGGGCCAAATCAACTCAGCTCGTCACCCTGATCAAGAATATATATACTTTGTGGGGTCTGCCACGCCTCCTTCTCCCTGTTACATACATTTCAAGAAAACCATTATACCCTGATTTCCCATTTTCAATGGGTTCAGGGTATAAAAAAACAATAATATTAATATTAAACAAGTAAGAAAGCTCTAGTCGAGACTACTCGACTACGAGATCCCCTGAACCCTTGGAGTAATAGCTATTTCAATAATTTTTCGCGACTTTCAGCTTACACAAGAAACACGCACACACACACACACACACACACACACACACACACACACACACACACACACGCACGCACACACGGGCATACATACACACACATACACACACATACACAAACAATTACATACATATACACACACAAGCATATACACGCATGGGCGGCAGTGAGCGCTTACTATGAGAACTTAATTGTTTAATAACTTTTTTTGTGGACGTACGATCTTCATGAAACTTTTAGATTATGTTTATAACATGGATATGCATGTAATTGCTAAAGCACAAGTCTCTAGTATTTGAAATACGCTTTTTACAAAAGTGAGGGTGAGGGGGTGAAATTAAGGGTGAATCGAAATTGTATAAATTGCATATAAGCATACATTAAAAATTTGGAGACTCTAGCAATAAGGGTGTTGAAGATATAATTTTATAACTGGTTTTCGATAAGGTTTTTTATCGATAAAAAAAGATCGGGATGAGTTATCAATTTTTAATGATAAACTTGATATGCGCGCTGTAATTACGGACATTTAAAAAAAAATTTGAAGTCTCTAGCTCTTATATCTTCTGAAATCGACGCGTTCATACATACGGACGGACGGACGGACGGACGGACGGACGGACAGACAGACGGACAGGGCTATATCGACTCAGCTCGTCGTCCTGATCAAGAATATATATACTTTGTGGGGTCTGCCACGCCTCCTTCTGCCTGTTACATACTTTTAACAAAACCATTATACCCTGATTTCCCATTTTCAATGGGTTCAGGGTATAAAAAATAAAACTCACGAACCCAAAGAAAAAGAAGTGCAAACGATCGCGTTTGCCTTTTGAGAATTTGCAGCGCGCATGTGCCGTTTGTCCATTTTCTTTTCCTAAGATACCCTAACTTCACGCCAGCAATGGTCACCTTGACCCGCGCGGGTTAGGGTATAATAAAAGCCGGCAGAGCAGCATAAGGCTTAGACGACGAGGGAGAGGAATGGGAGTAATGGGCAGAAGGAAAAAAAAAATTAAGTTTATTAAAATAAAAACAAAAACAATTAGAAAAAAAAATTCAAGTCTGTAGATCTTATATCTTCAGAGACGCGTTCAAACATACATACACAACGCGTTCACAACATATAAAAAAAAATTTTTTTTAATATAACAATGAATAAATATTTGGTTTTCTTGCGTTTTTATACCCTGAACCCATTTTCAATGGGAAATCAGGGTATAATGGTTTTGTTGAAATGTATGTAACAGGCAGAAGGAGGCGTGGCAGACCCCACAAAGTATATATATTCTTGATCAGGGCGACGAGCTGAGTTGATTTGCCCCTGTCCGTCTGTCTGTCCGTCTGTCCGTCTGTCCGTCCGTCCGTCTGTCCGTCTGTCCGTCTGTCCGTATGTATGAACGCGTCGATTTCAGAAGATATAAGAGCTAGAGACTTCAAATTCTTTTTAAAATGTCCGTAATTACAGCGCGCATATCAAGTTTATCATTAAAAATCGATAACTCATCCCGATCTTTTTTTATCGATAAAAAATCTTATCGAAAGCCTGTTATAAAATTATATCTTCTACACCTTTATAGCTAGAGTCTCCAAATTTTTAATGTATACTTATATGCAATTTATACAATTTCGATTTTTGTTAAAATTTACCCCCCACCCTTAAATTCACCCCCTCACCATCACTTTTGTAAAAAGCGTATTTCAAATGCTACAGACTTGTGCTTTGGCAATTACATGCATATCCATGTTATAATCATAATCTGAAAGTTTCATGAAGATCGTACGTCCACAAAAAAAGTTAATAAGCAATTTAGTTCTCATAGTAAGCGCTCACTGCCGCCCTTGCGTGTTTATGTTTGTGTGTGTATATGTATGTAAATGTTTGTGTATGTGTGTGTGTATGCGTGTGTGCGTGTGTATGTGTGTCTGTATGCGTGTGTGTGTATGTATGCCTGTGTGTGCGTACGTGCGTGTGTGTGTGCGTGTTTCTTGTGTAAGCTGAAAGACGCGAAAAATTACTGAAATATCTATTGCTCCAAGGGTTCAGGGGATCTCGTAGTCGAGCAGTCTCGACTAGAGCTTTCTTACTTGTTTTTTCTATTTTTTATAGAAAGTAGTAGTCGAGACTGCTCGACTACGAGATCCCCTGAACCTTTGGAGTAATAGAGAGTTCAATAATTTCTTTCAGCTTACACAAGACACACGCATACACACATACACACACACACACACACACACACTTACACACATACACAAACAGAGTTCGAGTTCCGTTTTCACGGAGTGCGGTCGATGTCATCGTGATCCATCGTAGACAATAGCTTGAACTGTGTTTTCCCCTGTGAAAGTGGAAAGAACTGAAGTCAACGTGTTTGCTGTGGGCGCGGCGTACCCAGCGACCTCAAAAAAACTACCAGAGACTTACTGGGCGGCGGTTCGTGGAATTCCCAAGCGGTATAATTCGGTGGTGCAAGAGAGGGGGGGCGATAGCGTCAGTGTTTTGGCGTCAGGGCTTCTTTCCTTTCCTTGTCTTTTGTGGGCGCGTAAATTTTGTTACTTTAGGCGTCACACTTGCGCAATAAGAACAAGTAAGAAAGCTCTAGTCGAGACTGCTCGACTACGAGATCCCCTGAACCCTTGGAGTGCTAGCTATTTCAATAATTTTTCGCGTCTTTCAGCTTATACAAGAAACACACACACATACACAAACACATACACACACAAGCACCCACGCATAAACACGCATGTGCTGCAGTGTGCGCTTACTATGAGAACTTAATTGTTTAATAACTTTTTTTGTGGACGTACGATCTTCATGAAACTTTCAGATTATAATTATAACATGAATATGCATGTAATTGCCAAAGCACAAGTCTCTAGTATTTGAAATACGCATTTTACAAAAGTGAGGGTGAGGGGGTGAATTTAAGGGTATAAATTGCATATAAGCATATATAAAAAATTTGGAGACTCTAGCAATAAAGGTGTAGAAGATATAATTTTATAACTGGTTTTCGATAAGGTTTTTTATCGATAAAAAAAGATCGGGATGAGTTATCGAATTTTAATGATAAACTCGATATCCGCGCTGTAATTACGAACATTTTACAAAAAATTTGAAGTCTCTAGCTCTTATATCTTCGGAAATCGACGCGTTCAAACATACGGACAGACGGACAGACGGACAGACAGACAGACGGACAGGGCCAAATCGACTCAGCTCGTCGCCCTGATCAAGAATATATATACTTTGTGGGGTCTGCCACGCCTCCTTCTGCCTGTTACATACATTTCAACAAAACCATTATACCCTGATTTCCCATTTTCAATGGGTTCAGGGTATAAAAATCAGGTGCATTCACTCTAACAGCTGTTAGTAGTGCTGGAAATTGCATCGGGCAATCAGCTGCTCACTAACGTTGGTGAGTTGCTAAGCCTTAGCAAAGACAGCAACCTAGCTGCTGGAGTGAAGTAGCAGTTATTAAAAGTAGTGCATACTTTCGGGCTCTCGCTGTAGTCAAGTTGAGTTTAAGTTACTGCGGGTTGTAAACTCAGATTATATTAGTAGCCATTGCCCACTACAGGCTTCACGCCGTGGTAGTCGGAGCAGAAATGGATGCCATGATGGAGGACGAGCTGCAAGCTTTTGAGCGTCGTTCCTCGTTGCAGCGAGCGCCGCAGCAACAACAGAGGGCGTTGGCGCAGCCGTCGACTTCTAACCAGGCTCCAGTGGCTGAGTGCCAGGCACCCAAGTCACTAAAAGAAGCGTTAGCTCAAATAGGAGCTACACTAGAGGGTTTGTCTGCCTTATTTGGGGGTCAGCGGCATATAAATGCCTTAATGAGAGAGGAGCTGGCTAGGCTGGTCAGCCTTCACAAGACGGCCGAAGCGTTCTGCAACCGTTCGGTTAAAAACTGTGAGGTGCAGACCACAGTAGGTAGCAATACTCCCAAGCGGTCGAGGGAACTTGCCTCCGAACAGAGGAAAACTCCCTCAAAAAAGCCGAGGCCCAATAGAAGTGCAGCGAACCCAAAAGAACCAATGGCTCTACAGCTACCAATGGGCTACAGCTGAAACTGAAACTTCAAACCAGGCCGCTCGACAGACAAACCAGAGCAGCTGGACAGTCGTCAAAGGGCGAAAGCCTATGCAAAAACGTCCCAGGACTGACGCGATTGCGATTTCAGGCGTAGGGGGTTGCAGCTATGCGGACATGCTTCGTGTAGTTAAAAGCGACCCAAATTTTGAAGCATCTGAGCAGCGACGTTCAAGGCATTAGGAAGACAGCTAAGGGGGACCTTTTACTGCAACTGAGTAGGAAGCCGGAGCATAGCGCTGAGGCTCTGCACGAAGCTGTAGGCAAGGCCTTGGGAGACCGAGCGGTAGTTAAAACACTTACCGAATCGGCTCAAGTTGAGATTCGCGATCTAGATGAGTTAGCGACCAAAGAGGAGATCTTGGAGGCAATTAGGGTGGAGTTGAAGGATAGCTCACTCCCCATTGAGGCTATCAAATCGCTTCGGCCAGCTTTTGGTGGACAGCAAAGAGCTACGGTTGCTCTTCCAATTGGGAAAGCTAAAACTCTGATCGAGCTGTCCAAAATTAGAATAGGATGGGTAGTTTGCCGTATCCGAGCCGTGGAGCAGCCTAAACGCTGTTTCAAGTGCCTCGATTACGGTCATATGGCAGCAAACTGCGGCAGCGACTGTGACTTAAAGGGCGCCTGTTTCAGGTGTGGAGAGATGGGTCACAGTGCCAAAGCATGCACCAAGCCACCAAAATGTAGCCTCTGCATGCGGAAAGGTGAAAAGCAGACGGAATATTCAGCAGGCAGCTTCAAGTGCCCATCTTACCGTGAAGCTGCTCGTAAAATGAAATGTTAAGGTTTTTGCAGCTTAACTTAAATCATTGTGTTGCTGCCCAAGATCTTCTAGAGCAGACCATTAGGGAAAAATGTATAGATGTAGCTTTTCTCAGTGAGCCTCACCACTGTAGAACCAGCTGCCCTAGGACATGGCCAACAGACGTTAATGGCAAAGCTGCGTTGTGGGTATGCGGCAACTCAACGAACGTACTTTCGAATGTTAAGTCATTCAATGGGTTCGTACGCGGCCGATATGGTAGCTTATGGCTTTACAGTTGCTATCTGGCCCCCAGCATGCAGCTCAGTGAATTCACGACGGTGCTCGACGAGCTTGCCGATGATGCTAGGGGTCGGAAGGCCATTATAGCTGGAGATTTTAACTCCTGGGCGCTAGAATGGGGTAGCCCCACAACAAATGCCAGAGGTCGTATCCTACTGGAGATCTTCGCGACACTAGATGTTGCACTGCTCAACACTGGCCATGAGTACACCTTCAGTCGGGCGGGATACGGGTCTGTTATCGACATTACTTTTGTCACTTCATCCCTCTTTCGGGGAGCAACATGGAGCCATTGCGATAGCTATACAGGCAGCGATCATACGGCACTTCTGTTCACAATAGGTGAGCCGAAGCCGTGGAGCGGAATTCGCACGGGCCTACGCGACTCAACGCTGTCAGGGCGAACAGCATCGCACGATGGCAAAGAAGGTGGCTAAAGGGCGGTGGACGCACAAGCTCATCCCGGAGCTTGAACCATGGGTTAACCGCAAACATGGCGAGGTTAACTTCTACCTTACGCAGATCCTCTCGGGTCATGGATGCTTTCGGAGCTATTTGAAGCGCTTTGGCCACGAGGAATCTGACGAGTGCCTCTGGTGCGAGCGAGGGCATGTGGAAGACGCCAACCACATTCTTTTCGAATGTGGACGGTTCCTGGACCTCCATCAGAGCGGACAACATTGTCAACGCCATGCTGGAATCGGAGGAAGCTTGGGAACTTACAAGCACCTTCGCGGCCACAGTGATGATGGAGCTCCGCAGAGTCGAGCGATCGAGAAGACGAGCTGTCCCAGGCTAAGGTAGCGCATAGTGCTTGCGAAGCAATGCTTTACGGCCGTCCCGCAAGCACCGCGCGCTATCCTAGCCACCACGCAACTTGCAACTTGTATTATAAAGATTGTCAATAAACGAATATATAAACAAACAAGTAAGAAAGCTCTAGTCGAGACTGCTCGACTACGAGATTCCCTGAACCCTTGAAGCAATAGATATTTCAATAACTTTTCGCGTCTTTAAGCTTACACAAGAAACACGCACACACACACACACACACACGCACGTACGCACACACAGGCATACATACACACACACGCATACAGACACAAACGCATACACACACTCACATACACACACACATACACAAACACATACATACACATACACAAACACATACACACACATACACAAACACATACACACACAAGCACCCACGCATAAACACGAATGGGCTGCAGTGTGCGCTTACTATGAGAACTTAATTGTTTAATAACTTTTTTTATGGACGTACGATCTTCATGAAACTTTCAGATTATGATTATAACATGAATATGTATGTAATTGCCAAAGCACAAGTCTCTAGTATTTGAAATTGAGGGGGTGAATTTAGAGATGGGGCGTAAATTTTAACAAAAACCGAAATTGTATAAATTGCATATAAGCATACATTAAAAATTTAGAGACTCTAGCAATAAAGGTGTAGAAGATATCATTTTATAACTGGTTTTCGATAAGGTTTTTTATCGATAAAAAAAGATCGGGATGAGTTATCGATTTTTAATGATAAACTTGATATGCGCGCTGTAAATACGGACATTTAAAAAAAAAGTCTCTAGCTCTTATAGCTTCTGAGATCGACGCGTTCAAACATACGGACAGACTGACAGACGGACGGACAGACAGACGGACAGGGCCAAATCAACTTAGCTCGTCACCCTGATCAAGAATATATATATACTTTGGGGGTCTGCCACGCCTCCTTTTCCTGTTATTCCTGTTACATACATTTCAACAAAACCATTATACCCTGATTTCCCATTGAAAATGGGTTCAGGGTATAATAATAATAACTTACTGTACAGTAAGTATAAAGCACTACCAAAGTAGTGTACAGTGAAAGCACTGTACAGTATTTTTTACTGTACTCATTTTGTACTGTACAGCATGAAATTGAGTGATAACATAAACTGTTCATATGCAGGGCTGTACAACTTTTACTAGTACTCATTTAATGCTGTACAGGAAAAAAATTGTGCTCATTTAAAAATGAATGATTCAATAGGCCTATTGAATGCATCCATGCAGATGTCTAGTATATATGTTTGTATGTACATGCAGAAGGCATATACATATATTCAGGTGTTTAAGCTACAGCGTAGACGAGACCGTAACAATGCTTACGTTGCAGATCCCACGCTGCAGCCTGGTCTGTACATAAGTGACCGATCATATTACGGGACTTATGTATAGCTGTTATAATATAAATAAAGCAACAAAGTGTTGCTATGTTGTGATACTCTTACTTATATTTTGGGCATATGTCAACTTCATATATTGTATACACTACAATACTGTGAGCATATGCTTATATGACATACAACATACTACACTACTCGTAATAATGGCGAATATGGACATAACGAATCATACAGAAGCACAAACCATAATGATCTACGACGGACTAGGCAAAATACAAACAACGACAACAAGAATTATTCACATTATCAATTTAGGTAAAATCAAAGAAGCTTTAGAGCAAAAAGAATTTCATACCGAAAAAGATTTAAAATTTATCAGTTTATACCACACCTTGCACCACGAAATGAACCAAACTCACTTGACTTTACGCACCATAGATTATGACATTAACAAAAGGACCACAAGGGCCATTAATATTCTAGGAACAGCTTGGAAATACGTAGCAGGCAACCCAGATCATGATGACTTCGTTCAGATAGAAGAACATATTAATAAAGTCATAGATAACAGTAACAGACAAGTAATAATAAATTCACAGCTAGAACAAAGAATAAATAAGTTAACAACAGTTACCAATACCCTTACAAACAATATAAGGAAAGATGATAGATTCACACATGATATAGCAGAAAGTATTTCACAATACTACTACTTTGTTTTATGTAATAAAAATACCTAACGTAGAGGAAACCGATTATGAAAACCTAATTGTAAAACCAGTCGTAAGATATAATGTTATCATAAATATAGAGTATAAAAAAATATTGTCCCGCAAAAATGTAATGTTTGGAATTATTAAAAACTGTAAATAATATAATAACACAATGATTTGTTCAAAAAATAACATTGTCAACATTAGCAATAGTACATGTTTGCCTAGGCTCCTCAATGGAGAAAAGTCGCTATGTGAGTTCAGTAACGCCGAGCATGTGGAACCCATCGAAGAGGTGGCCAACGTTCTTCTGATCCTCAACAACTTTAATGGAATGGTGACATCGACGACAACAAGTACATGGTTAAATGGCACCTATGTCATTCGCTTTACCAACGAGTCCATTTCAATTGGCAACCGGACTTTCAACAACCTAGAGAGCAGCACACTAAGAGTCGGTTCCTCGATAATCCAGATGACACCAGAAGAATCGAGACGACTCCAAATTCTATCACTGAAGGCTTTGCAGGCTTTACATATCAACAATAGCCAAATACTAGAAAACCTAAAACTTACGACACATGCAGTATCATCCATAGTATTGGTCTGCATAGTCGTGATAATCATTGTCATTGCCTTCCTCTACACAAAGAGGGCGAGAAAAATAACGTGACTATTGGATAATTGCCAAGTGAAGAAAGTAACAGAGGCACCAAGACGGACCATAGAAAACATACAGTTCAACGACATTCCCTTCTTTTAATGATCGCTTGAGGAAAAGCTCAAATCAAAGGGGGAAGAGTTAACAACGAAAATATTCTTCAAGTTAACAACAAAAATATTCTACATTGCAACAAAACCCAATGGGAATTGTTGCAACGCAAATAAGACATAAAAAGCTGCCAAAACTGCTGACACAATGTCTAGCGGACTTCCTGCACACGCCAACCAGAGCTCCAGCAATTCCAAGAAGAATTGCACAACGGTTCAACAACACCACGAGCGACGCCGCTGCCAACGTCGTCGACTGAACCACAGCTTAGCTAGGGATAGAATTGATTTAAGTAATTTAGTTGCAAATTTGTTCTTGAATAAAACGGAATGCTTTTTTTACCGTTTAAATAACGAAAGAAATTAACTGATATACACGAGTATGTGTTCCAAATTTAGCTTCAACAGCGCCGAAATAAACTGCGCTCATACGGACAGACGGACGGAGAGCAAGGCGGACATTGCACAAAACCAATAATCACTTTCGTGAATGAGTATAAAAATATTATTTTCCAAAATAACATTGTTTATGATGTGAAGTAACTAAATACTCATATTTATTTATAATACTATAAGTTGCTTAGAAACATTACCTTCCTTCAAGCATTTTAGTCCAATAATATTGCAGAAAGTTTGATCTGTAAAAGAAATAGATTTTTCATACCAAATAATATAATAAACAAGGATTAGTAAAAACTTTTAATCGATATGCAATTTTTAATCAATAATAGTAATAAAAGCCAGGGACCGCAAGTTAGAGTTGATCATTTACTTCTTCTGCCTGTTAGTTAATTTTAACCAATCCATTATAACCTGATTTCTCATTGAAAATATTTACAAGTAATAGTACTCTAGGATAATTGCAAAGAACAGATATTTAAGTCATTTTGAGCGCAAAGAGAATTCTCAGTGAGATTTAGCAGACGTGTTTACTTTGTACTCTGCAAATTTGCTTGTTTTATCAATTAAATACTTTTTTTAAAGTTTCACATAATTTCGGTCGGTTGATATTTACAAATATGATAAAAATAATAAGTACACCCAAAAAATTCTGAAGATTCTGTCATAACTAATTAATTTTTGATATTTTTGAAAAAACAAGTAAGAAGTCGAGACTGCTCGACTGGGAGATACCCTGAACCCTCCAAGCTGATATTCTAATCATTCTGGACTTCTTTTATGCACACATACATACACATGCACTTGTAAGCACACGCTCTGCTAACTGCGCAGTAAGCAGCGACTGCGCTTGGGCTGCGCTGCAGTGTGGGCAACATTATAAGAATTTATTTGTTGAATAATTTCTTTTGTAGACGTACAATCTTGATGAAACTTTCAGAGCGTAATCATGTAGTTGAAATGTGTGTACATTCCAAAGCACAAGTCTCTAGTACTTGAAATGCGTTTTTTACAAATTGGGGGCGAATGGGGCGTGGTATCCAAAATCTGTAAATTACAAAATCTTTGTATTCATTAACTTTATATACAACGCAAATTTTAAGTCTCCAGGTCTAAAAGTGTTCAAATTAGGCTGAAAAAACAATGTCGATTTTTCGATTATTCTCGATAAAAAAGTTATCGGATGAGTTATCGAAAAAGTAAACAAACATACTTGTACCGCCTATGGTATACACGAGTATGCATGCCAAATTTCAGCTCTCTAGCTCTTGTATCTTCTGAGATCCTTTTGCTCATACGGACGGACGGACGGACAGACGGACAGGGCTATATCGACTCAGCTCGTCGTCCTGATCAAGAATATATATACTTTATGGGGTCTGCGATGATTCCTTCTGCCTGTTACATACTTTTCACAAAACCATTATACCCTGATTTCCCATTTTCAATGGGTTCAGGGTATAAAAAAAAAAAAACTGTATAGTAACTTTAAGAGAGCAATCTGGCAATATGATGCATGCCAAAAAAAATTGTATTTCCCTCTAAATTCATAGTAGTCACAATCCACTGAAAAGGGCCTACTTAAAATAATAGGTACACTCCATTTCTTCAGCCCGAAAAAAAAGTTTAGAATAAGAATGATTTTTTTACTGTCACTGTAATATAAAAACAAAATATCAATATCATATGTAGATGGGTCGAAATACTAATTGTTCGAGTGAGGAACGCAGAATTGCTAAAAACCTTAGAAAGAGTGGCAAATCTTTGCGTGAAATTGCGAAACTGATGAACAGATCTCTTAACGTTGTGCAAAATGCTTTAAAGATGCACAATAAAAAGGGAACACGTGAAAGTCCTTCGAAAACCACTTTAGAACTGGACCGACGCATTATAAGGATTGCAACTTTTCTGACCCTTTTAAATTTTCAAAGGTCATTGCGTCCGTAATAGATAATATTATTAATGCTTCTTCAATTAGGAGATGACTACATATGGCTAAAATACCAGGTCCTATTATCCTATTTAACGACGAACCCAAAATTTGCCATTATAGAAATGACTATTCCAGGCATGAAAGACTCCTTACAATTTAAAATTTGATCCTCGCTAGTAAGAAAGCTCTAGACGAGACTGCTCGACTAGGAGATACCCTGAACCCTCTAATCTAATATTCACTCTGCACTTCTTTTCGGCACACATACATACACACGCACGTATTAGAATGCGCTCTGCTAACTGCGCAGTAAGCAGCGACTGCGCTTGGGCTGCGCTATAGTGTGGGCAACAATATAAGAATTTATTTGTTGAATAATTTAATTTCTAGATACAATCTTAATGAAACTTTCAGAACATTATCATAATGTTCAAATGTATGTACATTCCAAAGCACAAGTCTCTAGTACTTGAAATACGCCTTTTACAAAGGTGAGGGTGAGGGGGTGGATATAGGGGTGGGGGGTAAACAAAAATCGAAATTATATATAATACATATAAGTCATTTAAAATTTAAAATTTGCAGCTCGTCGCCCTGATCAAGAATGTATATACTTTGTGGGGTCTGCCTCCTTCTGGCTGTTACATACTTTTAACAAAACCATTATACCCTGATTTCCCATTGATAAAAAAGTTATTAAACAATCACTCGCCCATTTGGCTCTTCATCGAACGTCAGTTTGATATATCGCTCAAATTCAGTAGCTCGTATTCTTCTACACAAACCCGATCATTTGGCTTTCCATTTTATCATACCACAGTTGACCAGGCTCCTGCCGCCACTCTGCGACGATATATACCAAGATCTTTCACTAGATTAACTGTCCGCCATGAACAATGTCAGCCTTCACCGGCGTGACCATTGACAACTGAACCTAGCCCCTGTGTAGGATGTCCTCCACACCTTCTAGGTGGCAGAGGTAACCTCTTTTTCACCGTGCTCAATGTCGTCAAATATTTCTGTTTCGATTTGCTTATCTGGTAATGCTCGTAAAAACTCATGCGAATACTTATATTTTCTTTTGTTTGTTAATGATTTCAACATGTAACGGTCACCTTTTATCACTTCAGTAACTACAAATGGTCCCTTAAATTTGGGATTCAGTTTTGTCTGATGCCGCTCTTCACTTTTTATCAAAACGTAATGACCAATTTTGTATTGGGTAGTCTAAAAAGTCTTTTCGTATTTGTAATGAAACTTCAAATCATATTTTTAAATATTTATAATAAACTTTATTAAATCAAATATGCACCATTTTGGTCGACCACCTTTTGCCATTTTTCCACTAGAGACATAATTCCATTCGTGTAAAACTTTCGTGGTTTCTCTTTGAAGAACTGCTTCAAGTGATTTTCACAGGCTTCTCTTGAAGCCAACTTTACTCCGTTAAGGGAGTTCTGCATTGACCGAAATAAATGGTAGTCCGAAGGTGCAAGGTCAGGGCTATATGGTGGATGCATTAAAACTTCCCAGCCAAGCTCTCTCAGTGTTTGCCGGGTCATCAAAGATGTGTGTGGTCTGGCGTTGTCCTGATGGAATACGATGCCCTTTCTGTTGATCAGTTCTGGCCGTTTTTTTTCGATTGCTTGCTTCAATCTCATCAGTTGTCCACAGTAAAGTGTCGAATCAATCGTTTGACCAGGCTGAAGCAGCTCATAGTGGATTATTCCTTTCCAATCCCACCAAACACACAGCATTACCTTTCGAGCCGTCAATCCTGGCTTTGCGACCATTTGTTGAGCTTCACCACTCTTGCACCATGATCTTTTTCGCACATTATTGTCGTATTTGATCCATTTTTCGTCTCCTGTTACCATTCTCTTCAGAAATGGTTCGATTTCATTTCGTTTCAGCAAAGAATCGCAAATGTTAATTCTGTCCAATAAATTTTTCACAGACAATTCATGTGGTATCCATACATCGAGCTTTTTTTTGTAGCCAGCCTTTTCTAAATGGTTCAGAACCGTTTGATGATGAATGTTTAGTTCATTTGCGATGTCATGGCTGCTTATGTGACGGTCTTGGTCAATCCTTTCCATAATTTCATCGACTTTTTCAAAGATTGGTCGACCAGAGCGAGGTGCATCTTTCACATACAAATTTCCTGAACGGAAGCGTGCGAACCATTGTTGTGCTACACGAACTGATAGAGCATCGTCACCGTAAACATCACAAATTTCATTAGTGGCTTGCGTGGCATTCTTCCCTTTTTTATACAAAAATTTCAAAATATAGCGAATTTCTTCTTTATTTTCACTCATTTTTGAACAGCTGTAACTTTTTTCAAATTCTTTGAATTACATTTTTTTTTTTTTGGCAATCGAAGCTTAAAGTGCTACCAATCGAACACCACAATGTGTACACAATGTGATTGGTAGCACTGGAGATATACGACGCCAACGACATCTATTGGCAAAATACGAAAAGACTTTTTAGACTACCCAATATTTCTTAATTTTTGCTTTATTTTTATCTACTCTATTTTTGTCATACTCGGCATTCCTGACCATATTTTCCTTGGCTAGAACTCTCGCTTCACTACGATCAATTTTCGTTTCTCCACCGATAGGTAGCATGCCCAGAGGCCTTGCTGCCCTACCAATTAATAACTCTAATGGATTAAAGTTAGTTACACTATTGGTTGTGCAATTCATGGCTAACTGTACTTCTTTTAAAGCTTCTTGCCATAATCGTGAACTTGTTTCTACTGCTGTCAACATACTTTTCATAGTATTCATCACGCGCTCCACTTGTCCATTAGCTCTACTAGCGCTTGTTGCTATCAAATACAAATTTATTTTATTACTTGAGCGAAAATCTTTAAAGCCACTACTTGCAAAGCTTCTGCCCTGATCTGCAATAATACGATAAGGTACTCCAAAAAGTGTTACAGTCGACTTTACGGCTTCAATGCAATTATTTGTGTCTAGGTTTAACTTGTGATGTAAATGGAGAAACTTAGTAAATGCATCTACCTGAACAACGACATATTCTTTTACGTCATTTTTGTCACTCAACTTGCCGCTAATATCTATGTGTATAGTATGCCAAGGTATTTCAACTTTAGGAATGGGATGCATATCCATTTGTATTTTTCCGGACGAAGGTTAAGCCAATTTGCACGTTATACAATTTTCTACGAATTTCCTTACATATTTCGTCATATTTTTAAACCAGTATTGCTCAAAAACCTTGTCTAGAGTTTTCGGCCAACCCAAGTGCATTATTGCTTCATGCACATGATTAATTACGGACCATCTAAAGGCATTGGGAATCACATGAAGACAACGTGTTTTGCCATTTCGTTGAATAATGCGATACAACAACCCAGCTCTAATTTCATACGTTTTTAACACATCATTTTGAGTTTCCCCAACATTTAATTGGTTCATTATTTCCATTATATCCGAATCGCTTTGCTGTTCCGCCAATACCCAATTATCTGTAATTTCTGCTAAATCAACATGAACTTCTACTTTTCTTATAATTTTGACTTCTGTGGGCAAAGGATTTCGGGATAGAAAATCTACATGAACCATTTGGCATTTTTCGAACATTTTCATAGTAATACTTATACATTCGATTATGTTTAAGCGACTTTATCAAATATCTGTCACCATCTAAAACTTCTACCACCAAAAATGTACTAGAGATCCGCGCCTCGGAACACACACACACCTGAGCACCACGATCACGCTCCGAAGGTCCCACAAAGACAGTCCCACCACAAGAGAAACCATCCAACAAACAAAGTCCCACAACACCGGCCTCACCGCAGCGCAGCTGCCGCCCACCGCGCAGCCAGCAAACGCGTGCATGCGCCACCGTATGCGTACACAAAAATGCGCAGAATAACCAGAACAACAGCCCACGGAGCCAAGGGCATCTCTCAGTCGAGCAGTCTCGACCCGAGTACTCTCACTTGTTTCATATAGCCTTTTGTGCAAAGCTGTCTTTCACCAAGGAATAATACACCAGAATCAAAGATAATTGGAAAGCTCTCACCTCGGATCGGTATACTTATCTTCGATTCATCTACCACACGTATTTCAGCTACAGTCGCACATCAATTTTCAGCGTCAACGTCTGCCATGTCAGCGTTAAATTTTCGGAGAATTACGTCACGTTTCTGCTGCTCACTTCACGTATTGATAGTCTTGACAAATTCGGTTTTGTAGGTCCAAAATCGTACGCCACTGCTCCTCCGAGAATGTAGGAGGTGGTGCCGATCCCACTTCTGATGTCGGGGCGATGCGTTTCTCATTCTGGTTTTCCATTTTAGCTGCGCGTAATAACGAATTCCCGGCGTGTCGCTAAACTCTTTTAAATGCTCTTACTCGTTCAATCGTCTTCGACCAAGTGTGTATTCTCTTCTACTATCGAAACTTCTAATCATGGTCGCATATTCTTGTTCGTCCGAAAGCACAGCGATCCTGCTGCGAACGACACGACTAGCCGTCTCGCTCTCACCCAGCGACACCCGGGACTACGCTCAGCAACAGCTATTATTGTCTCTCTCTTAGTGACAGTGCATCCTTTAATTGCAGCACAATACTAAATCAATCGATTAACACGATATCAAGATATCTAATTGCAATTTCAACAGTGTGATATCGCACTGACACGACATATATATATATTGTATATGTTGTAGCGCCGTTATGCTTACGCCGTTATTTGCTGCTAGTGCTATTCCTTTCGTTCTTTCGTTGCACGCGGGTATGCTCGACTAGTCGAGCTCGACTAGTCGAGCATACCCGCGTGTACCCGACCTGTGCAACGAAAGAAGCAGGAATAGCACTAGCAGCGGCAAATAACGGCGTAAGCGCAACGGCGCTAAAGGGCAGTGCAGCGAACGCACGTCAAAGGCATAATTAAACTTATATATTTGTGTATATATGCATATATGTGTGTATACATATACGTATATATATAACGGAGGATATATATATCTATATAAATCCCACGGCATATATATCCCTATATATATAACAGAGCAGATTAGCGGTCAGTCAATAAACTAATAAACGAATAAATAAAAGGTAATCTTGGGTTTAACAATATCAATGAGGATGATGAGGTAAAAAAAAAATATATATATATATATATATATATATATATATATATATATATATATATATATCTATATATATAAAAGAGAGTTGTGTAAAAGTGTAAATGCACTTAACACTCGAGATCTGCTGGACCAATTTTCACGGTTTCTGATTTGTTGGATTTGTCTCCGCCACGAGGCGGATCAGTAGATCTTTAAAATACTGAAAAAATTTGACGAATACTTGAAAAACGCGGTTTTTTCCCTAAAGATTCAAATTTCCATTTATACTCAGTAGCCTTGACAACAGTCAGTCAGTCTACGGCACAGCCTCGAGCAGACCTGACTATTCAAAAAAAAAAACAAATAAGAAAGCTCTAGTCGAGACTGCTCGACTACGAGATCCCCTGAACCGTTGGAGCAATAGATATTTCAATAATTTTTCGCGTCTTTCAGCTTACACAAGAAACACGCACACACACACACAGGCATACATACACACACACGCATACAGACACACATACACACACACACACACACGCATACATACACACACACACACACACATACACATACACATACACACACACATACACAAACACATACACACACATACACAAACACATACACACACAAGCACCCACGCATAAACGCATGGGCTGCAGTGTGCGCTTACTATGAGAACTTAATTGTTTAATAACTTTTTTTATGGACGTACGATCTTCATGAAACTTTCAGATTATAATTATAACATGGATATGCATGTAATTGCCAAAGCACAAGTCTCTAGTATTTGAAATACGCTTTTTACAAAAGTGAGGGTGAGGGGGTGAATTTAAGGGTGGGGGGTAAATTTTAACAAAAACCGAAATTGTATAAATTGCATATAAGCATACATTAAAAATTTGGAGACTCTAGCAATAAAGGTGTAGAAGATATAATTTTATAACTGGTTTTCGATAAGGTTTTTTATCGATAAAAAAAGATCGGGATGAGTTATCGAATTTTAATGATAAACTTGATATGCGCGCTGTAATTACGGACATTTAAAAAAAAATTTGAAGTCTCTAGCTCTTATATCTTCTGAAATCGACGCGTTCATACATACGGACAGACGGACAGACAGACGGACAGGGCCAATCAACTCAGCTCGTCATCCTGATCAAGAATATATATACTTTGTGGGGTCTGCCACGCCTCCTTCTCCCTGTTACATACATTTCAACAAAACCATTATACCCTGATTTCCCATTGAAAATGGGTTCAGGGTATAAAAATGCCGCGTTCTAGAAGATCTGGCGCATTGAAGTTTGCTGGTGAAACGCCCGGTTTGTGCTGCCTTAGTGGTAAAGCAACATTGCCATTAGTGGTCCCGCCACCAGAGCCATTGCGTTCCCTGCTTTATGGCGAAACACTAGAATCACGACATTTTCTAGCGAACACTCAAAAATACAATGCCTGTTTCCAAATGACTTCATTTGGGGTGGAAATTATTGGAGACGGATATAATCCGACATTTAATAAATTATTCAGAGTGTATCCCAACCTGAACAACATAGCTTTCAACAATTTTTTACCTAGAAATAATATAGAGGGCAATGCAACGTTTGCCGGGCCAGCTAGTATTTATATATACACTAGCTGGCCCGGCAAACGTTGCATTGCCCTCTATATTATTTCTAGGTAAAAAATTGTTGAAAGCTATGTTGTTCAGGCTGGGATACACTGATAAATTTATTAATCGGATTTTCATTCAAGCACCTTGTTGTAAACGACATTCTTCGTTTTTTGGTCGGGTGCAAGAACAAATAATGCGGATCGTTTGCCAACACGTGAGCATGCCACGTACAATTGACCATGAGAAAAACACGCATTTTCTAGATTGAGGCCACAAATAGTCAAAGATTGGCCCTGTGACTTGTTGATCGTCATGGCGAAGGCAAGACGAAGCGGGAATTGAATTCGTTTAAATTCAAAGGGCATATCTGTTGAGCTCATCGGAATCCTAGGAATAAGAACTTCCTCATCTTTAAATTTTCCTTTGAGTATCAACGCGTGAATCACATTGCTCATCAGTTTTCTTATCACCAAACGCGTTCCATTGCACAGTTTTGGTTGGTTTAAATTTCTAAGCATGCAAATCATGGAGAATTGCTCTTTTCATAGCTGTGTTCATTTCTTGACGCCGGTCAAGTTGTTCTTCCATATTGCCCATGAAGTATATTTGCAAGAATTTTTGCTGTGCATCTTCAATAGGTTGCAATGATCCAATGCGATGGCAAATCTGGCCTTGAATCTTTAAATTCAAAGCCATAGTTATAGTTATATTTACAAACACTATTTACAGAAATCTAACAAACTACATTATTCAAAATTTTTTTTTGGCAGTCATAGAAAATAAAATTTTTAACGTAAATTACCTTAAATATCCTTCTCCAATATTTTCCGCCCCAAATTATGTCATTTGGAAACAGGCATTGTATTTTTGAGTGTTCGCTAGAAAATGTCGTGATTCTAGTGTTTCGCCATAAAGCAGGGAACGCAATGGCTATGGTGAACGCAATGGCTATGGTGACCGCTAATGGCAATGTCACTTTACCACTAAGGCAGCACAAACCGGGCGTTTCACCAGCAAACTTCAATGCGCCACAATGCTAGCAAACAACGTCCATTGGACCAATGCAAACTAAACGATTCAAGCTGTAATCAATGGTGCAATCATATCGAAACGCTGCTCGATTCAAATCAATCCTTGAACCATTTCTTATTGCCATTTCACGGGCTGCCTCTCTTTGAGAAGCACGAATTAAGGCCCTTCTTCCCTGGGTACTAACGCGGAGCCTTTCTCGGGCGATTTCTCGCTCTTCGTCAGATAATTGACTCGCGCCATTCCGTTGCCTAATTGCATTATGGGTCCGCCGGGAAAGATTAGATCTTCTAGGACGCGGCATTTTTATTAATAGTAATACTGCCCTCGCACAAAACCATATAAAACAATCGAGAAATATAAATATAAATAATTTACACAAATTTATGTTTGAGACAAACAAATACCTGAACTTTCGAGATATTTAGCTTTTGTAAAAGTCCAAAAATACAATTTTTAATAATTAACTTTTTTTTTTTTTAATTTCGAATTTTGAATTTTGAATTTTTTATTTATTTTTGATTGTTAGGTTTTAATCTTTTGATTTTTTTTTTTTAATTTTTGCAGATTTTTGATTTGAAATATTTATAAAGTTTAAAAGTCCGAAAATATAAAAAGCCAAAAATACACTTTTTAATAATTACCTTTTTTTTTTTTTAATTTCGAATTTTTAATTTTTTATTTATTTTTTGAACAGTCAGGTTTTAATCTTTTGATTTTTTGCAGATTTTTGATTTGAAATATTTTTCCTTTTGATTTGAAATTTTTTTTTTTTTTTTTTTTTTTTTTTTTTTTTTTTTTTTTTTTTGAATAGTCAGGTCTGCTCGAGGTCAGGAGACCGTAGACTGACTGACTACATTTGTTTATTTACTTCTACACTATTGTCAAAACTGTCACTGTTACCAAGCCTACTGGGTATAAAAAAAATTTGAACATTTGGGGAAAAAACCGCGTTTTTCAAGTATTCGGCAAATTTTTTCAGTATTTTTAAGACCCTATACTAAACTCGTTGCGGAGACAAATCCAACAAATCAAAAACCATGAAAATTGGTTCAGCCCAAATCAAGTTATAAGCAGTCTTCACTTTTACACAACTTTCTTTTATATATATAGATATACACATATATAAGTTAAGACTTTCGACAATCTAAGGAGGCTGGAGAGTCCAGTCAGACATTCAAGGGGAGAACCTACCCAGTATAACAGATTTAGTTCAGTTTATATTCGGACTAGAGAGAGTTTAGACGTATTGTTCCAAATTCTATAAAATATATTATTTCATTGAAGTTGTTATATATTCACAAGAACCCAACACAGCGTCCCCAATCACTAGTACTCTAGTGTGGGAGCGCTTAACTGGCGCCCGAGCAGGGACCCACATTCTCCACGGAAATAAAGGGAAATGGTGACGTGTCAATAATTCTATAAAAATAACTTATTAAAAAAGCAAGTACAATACAAATGTTCCAATCCAATTGGGCAATTGTTGGCAAAATGACGAAGTACTTCTGCGATTTGCAAGGTAATGGGGTGAAAGTCCTTGCCATAAAATAATAATATAATAAATAATAACATAATTTCTAGCAAGTGTTGGTGCACTAGATAATTCTATAACATAAAAGAAATCGTGGCTAAATGGTGGTATTGGCAATACCTAATCAAATCCGAGCGGAAAATATAAGAAATTTGCAGGCATAATGGTGGTACGAGATCCAAATCCAAAGCCTTGCCGTAAGACAAATGTCATAAAAAATTAACGTCAAAATTTCCACCTGTTTTGAATGATGGGTTTCCGTATAAATTAAAAGAAACCTAGTGGTCAAAGTTAAGTTTAAAGCACTATTTAACAAAATTAAAAGGCGGTTGTCTGGAAATCTCTAATTAACAAGCAAAGCATAAATATGCAAAAATAAAAAATTGAATTGCAGAGACCTTCTATTCGATCGTGGAATAACCCCTACCCTAGTAGGTCTTAGAACCAAAGAGGAATACTTTGGGCTTCCCTTTCGGAAAAGAATAAGTCTGGCAACAGTATATAAAAACAAGTAAGAACGTTGCAGTCGGGCGTTACCGACTCAACTAACTCAACTATCCAAATTTGAAGCTTCTAGCTATTATACTTTAGGTTTGCCACGCCCCCTGTGGGCGGACATATATCCGACAAAACTTTTTGGTCTTGGGTGATCAGTCCGAGTATATATACAAAATTTGAGGTCTCTGCCATCAATAGTGTCCAAAATATAGGAGAATTTAAAAAATCACAATATCTTCAGGTCCGATTTGCCACGCCCCCAACGGGCGTAGACTTATAATTTATCTTCAGACTTTATAGAATCATACCATTAGCTGACGTGCAAAATTTCAGCATTCTAGGTTTATAACTTTAGGAGATACAGTTTTATCCGATTTGCCACGCCCCTAATGGGCGTAGATATATCCGCCATTGCTTGTGATCTTGGATGGTCGGCGCGGACCTACATACCAACTTTCAGTTTTCTAGCTCTTTAACTAATATGATTTCTGGTATATCGGAAAATGCATTTTCCGATTTGCCACGCCCCTAGTGGGCGGATCGGGAAAATTTTAACACTTTATAAATCGGAGATATACACGAGTATGTGCTCCAAATTTCTCTCTAGCTTCAATAGCGCCGAAATAGATTGCGTTCATACGGACAGACGGACAGACGGACGGACGGACAGACGGACGGACAGCAAGACGGACATTGCACAAAACCAATATACTGATTCACTTTCGTGAATGAGTATAACAAGGAAAAGAAAAAAAAGAAAGGAAAGAAAACAAGGAAAATATATTAGTATGAGCGAACAAGGAAGCATCAAGACAACATGGCATCAAGAATGGAAGGAGGAACACCCCATACTTCGGGACTAAGCGTCGGCTGGGTCTACCAGCGCTGTAAAGAGGAGTTGATAGCGGTAGCACGGGATCTCGGCCTTGAAGATGAAGGCCGCGTGGAGGATCTCAGAAAGAGGTTGTCGACATTCATCCAGGGCGGCAACTATTCGGTAGAAATCAAAGGGCGACTGGCCGAATGGGAGACACGTTTTTCTTCGGGAGGCGCGGCGTCGAGTATGGGCGGGCGCGCGTACCAAAAATCAGAGCCAGATTTGCGGAAGATCCAGGAGAGTGGGTCCATTTCGACGGCGCCGCTGAGGCTCAGCGTGCCGACGGCGAGCCGCGTGGCTGGGAGCCGGAGGGACGAGAGGTCGAGGGAATCCGGCAGTGGTGGCGAAATGAGGATTAAGCGTCAGGCTCCAGCGCTCTCGTTGCCGCCGCCGGAGAGGCACCCACCATGGAATATCGCCAAGCAAGTGAGAAAGTGGGGAATGAAATACGACGGTCGGTCGGATCCTCTCGGTTGCATCGAAATCCTGGAGGAGCGAGCCATAACTTATGGGATCGAACTGGACAGGATGCCGAGGGCGTTGAGCGAGGTGTTGGTAGACAAGGCGGCTAGGTGGTTCCTAACTAGTGGGCTAAGAGACGTGCCCTGGATAGAATTCAAGAAAGAGTTCTTGGACTTCTTACCTCCTCAATACCTCGAGCGTCTGGAGGATCAGATCCGGGCGCGCCGGCAACGGGAGGGCGAACCCTTCAAGGACTACTTGATCGAGCTCCGGCTATTGATGCGTCAGACTAGATACAGCCCGGCCCAAGAGAACGCATCCCCGAAATACAGGCTGTACGTACGGAGGCATGATTTTTCATCTCTGACCCAGCGGACACAGATGGCTGCAGAGTTCGAAAACGAATCAACAGAGAGAACAAAGGAGGAAGGCGACGGTGGAGACCGCCTGTTACGACCGTCGTAACGCGCCTGTGTTGTTCTGTCGACACTGCGGGCAGCGAGGCCGGACCGCGAGGGAATGTTGCGAACAGGACGGTGCGGGAAACGTCCAGGGGCGCCCTCTAAAAGAGTGGAGTGGCGCCAGTTAGATACGGAAGACGAAGAGAGGTACCCGCTCCGAGTAAAGGAATGGACGCGACGGTGATGGTCGGGGGTCAAAGGATGACCGCTACGATCGACACCGGGACCACGCGCAGTTTTGTCAGCGAAGATTGCATGCCCCAACGGACGATACGAGGCGAGCGTTGCCAGGTGGAGTCGCGAATCAGGCTGGCCGATGGATCAGCGCTGGACGTGACAAGGATGATGAAAACGGATGTAAGTCTGGCTGGAAAGACGGCGGAAGCGAACCTGCTAATAATGCCGACTATGCTGGACCGTGTCATCCTCGGCATGGATTTCCTATGCGCCATCGGCACTACGGTGCGTTGCGGCAACGCGGAGCTGGAGATGAGGATGGTGGACGAAGTGGGAAAAGGAGCGTCGCTACCGCGTAAACAAAGAGTAGAGAAAGGCATCAGCGGTTTTGGAGAGCAAGGCCAGCTCGCTAAAGGAGATGTGAAGGAGTCGGGCCCAGAGGTATCGCGCGAAGCCACGACGTCGAAGGAGGATCCAAAGTCGGCAATCACGGTGTCGACAGTTGGCGTTCAGGATGCGTCGAGCCAAGGCGCGCCCGACAAGAAAAGAGGTGAGAGGAAATGGACGAAGAAAAGCAGAAATAGGAGGAAAAGAATGAACAAAGGAACGCCGAAGAAGAGACTTGGAGAGAATCTTCCGGGGACAAAAAGGAATAAAGAGAAAAGAGGCGAGACACTAGAGTATAAACGGGGAGCTGGGCCTCTTGCGAGAGCAGTGAATCAGAGCGAGGATTTGAGGGGCGGACCCGAGGAGCGGCCGCCGGAGTTTAGGTCGGTCGAGTTGGAGAAGGAAGGTGAGCCCGGAGGCGGCCCACCGACAAGAGAAGAATCAGAAAGCAAGTATGGAGGAAATGAACGATCCGCGCCCGGTAGCAAGGAGTGGCCGGAGGAGTTGAAGGAAGAACTGCAGGAGTTTCTAGAAGCAGAGCTAGCTTTGTTTGAGGACCTCAGCGGCGTGACGCACATCGCCGAGCATAGTATCCGGATGAAGGACGACAAGCCTTTGAAGCAAAGGTACTACCCTAAAAATCCGGCTATGCAAAAGGTGATCGACGAGCAAGTGGACGAGCTACTCCAAGCAGGGGCGATTGAGCCGTCGAAGAGCCCACACAGCGCACCCATAGTCTTAGTCAAGAAAAAGACTGGGGATTGGCGCATGTGCGTAGATTATCGTCAACTCAATGCCCACTCGATCCCGGATGCGTACCCCGTTCCGCGGATCCACACGGCAGCACGACTCGCGCAAAGGTACTATTGGCCGGGCATGCTCCGAGATGCCGCCAAGTACGTGAGGTGTTGCGAAACGTGCCAAAGATTTAAATTCGTGCAACAAAAGCCGGCCGGGCATATGCTCACCA
Organism: Drosophila arizonae; assembly: GCF_054131065.1. Classification (NCBI taxonomy): domain Eukaryota; kingdom Metazoa; phylum Arthropoda; class Insecta; order Diptera; family Drosophilidae; genus Drosophila; species Drosophila arizonae. Next base: position 27,286,258 of record NC_142925.1, on the reverse strand, counting down.
GGCAGGTGGCGGAGCCAATGGCGGTCTTGTGCGCAGACTTCGTGGGACCGTTGCCTCGTTCCAAGCGTGGAAACACAATGTTGCTGGTGTTCCACGACGCTTTCGCTAAATGGGTGGAGCTGGTGCCATTGAGGAGAGCTACTACCGCTCTGCTGCAACTGGCGTTCCGGGAACGTATACTCAGCAGATTTGGAGTACCCAGGACATTCGTTTGCGACAACGGCGTACAATTTGCAAGTAGAAGGCGTTCATGGAATCCTTGGGGGGACACTCCAGTACACAGCGCCTTATTCGCCGCAGGAGAACCCGACGCACAGTGGTTGCGCCCATAGGTCAAAAATAAAAAAAAAAAAGTTGAAAGATTAACATAATAAGTTATCAAGGCAACACAGAAATGTCTAAACTTTTCAAGTGCATCTCGCTTTTGCCGAAAATCTAACGGTAAGTTCTAAAAATAGCTCTGCAACACAGCACACGTGTTCACATTTGACAAGCTGAACGAAAGCAGACAAAACAGAAGCGCACGCAACAAAAATTCATATTTTTGTTTCTTAACCAATTGTTTGTAAGAATAATGGAATTTAAAGCTAATGGTATGTATTTTTTGTTAAAATTAAGGTTTATGTCATTTTACACATTGTGATTGTGAATTGTGTGTTTTAGTAACATTGATTATTGAATGTTTTTTGTGCTCTGTTTTTCATGTTTACCTAAGGTTTTAGTTGTGTTCCCCCCACACGTCTCCAATGTGGTATATGTCATTGTATTCGTCAATTATTTGTGATTTTAAAGACGCATCCATAGTTTGCAAATATTTGCAGACCATTAAGTGGTAAGAAAAAAAGGTAGCAGTCTGTGCCATTAAGGTTATGTTTCTACAACGTCTCTGACGCTCAGCTGTTCTTTGTGTTTGTTTTATTTCGTGTTCGCCTTTTTTGGTTGTGTTTTATTTTTTTATTTGTAATTTGGCTTTCTTTTGTCAGGTTCTTCTTATCAATGCGAATATTCGCGAATGTTTATTTTTGATATTTGGTGCGCTCAAAAGGGAACTGGTGCCGGCAAAACTAAAATTGTGCTTGATGCAGTGCAAAAACACATTGAGAACAAAGGCTTCACAACCAATTTATGTGATCTAAAAAATGTTGTAACGTATGATTGTAAGAAAATCGCTGCGTATTGGCTAAAATACAAGCGTAACAAAAGGCAATTATTAAAGTGCCAAAGCACATGGTTGGAAGGGAAAAAAACGATTCCGTTGAGTAAGGTCAATCAATTGGCAACAAACTCAAATCGTGGACGTCCCAGAAAAATGTTTTTTGAGAGTTCAAATAGGACAAAACGACGAACGTCGCGACGGAGAGAACGAATCGCATGGTGAAGACGATGATAGCTCAGTATATCGAAGGCCATCAGAGCTCATGGGACGAGCTGTTGCCGGAGATAACGCTGGCAGTCAATTCGAGCGTGGCCGACTCCACGGGCTTCACTTCAGCATTTCTGATGTTAGGGCGGGAACCACGCCTACCCGCCGCTTTGTACGATGAAGTCACTCCCGGTTCGGCGACTAGAGAGATCCAGCCCGAAGCCAAAGAAGTTAAAATGAGAGAGGTTTTTAGTTTTTAGTCAGTCTGGAGTTCTCGATGTGAGCAGACGCGCTCAAAAGGAAAAAATAAAACTAATTAGCAAATATATAGATTATAAGGGATGGTTGCGTATTTATTCGTAGTTAGTTTAATAATCAATTTACTAGTTTACTAATCATAACCACCGTAACACTACTAACTGGTAGTTTGAACGAGGTCACGACCCATTCGCCAGAAGGTTAAAACTCTGGCAGTAAAATCGAGCGGTCTTGAGTGAACGCCGGATGTAATAATGTAATTTTACAGTAGTTAAAAGATTATTCGCAGGTAGACAGGTGCAGCCTATGGATCGTCTGGAGCTTAAATCGATTGTGGAAAAGCTCTATCCAGAAAGTTTAAGCTCCATTAACGCCCCCGGGTCCGAGTCTGCTGATCAGGGCTCAACGAGCACTGAAAATGTTTTAGTCACAGAGGAAGAAATCATAGCAACTCTCCGGGGTCTTAGAACCAACACAACTCCAGGGCCGGACGGGACCCCAAATCGTGCGCTAAGGCTAGCCCTCGCCTTGCACCCTAGTACGTTTGCCGAATTATTCTTATTCTACTTCAGAGGAAGAACACTGGTATACAACACGAGTGAGGGTCCCCAAACTCATACAGTGTCAGCTGGAGTACCCCAAGGCTCAGTGCTGGGGCCTCTCCTATGAAATATCATGTACGACAGCGTACTGCGCTTGGAAGTACCAGCAGGTGCGCACACCATTGGCTTTGCTGATGATATGGCCGTCGTTGCCATAGGCAAGGAGCTAGAAGATGCAGAGGATATGTGCAGCGAAAGTATCAATCGCATACGAAGCTGGTTGACAGAAGCTGGGCTCGAACTAGCGGCGCACAAGACCGAAGTTGTCCTAGTAAGCAGTCGCAAAAAAGTGGAGACTGCCAATATAAGAATAGGCAGCGTCACCATCGCGTCAAAGGGGGCGATTATGTATCTTGGCGTCATGTTAGACACAAGATTAACTTTCCGCGAGCACTTAAAATATGTGCATAAAAAGGCAGCTGATTCTTGTAGAGCTCTCAAGAATTATGCTTAACACGCGGGGACCTAAACAGCAACGACGTCTTCTTCTAATGAGCGTCATTAGGTCTGTTATCCTCTATGCTGCGCCAATATGGGCACTTTGCCTGAAGATTAATGACAAGCTGATGACAATTATTCTTAGCAAATGCGTCAAGAACGTGAAAAACACCAAAACAGAAGAGATAACATATTAAACGGTACTTTTCGTACGGTTCTTTCATCGATTGATATTTCGCTTTGCAAGTTTTTAGAAAATTCGGGCGTTATGACATTCTTCAATTGTGTCGTAGCGCCCTCGGGCGCTATTTCGCTTTTGGAGTGGGCGCTAACACACATTTAAAAGTGTCATTGCGCCCGTGGGCTTTGTCACGAAAATGTGTGTCTTAGCGCCCATGGGCCTTATGACACTGGGCGTTATGACATGTACCCCTTGCAGGGATGGCGTTTGCAAGGGAAACACACAAATTTGTCTACGCAGGAATGGAAAAACATACTTTTGAATGATGAAAGTAAGATGATAATTTTTAGTGGAAAAGGATCGTGGTCCTACGTGAGACATCCACAGAGCTCAGAATTCAGTCCTAGATATACAAAAAACCTCTTAAACATGGCGGATCAAGTGTAATAATATGAGACCGCTTTTTTGCGAACGCCACCCGTTTGGAAATGTGTTTTATATTCAAATATGGCACTTTTCTTGAACGGAAAGTGTTCAAATCGAGATGTTGTAATGAGTTACATTATCAAGCGCAGATGGTAGAATAGGAGGATTAGAGCAGTGCACGCGCTGGATCCGGCCAATGGGTCATCGGTGAAGGGAAGGGGGTAAGAAGAGGGGAACTGCGACTCCTAGCGCTGCCAAGATATATTTATTAATAAAAATCGCGTGCAAACGATTATCGTCGGCCACTTGCTTAGAAGAGAGAAAAGAAGAGAGAGAGAGAGATAAAACAGATTTAGACACACACAAACATACCTGTCCAGGCTGGGTCTCGCTGCGCAAGCAAATATGTGCCTGCTCAGCGAAAGTCGGCCTTCGATATTAAGGCGACCGACCGTGCCCACCCTACCTTGGTCGCTGGCTACCTGCCTATATTGCCAGCGACCCCATTCCCAGCTTGGAGAGCTAAAAACCTATAGAAACGCGCCGCATGGCCCCAAAATAATTAAACTTAATTAAACTTCATTAGATTTAATATAAACAAAATAATTATACATATGTAACTTGTTGTTTTGGGCAGAAGGCATAGGAGAATATAAGCAAACGATAAGAAAGCTTTTGGAGAACTTTTTCTCTCAGCCTTAGATCAGCTGATCGAAATGAAGATAGTGGAATGGTGATAGAAAGATTAGTGATTATGCATTACGCCTTTTTATACCCTGAACCCATTTTCAATGGGAAATCAGGGTATAATGGTTTTGTTGAAATGTATGTAACAGGGAGAAGGAGGCGTGGCAGACCCCACAAAGTATATATATTCTTGATCAGGGCGATGAGCTGAGCTGATTTGGCCCTGTCCGTCTGTCTGTCCGTCTGTCCGTCTGTCCGTCCGTCCGTCTGTCCGTCTGTCCGTATGTATGAACGCGTCGATTTCAGAAGATATAAGAGCTAAAGACTTCAAATTTTTTTTTAAAGTGTCCGTAATTACAGCGCGCATATCAAGTTTATCATTAAAATTCGATAACTCATCCCGATCTTTTTTTATCGATAAAAAACCTTATCGAAAACCAGTTATAAAATTATATCTTCTACACCTTTATTGCTAGAGTCTCCAAATTTGTAATGTATGCTTATATGCAATTTATACAATTTCGGTTTTTGTTAAAATTTACCCCCCACCCTTAAATTCACCCCCTCACCCTCACTTTTGTAAAAAGCGTATTTCAAATACTAGAGACTTGTGCTTTAGCAATTACATGCATATCCATGTTATAATCATAATCTAAAAGTTTCATGAAGATCGTACGTCCACAAAAAAGTTATTAAGCAATTAAGTTCTCATAGTAAGCGCTCACTGCCGCCCATGCGTGTTTATGCTTGTGTGTGTATATGTATGTAATTGTTTGTGTATGTGTGTGTGTGTATGTGTGTGTATGTATGCCCGTGTGTGCGTGCGTGTGTGTGTGTGTGTGTGTGTGTGTGTGTGTGTGTGTGTGTGTGTGTGTGTGTGTGTGTGTGTGTGCGTGTTTCCTGTGTAAGCTGAAAGTCGCGAAAAAATATTGAAATAGCTATTACTCCAAGGGTTCAGGGGATCTCGTAGTCGAGTAGTCTCGACTAGAGCTTTCTTACTTGTTCTACCCTGAACCCATTTTCAATGGGAAATCAGGGTATAATGGTTTTGTTGAAATGTATGTAACAGGGAGAAGGAGGCGTGGCAGACCCCACAAAGTATATATATTCTTGATCAGGGCGACGAGCTGAGTTGATTTGGCCCTGTCCGTCTGTCTGTCCGTCTGTCCGTATGTATGAACGCGTCGATTTCAGAAGATATAAGAGCTAGAGACTTCAAATTTTTTTTAAAATGTCCGTAATTACAGCGCGCATATCAAGTTTATCAATAAAAATCGATAACTCATCCCGATCTTTTTTTATCGATAAAAAACCTTATCGAAAACCAGTTATAAAATTATATCTTCTACACCTTTATTGCTAGAGTCTCCAAATTTTTAATGTATGCTTATATGAAATTTATACAATTTCGGTTTTTGTTAAAATTTACCCCCCACCCTTAAATTCACCCCCTCACCCTCACTTTTGTAAAAAGCGTATTTCAAATACTAGAGACTTGTGCTTTGGCAATTACATGCATATCCATGTTATAATCATAATCTGAAAGTTTCATGAAGCTCGTACGTCCACAAAAAAAGTTATTAAGCAATTAAGTTCTCATAGTAAGCGCTCACTGCAGCCCATGCGTGTTTATGCGTGGGGGCTTGTGAGTGTATGTGTTTGTGTATGTGTGTGTGCATGTGTATGTGTGTATGCGTTTGTGCCTGTATGCGTGTGTGTGTGTATGTGTGTCTGTATGCGTGTGTGTGTATGTGTGCCTGTGTGTGCGTACGTGCCTGTGTGTGTGTGTGTGTGTGCGTGTTTCTTCTGTAAGCTGAAAGACGCGAAAAATTATTGAAATATCTATTGCTCTAAGGGTTCAGGGGATCTCGTAGTCGAGCAGTCTCGACTAGAGCTTTCTTACTTGTTCTACCCTGAACCCATTTTCAATGGGAAATCAGGGTATAATGGTTTTGTTGAAATGTATGTAACAGGGAGAAGGAGGCGTGGCAGACCCCACAAAGTATATATATTCTTGATCAGGGCGACGAGCTGAGTTGATTTGGCCCTGTCCGTCTGTCTGTCCGTCTGTCCGTATGTATGAACGCGTCGATTTCAGAAGATATAAGAGCTAGAGACTTCAAATTTTTTTTTTAAATGTCCGTAATTACAGCGCGCATATCAAGTTTATCATTAAAATTCGATAACTCATCCCGATCTTTTTTTATCGATAAAAAACCTTATCGAAAACCAGTTATAAAATTATATCTTCTACACCTTTATTGCTAGAGTCTCCAAATTTTTAATGTATGCTTATATGCAATTTATACAATTTCGGTTTTTGTTAAAATTTACCCCCCACCCTTAAATTCACCCCCTCACCCTCACTTTTGTAAAAAGCGTATTTCAAATACTAGAGACTTGTGCTTTAGCAATTACATGCATATCCATGTTATAATCATAATCTAAAAGTTTCATGAAGATCGTACGTCCACAAAAAAGTTATTAAGCAATTAAGTTCTCATAGTAAGCGCTCACTGCCGCCCATGCGTGTATATGCTTGTGTGTGTATATGTATGTAATTGTTTGTGTATGTGTGTGTGTGTATGTGTGTGTATGTATGCCCGTGTGTGCGTGCGTGTGTGTGTGTGTGTGTGTGTGTGTGTGTGTGTGTGTGTGTGTGTGTGTGCGTGTTTCCTGTGTAAGCTGAAAGTCGCGAAAAAATATTGAAATAGCTATTACTCCAAGGGTTCAGGGGATCTCGTAGTCGAGTAGTCTCGACTAGAGCTTTCTTACTTGTTATACCCTGAACCCATTTTCAATGGGAAATCAGGGTATAATGGTTTTGTTGAAATGTATGTAACAGGGAGAAGGAGGCGTGGCAGACCCCACAAAGTATATATATTCTTGATCAGGGCGACGAGCTGAGTTGATTTGGCCCTGTCCGTCTGTCTGTCCGTCTGTCCGTCTGTCCGTATGTATGAACGCGTCGATTTCAGAAGATATAAGAGCTAGAGACTTCAAATTTTTTTTAAAATGTCCGTAATTACAGCGCGCATATCAAGTTTATCAATAAAAATCGATAACTCATCCCGATCTTTTTTTTATCGATAAAAAACCTTATCGAAAACCAGTTATAAAATTATATCTTCTACACCTTTATTGCTAGAGTCTCCAAATTTTTAATGTATGCTTATATGAAATTTATACAATTTCGGTTTTTGTTAAAATTTACCCCCCACCCTTAAATTCACCCCCTCACCCTCACTTTTGTAAAAAGCGTATTTCAAATACTAGAGACTTGTGCTTTGGCAATTACATGCATATCCATGTTGTAATCATAATCTGAAAGTTTCATGAAGATCGTACGTCCACAAAAAAAGTTATTAAGCAATTAAGTTCTCATAGTAAGCGCTCACTGCAGCCCATGCGTGTTTATGCGTTAATTAATATTCGCAACAGTTAGCCAGATGACTGGGCATCTTTTAAATCAAGTGGTGATGCTTGGTGTGCAGCAGTAAGTCCGTGCAGAGGCGTGGCAGGTGCGAAGACATAAAATGCTGCATTCTGCAGCTAGCCATATAATGCTAGGCGTATATGTAGTTGCGCGCAGCTGCAGCTGTTCAAATAGCGCGATGCGAATGCGCGCAGATGCAGTAATCCAGACAGCGCAATGCGAGTATTTAGTGTGCGCGGCTGCAAACTTAATTGCACGCTGGCAAAAAAAAATTAAATTTTTGACTGGGTGCCAAACCTGCAAAGAGGTTTGTGCGAAATGATTTTACACATATATACTGACCTACTGAAATGCCACTACTTTCTTCTTACCGATTTAAATAGTTTGGCACTTGCACAAAAAAAAATTATACTTTCAATTTAAAACTTTTTAGACTCATTCACGAATGTGAAATGAGTATATTGGTTTTGTGCAATGTCCGTCTTGCTCTCCGTCCGTCTGTCCGCCTGTCCGTCCGTCCGTCTGTCCGTCTGTCCGTATGAACGCAATCTATTTCGGCGCTATTGAAGCTAGAGACTTGAAATTTGGAACAGATACTCGTGTATATCTCCGATTTATAAAGTATTAAAATTTTCCCGATCCGCCCACTAGGGGCGTGGCAAATCGGAAAATGCATTTTCCGATATACCAGAAATCATGTTTGTTGAAGAGCTAGAAAGCTGAAATTTGGTATGTAGGTCCGCGCCGATCACCCAAGATCACAAGCTATGGCGGATATATCTCCGCCCATTAGGGGCGTGGCAAATCGGATAAAACTGTATCTCCTAAAGTTGTAAACCTAGAATGTTGAAATTTTGCATGTAAGCTGATGTTTTAATTCTATGAAGATAGGTGAAAAAATTATATATCTACGCCCACTAGGGGCGTGGCAAATCGGACCTGAAGATATAGTGATTTTTCGAATTCTGCTATATTTTAGGCACTATTGATGCTAGAGACCTGAAATTTTGTATATATACGCGGGTTGACCACCCACGTCCAACGAGCTATGGTAGATATATGTCCGCCTATAGGGGGCGTGGCAAACCGCAAAAGTTTATATCTAGGGGCGTGGCAAATCGGACCTGAAGATATAGTGATTTTTCGAATTCTGCTATATTTTAGGCACTATTGATGCTAGAGACCTGAAATTTTGTATATATACGCGGGTTGAGCACCCACGTCCAACGAGCTATGGTAGATATATGTCCGCCTATAGGGGGCGTGGCAAACCGCAAAAGTTTATATCTCCTACAGTTTAAGAGCTAGAAGCTTCAAATTTGGATAGTTAAGTTACTGGTGGCCTCCTCTATCGATGCCCCAAAAATAATTTTTAAGCCTCTTTAGGGGCGTGGCATATCGAAAAACGCCCTGTAATTTTCACATTTTTTGAGCGTAAGAATTCAAATTTTACATTTAGGTAACCGGTTGCTCGTTCTAAAAACTGGCTAAAATTGAGGAGTCTACGGCCATTAGGGGCGTGGCAATCGGCATTTACATTTATGTATATGTACACATAAGTAGGCTTAATAGGCATTAATAGCACAGAAGGAAACATTTTTATAAAATTAATAAAATATAAAAAAGCTAAACTAACAAAAATTTGCAATTTACAAAAAAGTGTTTTCAGCGGGATTTGAACTCGCACCCAACCCAAACAGCATGTTTGTCAAAATAGCTAAAATAAAGATCGTCGGCGCTTCAGCCTACAGCACCACCGCGTCGTTTTGATCAAGAGTAGTTAAAACGAAATCACATTATTGTTATGACGCCGCATAGCAAAGAAAAGCCAGTGTAGCGGCAGGAAATTCAAAAACAATGCAAAGACAAATCAATCGCAACGGGATTCTTAGAATATGCTAGAGCACGCATTTATGTGTACATAATGGAATGCTTGATGCTATGCGTGCAGGCTTACATATATAATTATATATACATATGTATGTATTTGCGTATATGTATTTGAGGGCTATTTAAGAAGAAACAAATTTAAACTTATAAAATTATTCGACTAAGAAAATGAAAAGTATTAAGTGCCATTCAGTCAAGCTCGCACCTTCCCAATAAAATATCTATTTTATAAAAAACGAAATATGTATGAAAAAATAAAAAAAATAACACTTTACTGTGGTACGAACCTCCGTTACTCTAACATTGCTTGCGTCGCCCTTAGCACCGTCGCCACTGCTTTGCTCGAGCAATCAGTTGCTAAAATAGAATAGCTTAATAAGAGAGCGTCATCAGACACAACTACAGTAACGGCTAGAAAGTCCAGAAATCAATCGAAATTCTAAGAATGTGAGAAAAGGCGCGCTTCTGTCTGTACGCATAGAATAGACGATGAGTGTGTGCACAAGCATAGGAAAATCGCGCTGATCTGCTGTTAGCTTGAAGCCGGTATCCAATGTATGGATATAAATATATGTCAAAATTGTATAAATTATATATGTATGTAATTTGATTGCAATAGCTATCGATGATTTTCCAATTTTAATGGCATCATGCCGTGTTTTTTGTTGCGCACTAGACTTGAAAATTGCACTATATACTCTGGTTGACAGCGTTTGGGCTGTGAATGAGTCTTCTGCTATCGGTATCGCCCGATTGCAACGTTCTTACTTGTTTTCTCTGACGTTGAACCAACACAAATCTACAGGGTGATATCTATTCTTATTCTCTCTGCTTTCACAAATCTTACAAGGTTGTTTAAACTTGGGTTTCACTTCTGTCTTAAATGTTTTAGATTTATTTTCATTTGCTTTGACATATTTTGTCTCGAGACTGTCCTTAAATTTTCTCAGTTCACTAAATAAAGCAACTGGAACTGTGACATCTTGTCTGTCAATTTTGTTTCCTATAAATTTTGGAAGTCCGTGGATAATTAGGTTTACTAAAGCTATATTATTTCTATTTTTATCGGTTTTAGGTAATAAACGTTATTTTTTAATGCATAATCCAGAAGTGAGCCAGAGATATATTTGTAATTCAGCGCATAGGTGACAGAAGACCAACCTCTATCTGCAAAAGTTTGTAAAAAACTGCTTTCCATGTTGCCCACTCAGAGCTTATTGTATGTTTAATTAACATAGAGTTAAACCACTCCTTCGCTGCCTCATCTAAGAATAGTCTTAAAGCTTCAACTTTTTCTACATCTTTGCTAATACCTAACCTATTACACTCACTTTCATATGTCTGTAACCATTGGTTTGAATTCATTTTTTTACCTTCAAATCTATCAAGCACAAATTTGTCACATACTCTGTTCAAATTTGTGCTTTTACAATCTATCATAGATTCACTTTCTCTTTCACATAATTTTTCAAGAAGCTTTAATAAAGTTGTATCTATTTGATCTGCAGAGGTGTTTGCTTTGCTTTGCCAGCTGTAAAATCTCTTCACTAAGTTTCATCCACACATTCCTGAATTGTCGTCTGTTATAGATTTTATTAGAATAATGTTTGATTTTTGATCTTCGTCAGCAGCCAATTCAAATCCAAATTGTAGCTTAGCTTGCCATAGTGTTTTTAGACTCATTCACGAAAGTGAAATGAGTATATTGGTTTTGTGCAATGTCCGTCTTGCTGTCCGTCCGTCTGTCCGTCTGTCCGTATGAACGCAATCTATTTCGGCGCTATTGAAGTTAGAGACTTGAAATTTGGAACACATACTTGTGTATATCTCCGATTTATAAAGTGTTAAAATTTTCCCGATCCGCCCACTAGGGGCGTGGCAAATCGGAAAATGCATTTTCCGATATACCAGAAATCATGTTTGTTGAAGAGCTAGAAAGCTGAAATTGGGTATGTAGGTCCGCGCCGATCACCCAAGATCACAAGCTATGGCGGATATATCTCCGCCCATTAGGGGCGTGGCAAATCGGATAAAACTGTATCTCCTAAAGTTATAATCCTAGAATGCTGAAATTTTGCATGTAAGCTGATGTTTTAATTCTATGAAGATACGTGAAAAAATTATATATCTACGCCCACTAGGGGCGTGGCAAATCGGACCTGAAGATATAGTGATTTTTCGAAGTCTGCTATATTTTAGGCACTATTGATGCTAGAGACCTGAAATTTGGTATATATACGCGGGTTGATAACCCAAGTCCAACAAGCTATGGTAGATATATGTCCGCCCATAGGGGGCGTGGCAAACCGCAAAAGTTTTTATCTCCTACAGTTTAAGAGCTAGAAGCTTCAAATTTGGATAGTTAAGTTACTGGTGGCCTCCTCTAACGATGCCCCAAAAATAATTTTTAAGCCTCTTTAGGGGCGTGGCATATCGAAAAATACCCTGTAATTTTCACATTTTTTGAGCGTAAGAATTCAAATTTTGCATTTAGGTAACCGGTTGCTCGTTCTAAAAACTGGCTAAAATTGAGGAATCTACGGCCACTAGGGGCGTGGCAATCGGCATTTACAGTGCCCGAATTGCGACATTTATATGCGTCAGCCATCTATTTATGTATATGTACACATAAGTAGGCTTAATAGGCATCGATAGCACGGAAGGAAACATTTTTATAAAATTAATAAAATATAAAAAAGCTAAAAAAACAAATTTGCAATTTACAAAAAAGTGTTTTCAGCGGGATTTGAACTCGCACCCAACCCAAACAGCATGTTTGTCAAAATAGCTAAAATAAAGATCGTCGGCGCTTCAGCCTACAGCACCACCGCGTCGTTTCGATCAAGAGTAGTTAAAACGAAATCACATTATTGTTATGACGCCGCATAGCAAAGAAAAGCCAGTGTAGCGGCTGGAAATTCAAAAACAATGCACTATGGGGAAAAATCCAAATTATCGGGTATTAATTAATAACTTGAAAACCAAGCCAGATTTTTTGATCCGGTTTTTGTATTATTAATATGTATACCATCAGAAATATATTTTAGAAAAATGGGCGTGTCGCCGCCCACCCAAAAAAAATTAATTAAAATTTTGTATTAAAAAAATTTTTTTTTAAAGAATTTTGCTTGTTTATACTTTAAAATAATAATTTTAATTGAAAACAGTCGAACTTTCATAAAATCGAAATTAGTTTTCTTCAGTTTCGAGTTCCAGATCAGCCAGAAATATTGATCCGCTGAAAAAATTCGGGTTTTTCAACTGATTTAATTATGCCTTCAACTTTACATAATAAAAGACGTACAACTTCATTAGACAGCGACCTATATGCTTTCAAACTCGTTTCTAAAGATTTGCTGAAGAAATAATCTGATCAGATGTATCCATTGCTCTATCAACCATCAGCGAAATTATGGATTCTGCTATCCTTCTATGCGTGACGAAATTATAGACCTGGTTGTGCAAATTAAAAGCTGCCTTGCCAAAAATGCCTACAGGATGAACAGTATTTTCCATAATTTGCCTCAAATGAACAATTATTTTATAAACATTTGCTGTCATAGGCAGTCATTCATAGTTCTCAGCTAGTTTTTGCTCCTGCTGCATTTCTTCCATTTGGCATTTATATTTTGGCAAAAAAGCGGCTTTTGCTTTTTTAATATCATTAATAAGCTGAATCAATATTAGTCTTATTTAGTTTCGCCTTAAAAAAAATCTAAATTACTATTTCTTGGTTATAGTTGCCTTTTTCATTGAGCCAAATATCACACAGGTCAGCTCATAGTCACCTGCTAAAAATTGATTTGCGCCGGTTGTGCGCAAAAGTGCACATTGAGACAAAGGCACTAAGATCCCAATTGATTACTCTATAACATGCAATTGGAATTATACTTATGCGTCCTTGTGGCTGTTTTATATGTCTTTGCAAAGTTTAATTTTATTTACAAGAAATGAAATTGGACAACATTTGCTAATTATACAATAAATGATTAAAATAAGTTCAAACATCAATTGGTTTTTAAGCCAACGCATAGTAGAAGCCCTAAAAATTCATATCCTTTTTAAATTTCTCAAAAATAATGTCTGGTCATTGAATAACGATGATTTGAAAATCGGCTACCACAAATTGTAAGCTGAAGGCAAATGCTTTTCGAAGATAACAGCTGACTTTAACAGCTGTTAGGCTTAACAGTGGACTGTTATTCAACATTTTGGGTACAGTACCTTAAAGTTTGGAGTTTTATTAAGATGTTAACATAAAAAAATTATAAATTTTCATACTTCGCAAAAATGACTAAATACCCGAAAAACGGCTAAATTCCCCATAGTGCAATGCAAAGACAATATGCTAGAGCACGCATTTATGTGTACATACATACACACATACAAATGAGCGCGTGTATAAGGCTGGAATGCTTGATGCTATGCGTGCAGGCTTACATATATAATTATATATACATATGTATGTATGTACAGTGCTTATCATAATTATAGCCCACAGTAGCAAATTTGAGATAAGTCGTTTAGGGATACTTGTAAATATATATTTGTAAGTCCTCCTGAATACATCAGAAGGTTAGGTGTTATATAAAAATTCTAATTGTGTTGTTAAGGTACTAAACTTGCATTGTACAGATTCAGCGCTTAAAATATATATACAAACAAAAAAGCTATCGATGATTTTCCAATTTTAATGGCATCATTCCGTGTTTTTTGTTGCGCACTAGACTTGAAAATTGCACTATATACTCTGGTTGACAGCGTTTGGGCTGTGAATGAGTCTTCTGCTATCGGTATCGCCCGATTGCAACGTTCTTACTTGTTTTTTTTATTCAATTCTCGAATTAATTTTTACCACTTCACAGAGAAATTTTTATACAACCTTTTTAGCCGGTGGTTGAGATGCGAAAGAAAGAGGAAATATGGCCGATCCCATGAAGCGACAAGTCATCGCTTGGGAACAGTTTTTTATGGCCTGGCTGAGAATGACAATTTCTCCTGTTATTACTGCAGATTCGGGATTGCCACATCCGTGATCTCGTTCAACTATGCTAAGCCACTATGCTCAGCGCATTGCCTACTTTTAGGCTGTTTCTTTTTTCCCTCTATTCCAGCGCCACTACAATGTCTTAAATATTTCCGTACTGTTTGGTTCATTGCTGATATGTTTATCCTTTTACTCTCGTAAATGAGTCGAGTGACATGATTTTGGGTCAGAACTCAAAGAAATCCGCGCTTTTCATCAATTTTTTTTATGTATTAATGTATTGTGGATCATTTTATTTGAACAACCCATCAAATGACCAACTTTCCTGCGAGAATTTCGAGCCAAAATCAACTTTTTAAAGAGATTGGGTTGTTCGGTGTGTAATGTTTTTCACGACCCATTTTTTGCAAATTTTCACAAATTCTGAAAATTTTTTAATCAAAATAGATATATAAACAACAAATCTCTTCAATTAGTGCTTTTGAAGATATTCAAATCTGCGAATAACACAGATTTTCACTCGAAAAGGGTTTGTGGTGCTATTATTTTTTTCGTAATTTTTTCGACTTTTTTGAGAATTTTTTTAATTATATAAAAACGATTAATATTTTAGGGATAATTCTTGCTTATTGCGATTATTAATTATCGCATTATTAATTGTTTTCTGCTTATATACAAGCAAAAATTAGATCAATACATTCATAAATGCACCTAGGAGAACTTCTTAAACTTTGCATTTGCAAGTGGTGCTATTTTATTTTTCGTAGCTGTATATATATATATTTATAAACTTATATATATTATATTAATTTTTATACATTTATTCATCGTAAATATATAATGTTATATATAATATTTATATACTTATTTTTTTATTTATTTTATTTTTATTTATTTTTTTTTTTTTTACATTTTACTATATATATATTTATAGGTAGGTGACTAAGAGTTATTTAGCTGTTTTGTTATATGTCTTATTTTTGATTTGTGGATTTTTTGTTTTTTGTTTTTATGAAAGTAGGTCCCCTGTCTTCTAGTACTTTGTGTTTTGTAAAACGAGGTGTTAATTTATTCCTTCTATTTTCTTTTCGGAATATAATTTCGTCTTTGTCAAGTTGTGGTGGGTTAGTTCTGTTTATGTTTAAACTAGCTGTGCGTTTTAGTGTTTTGTCGGTTAATTGTTGGACTGCTTCTGGGTATAATTTTCGTTGATATAAGTTTAGTTCTTGTAAGTATTCATGCTCGTTGGTAAAATTAGCTGTTTTATTAAAAATATGCGTTCTACCTGAAAATAATTCGAATGGCGTATAGCCTGTGCTTGAGTAGATGGCATTATTATACGTGGTCAATGCTTCCCACAATATCTCTTCGTGTGTGCAAGCTAAATTGTTTTTTTGCTGCAAATCATATATGATTCTGTACGTTTCTGATAGGGATGAGTGAAAACGTTCCACTGTGGAGTTGCTTGAAGATTGTTGAAATGACGTTACATGTCTGATGATATATATATGCCTACAAAAATCAACGAAAATGTTTCCCGCAAATTCTGCATTCTGGATTCCGAAGGTACAAATGAAATGTTTGATGGATTTAACAATATTAATACAGTTTCTAGCAGGTATAGTGTAGCCGGTAGCAAATCTTGAAAGCTTGTCAATTATTGTTAGTATATATTTATGTCTAATTGAACATATATCCATGTGAATTATATCTAATAGTTTTGGTGGTATTTCGGGTTCTTGAAATGGAACTTTTTGGGGGTGTCTATCGTATTTCATTGTTTGACATATGTCGCAATTATTTATTTTTTGTGTAATTTTCTGTTTAATGTGAGTGAAGTATATTCGTCGTTTTAAATGGGCGCATGTTTCGTCGATCCCTCTATGATTATTTTTAAGGTGATATTCTCTAATTTCCTTTTGCTGATCGTCAGGTGCTATAACTTCTCTCAAAAATTCTGTGCCTTTGTGCTCTATTTGACTCACGACCCGTAAAATTGTCTTTAAATCTAATCGGATTTTCATTAGCTTGACTCCAGAATCTGGCTTGTTTTTGATTTTTAAAAATTTCTTTTTCGGCCATTGCTAGTTCGTAGGCTGTAATAATATCTGATGGGTTTCTTCCTCTGATACTGGGTCCTAATGGTCCCCGTAGTCCTCTTAAGAATGAGGCTAAACATTGTTTTATAAAAAAATCCTTTTTTGTTTCTCGTACTGTTAAATTGCTTTCTCTTTCGTTGACAATATTTTTTAAAGTCCTCTGTAATTTGGTAACCTTTTCTTATAGAATTTGCACAGGGTGACTCTGTGTTGTCAAAATACCTAGTTCGGAAATTAAATCTGATTCTGTTCTTTTATCCGAAAAATGTCTTATAAGTGTATTCTTTATATCACTCCAATTTAATTTTACTCCCGTTTGATATGGAGTTTCGCGGGCTTTCCCTTGTATTTTTTTCCTAATTGCTCTTAATAAAAATAGCCCTGTAGGAGTTTGCTCTGAGCCTTTTATAAACAGGAGTATTTCCTCGACGTTAGAAATGAACTCTCCTAATTCTTCTTCATTTCCCTCATAAATAGGCATTGTCTTTATAAGATCAGATATGTTGAAACTACCTATTATATTTTGTCTATCTGAATTAGGTTCTTGAGCCGGTGGTATGTGTTCGTCCGAGACTCTTCCCTGTCTTCTATTTTAGCAGTGCGTCTTGCACTGCCTGTTTGCTGTTTATACCCTGAACCCATTGAAAATGGGAAATCAGGGTATAATGGTTTTGTGAAAAAGTATGTAACGGGCAGAAGGAGGCGTGGCAGACCCCACAAAGTATATATATTCTTGATCAGCGTGACGAGCTGAGTCGATATAGCCCTGTCCGTCTGTCCGTCCGTCCGTCCGTCCGTATGAGTGCGTCGATCTCAGAAGTTATAAGAGCTACAGAGCTGAAATTTGGCATGCATACTCGTGTGTACCATACGCAGTACGAGTTTGCTTTATTTTTTCGATACATTTTTTATCGAGAATAATCGAAAAATTGATTTTGTTTTTTTAGCCTAACTTGAACATTTTTAGACCTGGAGTCTTCACATTTGTGTTGTATATAAAGTTAATCGATACAAAGATTTTGTAATTTACAGATTTTGGATACCACGCCCCCTTCTCCCCCAATTTGTAAATGACGCATTTCAAGTACTAGAGACTTGTGCTTTGGAATGTACACACATATTTACCATATGATTACACTCTGAAAGTTTCATTAAGATCATATGTTTACAAAAGAAATTATTCAACAAATAAATTCTCATAATATTGCCCACACTGCAGCGCAGCCCAAGCGCAGTCGCTGCTTACTGCGCAGTTAGCAGAGCGCAGGCTTATGCGTGCGTGTTGATGCATGTGTATGTATGTGTGCATAAAAGAGGTGCAGAATAATTAGAATATCAGCTTAGAGGGTTCAGGGTATCTCCTAGTCGAGCAGTCTCTTTTCTTTCTTACTTGTTTTGACATGATTTATGTGATTTTATGCGTATGTCTTTAGTGTGTGGATGTATAGGCCATGCGTTTCTTATTATACCCTGAACCCATTGAAAATGGGAAATCAGGGTATAATGGTTTTGTGAAAAAGTATGTAACGGGCAGAAGGAGGCGTGGCAGACCCCACAAAGTATATATATTCTTGATCAGCGTGACGATCTGAGTCGATATAGCCCTGTCCGTCTGTCCGTCCGTCCGTCCGTCCGTATGAGTGCGTCGATCTCAGAAGTTACAAGAGCTAGAGAGCTTAAATTTGGCATGCATACTCGTGAGTACCATACGCAGTACGAGTTTGCTTTATTTTTTCGATAAATCGTCCGATAACTTTTTTATCGAGAATAATCGAAAAATTTATTTTGTTTTTTTGGCCTAATTTGAACATTTTTAGACCTGGAGTCTTCAAATTTGCGTTGTGTATAAAGTTAATCGGTACAAAGATTTTGTAATTTACAGATTTTGGATACCACGCCCCCTTCTCCCCCAATTTGTAAATGACGCATTTCAAGTACTAGAGACTTGGGCTTTGGAATATACACACATATTCACCATATGCTTACGCTCTGAAAAGAAATTATTCAACAAATAAATTTTCATAATATTGCCCACACTGCAGCGCAGCCCAAGCGCAGTCGCTGCTTACTGCGCAGTTAGCAGAGCGCAGGCTTATGCGTGCGTGTGGATGCATGTGTATGTATGTGTGCATAAAAGAAGTGCAGAATGATTAGAATATCAGCTTGGAGTGTTCAGGGTATCTCCTAGTTGAGCAGTCTCGACTGGAGCCTTCTTACTTGTTTTAAATTAGATATTACTTATTGTTATTATAATCCACTTGTAGTGTGACTTTGGGCTGTGGTTCGCAGTTGTTGCGTTTCCGTTATTGTCTCTTCTCTCTCTTCTCTTTGTTTTCCTTGTTCTGTGAATAATGATATTATTATTATTATTATATCTATATCTATATATATATACATATATATATACTGTGAGGAGCAATATAGGTATTCACGTATTAATGTATATAAACGTATGTATTTGCTGTGCGTTTATATGCATATACGTGCATATACATGTTGCTCCACACAGCGACGCGAATACTGTAGGAGCGACCCTCGCACTGGAAAGGGGGTCAAAGTCCTGTTAGAGGCGGGCTCTTTCGCTCCTACAGATTCAGCAATGGGTTCGCGTCGCACGCACGACGATCATCGATGACCGTTAGCCGAGGTGCCGTTCGGGCCGGGTGATAGCAGTGGACGTTTTCACTCGCATGGCAACAACGGTACTTCGGCCAATGGGAGGCTGCCACGCAATTTGGCGGGAAAGTGGCGTCACCCAGATCACGCCACTTTACCGTTTTTATGGGCACGAGCAGCAGGAAGGCCCCGCTCCAGAGCCGAACAGGCCCCGTTACCACACGAGGCAGGGCCTGTGGCTGGGGTATAAAAGGCCACCAGCGGCTCCATACGAAAAGTCAAAAGAAGTAAAAGAAGTCGAAAATATACCGGTGAGAAGCTATATAGTGAAAGTGCGTGAAGAAAGTCAAGTGAAAGTCAACGCGAGTGGTAAATCAGGACTCCCAGGACATCGTGGGAACAGCAAGGACATCGAGGGAACAGCAAGGACATCCAATGGGAATCCTTGCAGATCATCAGCAGGCGCCGATCAGGACATCGGTGCATATCAGCAACGTAAGCGAGGCCTGCACACCTGGGTGGGTTCGCGTAGCCGTGCGTAAGAGAAGTGCTTGTGAGTGAACGAAGCTAGTGTTGTACTGTGAGTGAGCGAGATAGTAGGAGAGATCTGCATAGCTGGCGAACCGCCAGAGTTTACAGATCCAGATCCTGGCGTTTCTCAAATCCTTACGGTGAGCTAGCGTGTTCAGCATAACACTCTCCCAGCCGGAGTGCGTTGAACAAGCGCTCAGTAGGTGTGCGTCGCTAAGCAAACCAGCGAGCCACATACATTTACATAAGTGACGTGTACAATTCATATTTATTTAAGAAAATATACCATTGCGCTATAAAACCTAAACCACAAGACTAATTAATTATCGCAGGGGCTTCAACAAATAAATTTGTTGGCAACGAATCCACAGTCAGCTGAAACTAGCCCAGCTTAGGCTCGGGATAAACCGAAGGTTCGTTACAACTGGCGCCCAACGTGGGGCCCTGCGATAAGAGTCAATTAGTATATATTTGTGAACATGGTGCGAGCGTGGGTGTATAATCTTAAAAAGGATGAAGTGCTCCGTTACGGCGAGGAGTTTGGAGTGAGCTTGTCAGGCACACTGGACGTCATGCGGAGACAGTTCGGCGAGTGGGTTGAGAGGAATGATGGAAGCATTCCTTACTCACTGAGGATCGCCGAACTGGGGCGACTGCATGGACGCCGTGCCTCGCTCAGAGATGAGGCAACGACCGCCGTCGGGGACGACGAGCTGGAGTCGGAGCTTGCACATGTGGCACGGCTGTGTGTGCCCTCCACAAGCGCGACGGCGCGACTCCAAAATACGCTTCAAGGTGAGATGAGGGCCACATCCACCCCGCAACCGGAAATCAGGCCACGAGGACACGACAGCACCGCTCAGGAATATCCAAAGGTGGCCAAACAAGTGCGGGAGTGGAGCTTCCGTTTTGATGGCGATGCCAGAGCTGCTGAAAGGCATGGCCTTGAAATGGTACGTGGCCAACAATCGGCACTGGACGGCGTGGGCGACATTCGTGCGCAGCTTCCAGGAGTTTTTCCTGCCCAGAGGCTATCTGGAGAAGCTGGAGGATGACGTCAAACGCCGGAGGCAGATGGTAGATGAGTGCTTTAAAGTCTACATGGTGGAGATGCAGACTCTCATGCGGCCTCTGCGTTATGGAGCAGACCGCGAAATGAAGCTAATATACAATAACAGCCTGCCCGATCTGCGCGCTTACGCCAGGCCGTATCAATTCCTCAATCTAGTGGAATTGATGCACCTGGCAGATGAGTTCGAGGAGCTGGAGAAGGACCGCAAGAGGCTGCGGCAACAGCCACGGCCTGGCCGGACACGACTGATGGCCATGGACGACGCTGGAGGCGATGTGGAGTATCGCCGCATGGAGGATGAGGCAAAGCCTTCGCCTGCGCCAAGGACAGGCACAGCCGGAGCACGAACACACATCCCGAATCCAGCCAGGGCATGTCGAGTGTGTGGTCAGGAGGGGCACCGCGCGTTTACGTGTCGTGACAAGGCGCTGGATTTCTGCTGGCAGTGCGGGCGTATCGGAGTGAGAACGTTTGCCTGTTGCCAGTCGGGAAACGAGAAGCGACACCCGCCATCCAGGGGCGAGCGGGAGCAGCGGTCAGGAGCCCCCAGGCACTAGTGGGCCGTCTCCAGGATGAAGGCAGCCAGATGTCGGCGATCGTAGCCATTGGAGCCACTCAACAAAGATCTACGATCGACACGGGAGCCACAAGCAGCTTTATCAGCGAAAAGCTTGCTGACGAGCTCAGAGGAGTGGGCGTGGTGCGTGCTACACGGCGGCGCATACGCTTAGCGGACGGCAGTTGCAGTCAGGTGGACTCGCAACTGGAGGCGACGATCAGCCTGGGGAATCAGCAAATACAGATTCCGTTGCTGATTCTGCCAGGAGTGATCGAAGATCTAGTGCTGGGCTGGGATTTCTTGGCCAGCATGGGCACCACACTGGAGTGCGGTGGCTTGACATTGAAGGTCGAGCCAAGAATCCCACAGTCGAGCGGACAGCTGGAGGAGAAGCTATCCGTGGTTGTGGCCAGCGTGGAGGCGAACCCAGCGACGCCGATGGAGGCGAACATGGAACAGCCAACGCCTATGCACAATGACCCAGAGGTGGATGCTTTCCTGAGGCATGAGCTGGAGAAGTTCCAGCATGTGAAGGGCACCACCAGGATCACGGAGCACCGGATCAGGATGCAGGATAACAGGCCCATAAAGCAGCGCTACTTCCCCAAAAATCCAAAAATGCAGGCGGAGATCAACTTGCAGGTGGATGAGCTGCTGGCCAAAGGCTGCATCGAGCCCTCGAAGAGCCCACTTAGCGCGCCGATTGTCATGGTTCGTAAGAAGAATGGGAAGTGGCGGCTATGTGTGGATTTTCGACAGCTAAACAGCAGATCCATCAAAGATGCATACCCTTTGCCGCGTGTGCATCACATTCTGGACCAGCTGCGAGAGGCGCGCTACATCAGCAGCCTGGATTTGAAGGATGGGTATTGGCAGATACCGATGGAGAAGGCCAGCAGACCACTGACGGCATTCACGGTGCCAGAAAAGGGGCTCTTTCAGTGGAAAGTGATGCCATTTGGACTCCATTCTGCGCCAGCAACGTTTCAGCGAGCTCTGGACCAAGTGATCGGCCCAGAAATGATGCCCCATGCCTTTGCCTACCTGGACGACATCATCGTCATCGGCCGGACGCGACAGGAGCATATGAACAACCTACGAGAGGTGTTCCGGCGACTGCGGGCAGCCAACTTGAGGATCAACATCGACAAGTGCGATTTCTTCAAGAAAGAGCTAAAGTATCTGGGTCACAAGGTCACGGAGGATGGCATTTGCACGGATCCAGAGAAAGTGGCCGCTATCGCTGAGCTGAAGCCACCCACAAACGTAAAAGAGTTACGGCAATACGTGGGCGTGGCTTCATGGTACCGCCGCTTTGTGCCAGATTTTGCAGCCACAGTGCATCCGCTAAATGCACTGCTCAAAAAGGGCACGAAGTGGGAGTGGACGGAGGAGCGGCAAAGAGCGTTCGAGACGGTAAAGGCCAAATTGACGGAGTCACCGGTGCTGGCGCGCCCTGATTTCTCGAAGCCATTTTGCTTGCAAACGGACGCAAGCAATTATGGGCTTGGGGCAATCCTGACGCAGACCTCGGAGGATGGAGAGCGCGTCATTTCGTATGCCAGCCGGACACTGAACAGTGCTGAAAAGAACTATTCAGCTACTGAGAAAGAGTGTCTGGCTATAATCTGGGGCATACGAAAGCTCAGGCCATACCTGGAAGGCTACAAATTTGTAGTGGTCACTGACCATATGGCTCTGAAGTGGCTCAATTCAATCGAGAGCCCAACGGGAAGGATTGCCAGATGGGCACTGGAGCTGCAGCAGTATGACTTCGAGATCCGCTACAGGAAGGGCAAGCAGAATGTGGTAGCAGATGCGCTCTCACGGCAGCCTCTGGGAGAGGAGGCGTGTCGATTGGTCAAGAGCAAGGAGACGCCAGCTGGGACGGGATGTCGCTGGCTCACCAGGCTTCGACAAGACATAAAGAAGGCGCCACATAAGTTTCCAGACTATATGGAAGAGTCTGGAAACTTATATCGGCACATCCCTCATCAAGCCGGCCACGAGAATGCTGACACAGGTGCCCGAGGAGCCATGGGCAACAGTTTGTGCCGATTTTGTTGGCCCACTGCCGAGATCAAAGCATGGTAACACTATGCTTTTGGTCTTCATAGACCGCTTCTCGAAATGGACGGAGATGGTGCCGCTGCGGAGTGCGAATAGCACAGCTCTCCAGAAGGCGTTTCGAGAGCGGATCTTGGCACGGTTTGGCACGCCGAAAGTGCTCATTACTGACAATGGCACCCAATTCACCAGTCGGGCATTCAAGGCGTTTCTGGAGGAGCTTGGGGTGCGTCACCAGTTGACAGCGCCATACACGCCTCAAGAGAATCCCACTGAGAGGGCAAATAGAACTGTGAAGACGATGATTGCTCAGTTCGCTGGAGATGACCAGAGATGCTGGGACGACGCATTGCCGGAGTTGACGTTGGCGGTCAACAGCAGCGTGTCAGCATCCACAGGATATTCGGCCGCCTTGATCACGCAAGGGCGAGAGCCAAGGCTGCCCAAATCGCTGTTCGATGCGCAAACTATCGGCACAGGCCAGGAGGCACAGACCCCAGTTGAGAGAGCCAGCAAGATGCGCGAAGTGTTTGAGATCGTGCGTCGGAACCTGGAGAGAGCTGGACAGGATCAGGCGCGGCATTACAACTTACGGAGGCGGCAGTGGAAGCCGGCCGTAGGTGACAAGGTGTGGGCAAAGGAACGCCACTTGTCTAATGCCGCAGAGGGATTCGCAGCAAAACTGGCGCCACGCTATGGAGGCCCATATATAGTGGCCAGTTTTGTGTCCCCAGTCATCTGCCGGATAAGGTCGGAGGCAGAAAAGCGGACCAGGACGGCGCATGTGGCGGATCTCAAGCCGTGGAGAGGAGACACGGGTGAGCAATAGGGCTGTTTTGCTTTTGTTTTTTTCCAAAAAAAAAAAGGGGAGTGAATACACAGCGAAGTGTATTGCTTCTCATTTAGAAAAAAGAGAAGAAGAAGAAAAAGACGACAAAATTTTGCTCAAAATGCATAATTTCGGTTGCGAAACGCATCTGTGACTGGAAAACTACAGTTGCCACCAAGAAAATTACGGTATGTGGGTGCGCAACAACAATTGTTTTGAACTGCGCGCGCACGACAGCAACAGTGTACAGTACTGCGCCGAAAAACTTAGCTGTCGGTGCATGCGCAATGCATAGATACAACAACAAAGCAGTGCATGCGCAAGCAGCACTCATATACGGTACATGCGAAACAACAACGCGCGCAGCTGAAATTAGGTATTTATCTAGCGAAAGCGAAAAGCGGAAAACCAACAACAAGCCGCACGCATTCCAGGCAAAAGAATTGCTACACACACACACACAGCGAAGCGAGAGCAAGCGAGCGTAGGCAAGGGTCAAGGGCCTACGTCGGCTGCCCAGCGATCACTAGCGCACTAAGATGTCAAAGCGAGCGACATCTAAAACCGCCAACAACAAAATGTACAGCGACATCTAAAACCGCCAACAACAAAATGTACAGAGACATCTAAAACCGCCAACAACAAAATGTACAGAGACATCTAAAACAGCCAACAACAAAATACACAGCGACATATAAAACAATCACTACCAAAGAGATACATAAAACGGCCAACAACAATGCAACGCAGCAGAAGAGCTTGCATTTGGTTGTTCGGCCACCGAAGGGCTATGTATGCATGTGTAGGTGAGAGTGGGGAAAACGGTATCAAGGCGATACCGTAGCCTGCCTGGAATTCAGCCATAAGACAGGGAAAGCTAGAGTGGGCTGAACAGAGGACACAGGACCCGTTATATGCTGCCGTCTACGCAGCCGGCGGCGCGGCAGCATAAGTGTATAAAATGGGCAGGCGAGCTTTGGCTCGGCCTATTTGGTGAAAAGTTACTATGGAAAGTGGACGCATCGCGAAAGATAACCTCGATCTGGGCATCGGCCGGGTACACCCTGCCGATCCTCGGTTGCTGGCCAGTGACTACGCTGGAGCGGCACGTGGAGCGAGCAGGGTGGACACACCGGTGTCCAGACCACGAAGCCCGCGGGGTTCATATTGGAAGAAGTTTCGCCTCCAGAGACGCCACCACAGGCGACGCCGCAACAGGCGACACCGCCGCCGCCCATACCGCAGGAGACGCCACCACAGACGACGCCGCAACAGGCGACCGCGCCGCCGCCCACGCCACCGGAGACGTCGATGGA
This sequence comes from Drosophila arizonae, assembly GCF_054131065.1. Taxonomy (NCBI): domain Eukaryota; kingdom Metazoa; phylum Arthropoda; class Insecta; order Diptera; family Drosophilidae; genus Drosophila; species Drosophila arizonae. The sequence continues at coordinate 27,260,901 of NC_142925.1, read as the reverse complement.
CGCCGACGAGGAGTAAGGCCGATCCGACTGCCCGCCCGGCCAGCGTTACAACGCCAGGTGTCGGAGCCGGCGCCGCCACCACCCCAGAGGCCTACGCTACAGCGGCAGGTATCTTGGCCCGACGCGGGAGCAGCACAATGGGTGGAGTTGCGGCGTGAGGAGTGGCCAGTGGAAGTGGAGCAACACGCTGCCCGGATAGAGGCCCAGGGCAGCGGGCGCACCGCCCGCATCGTCTGGGCAAGGGGTATGAAATACAGGGTGCGGCGGACACGTATCGGATGCCGGGCATTCAAATATGCCTAAAAAAAAAGAGAAGTGTATACTATATCTCAGAATAAAAAAATAAAAAAAATAAATAAAAAAAAAATATATATATCTATATATACATAAAACACATAGTTACAGCTTTGGGTTGCCCATTGAGAGATTGGTTCACCATCGATGCCTGCCACGCGAGGAATCCATCCGGTTGTCCGTGCTGAGACGTAGGCGCGTTTTGTTGGCCGATCCTCGCGCACTGGCCAGCGACTTTGCTGGAGCTGTGCGCGAATGAGGAGTGAGCCGCAAAATAGCAGCCGGCGTCAAAGTTCGACACCGGTGGCAGTTGCGAACGACATCGATGTGGCCAGCTCCCAACAGCAATCCAATTATGTGTCTGCAGCGCCGCAAACGGAGATCAGCGACGAGCCTTCGCCAGCAGCAGAGAGGTCGACGAAGGATATGGTGAGGCAGGTGGCCGCCGCACGAGTGCCAAAGCCACCGGAGACTGCAGAACCAACAGGTGAGTTGTGCAGGAGCGTCCGACGTGGGCGGAGGCAGCGGCGGCCCATATTGCACGCGGGCATGCAGTCGGAGATGTGGCTGTTTGCTGTGAGAGTGTGACTACAGACGCCTGCCACGCGAATGGCTCCACTGGTCTTGGATCGCCAGGTGTCGGTAAAGCTTGGCAACCGAATCCTCGCGCACTGGCCAGCGACTCCGCTGGAGCTGTGCGCGAAAGAGGAGTGGCCAACAAGCGCACCGACACCAAAGATCTGACACCGGTGTCCATTTGCGAACGACGTCTGTGGTCCGATCTCATAGCAGCAGTGCATGTATTGACTGCGATGCTCCACCGGAGCATCCCCAAGGGGCCAAGAAGCAGCAGAAACCAGAAGAGAGATGTCTCCAACGGCGAGGGACAGCGTGCGCCAAATGGGTGAAATTGCCATTGCCATGCGCGCGTGCGCCAATGCCACCGGGGGCTGCAAAACCGAGAGGCGAGTTTTGCAGCAGCGCCCGGCGTGGGCATTGGCAGCGGCAGGCCATCAGGTCAAAGGGCATAGAGGAAAAGATGCCCAACCTGAAAAACAATACTTTTATTAAAGTTTTGTCGAGACTTATAAAAATATTAGCCCCATTCACTTACCGGCAGAGTGCAGCATTGCCAGCGGTAAGGGAAAAATACAGCTGTTAACGTTAACAGAGCGTTAACAGCAGCGATAAGCGCAAAATGGAGCATCGAGGGATGGAGCGACGCAAAACGGAGCAACGCAGCGGAGACGGGCGCCAAATTCAAACACGATGGTCTCGTGTTTTCCCGAAGGAAGAGGGGTGTGTAAGGAGCAATATAGGTATGCACGTATTAATGTACATAAACGTATGTATTTGCTGTGCGTTTATATGCATATACGTGCATATACATGTTGCTCCACACAGCGACGTTAATACTGTAGGAGCGACCCTCGCACTAGAAAGGGGGTCAAAGTCCTGTTAGAGGCGGGCTCTTTCGCTCCTACAGATTCAGCAATGGGTTCGCGTCGCACGCACGACGATCATCGATGACCGTTAGCCGAGGTGCCGTTCGGGCCGGGTGATAGCAGTGGACGTTTTCACTCGCATGGCAACAACGGTACTTCGGCCAATGGGAGGCTGCCACGCAATTTGGCGGGAAAGTGGCGTCACCCAGATCACGCCACTTTACCGTTTTTATGGGCACGAGCAGCAGGAAGGCCCCGCTCCAGAGCCGAACAGGCCCCGTTACCACACGAGGCAGGGCCTGTGGCTGGGGTATAAAAGGCCACCAGCGGCTCCATACGAAAAGTCAAAAGAAGTAAAAGAAGTCGAAAATATACCGGTGAGAAGCTATATAGTGAAAGTGCGTGAAGAAAGTCAAGTGAAAGTCAACGCGAGTGGTAAATCAGGACTCCCAGGACATCGTGGGAACAGCAAGGACATCGAGGGAACAGCAAGGACATCCAGTGGGAATCCTTGCAGATCATCAGCAGGCGCCGATCAGGACATCGGTGCATATCAGCAACGTAAGCGAGGCCTGCACACCTGGGTGGGTTCGCGTAGCCGTGCGTAAGAGAAGTGCTTGTGAGTGAACGAAGCTAGTGTTGTACTGTGAGTGAGCGAGATAGTAGGAGAGATCCTGGCGTTTCTCAAATCCTTACGGTGAGCTAGCGTGTTCAGCATAACACTCTCCCAGCCGGAGTGCGTTGAACAAGCGCTCAGTAGGTGTGCGTCGCTAAGCAAACCAGCGAGCCACATACATTTACATAAGTGACGTGTACAATTCATATTTATTTAAGAAAATATACCATTACGCTATAAAACCTAAACCACAAGACTAATTAATTATCGCAGGGGCTTCAACAAATAAATTTGTTGGCAACGAATCCACAGTCAGCTGAAACTAGCCCAGCTTTGACTCGGGATAAACCGAAGGTTCGTTACAATACATATATACATATAGTGTGATATTACACTGTTGAAATTGCAATTAGATATCTTGATATCGTGTTAATCGATTGATTTAGTGTTGTGGTGCAATTAAAGATGCAGATGCACTGTCACTAGGAGAGAGACAATAATAGCTGTTGCTGAGCGTAGTCCCGGGTGTCGCTGGGTGAGAGCGAGATGGCTAGTCGTGTCGTTCGCAGCAGGATCGCTGTGCTTTCGGACGAACAAGAATATGCGACCATGATTAGAAGTTTCGATAGTAGAAGAGAATACACACTTGGTCGAAGACGATTGAACGAGTAAGAGCATTTAAAAGAGTTTAGCGACACGCCGGGAATTCGTTATTACGCGCAGCTAAAATGGAAAACCAGAATGAGAAACGCATCGCCCCGACATCAGAAGTGGGATCGGCACCACCTCCTACGTTCTCGGAGGAGCAGTAGCGTACGATTTTGGACCTACAAAACCGAATTTGTCAAGACTATCAATACGTGAAGTGAGCAGCAGAAACGTGACGTAATTCTCCGAAAATTTAACGCTGACGTGGCAGACGTTGACGCTGAAAATTGATGTGCGACTGTAGCTGAAATACGTGTGGTAGATGAATCGAAGATAAGTATACCGATCCGAGGTGAGAGCTTTCCAATTATCTTTGATTCTGGTGTATTATTCCTTGGTGAAAGACAGCTTTGCACAAAAGGCTATATGAAATAAGTGAGAGTACTCGGGTCGAGACTGCTCGACTGAGAGATGCCCTTGGCTCCGTGGGCTGTTGTTCTGGTGTACGCATTTTTGTGTACGCATACGGTGGCGCATGCACGCGTTTGCTGGCTGCGCGGTGGGCGGCAGCTGCGCTGCGGTGAGGCCGGTGTTGTGGGACTTTGTTTGTTGGATGGTTTCTCTTGTGGTGGGACTGTCTTTGTGGGACCTTCGGAGCGTGATCGTGGTGCTCAGGTGTGTGTGTGTTCCGAGGCGCGGATCTCTAGTACATTTTTGGTGGTAGAAGTTTTAGATGGTGACAGATATTTGATAAAGTCGCTTAAACATAATCGAATGTATAAGTATTACTATGAAAATGTTCGAAAAATGCCAAATGGTTCATGTAGATTTTCTATCCCGAAATCCTTTGCCCACAGAAGTCAAAATTATAAGAAAAGTAGAAGTTCATGTTGATTTAGCAGAAATTACAGATAATTGGCTATTGGCGGAACAGCAAAGCGATTCGGATATAATGGAAATAATGAACCAATTAAATGTTGGGGAAACTCAAAATGATGTTTTAAAAACGTATGAAATTAGAGCTGGGTTGTTGTATCGCATTATTTAACGAAATGGCAAAACACGTTGTCTTCATGTGATTCCCAATGCCTTTAGATGGTCCGTAAATAGACAAGGTTTTTGAGCAATACTGGTTTAAAAATATGACGAAATATGTAAGGAAATTCGTAGAAAATTGTATAACGTGCAAATTGGCTTAACCTTCGTCCGGAAAAATACAAATGGATATGCATCCCATTCCTAAAGTTGAAATACCTTGGCATACTATACACATAGATATTAGCGGCAAGTTGAGTGACAAAAATGACGTAAAAGAATATGTCGTTGTTCAGGTAGATGCATTTACTAAGTTTCTCCATTTACATCACAAGTTAAACCTAGACACAAATAATTGCATTGAAGCCGTAAAGTCGACTGTAACACTTTTTGGAGCACCTTATCGTATTATTGCAGATCAGGGCAGAAGCTTTGCAAGTAGTGGCTTTAAAGATTTTTGCTCAAGTAATAAAATAGATTTGCATTTGATAACAACAAGCGCTAGTAGAGCTAATGGACAAGTGGAGCGCGTGATGAATACTATGAAAAGTATGTTGACAGCAGTAGAAACAAGTACACGATTATGGCAAGAAGCTTTAAAAGAAGTACCGTTAGCCATGAATTGCACAACCAATAGTGTAACCAACTTTAATCCATTAGAGTTATTAATTGGTAGGGCAGCAAGGCCTCTGGGCATGCTACCTATCGGTGGAGAAACGAAAATTGATCGTAGTGAAGCGAGAGTTCTAGCTAAGGAAAATATGGTCAGGAATGCCGAGTATGACAAAAATAGAGTAGATAAAAATAAAGCAAAAATTAAGAAATACAAAATTGGTGATTACGTTTTGATAAAAAGGGAAGAGCGGTATCAGACAAAACTGAATCCCAAATTTAAGGGACCATTTGTAGTTACTGAATTGCTAAAAGGTGACCGTTACATGTTGAAATCATTAACAAACAAGAGAAAATATAAGTATTCGCAAGAGTTTTTACGAGCATTGCCAGATAAGCAAATCGAAACAGAAATATTTGACGATATTGACCACGGTGGAAAAGACGCTGGTTAAGAGGTTACCTCTGCCACCTAGAAGGTGTGGAGGACATCCTACACAGGGGCTAGGTTCAGTTGTCAATGGTCACGCTGGTGAAGGCTGACATTGTTCATGGCGGACACTTAATCTAGTGAAAGATCATGGTATATGTGGTATATATCGTGGCAGAGTGGCGGCAGGAGCCTGGTCAACTGTGGTATGATAAAATGGAAAGCCAAATGATCGGGCTTGTGCAGAAGAATACGAGCTACTGAATTTGAGCGATATCCTGCCAAACTGACATTCGATGAAGAGCCAACTGGGCTAGTGGTTGCGGAAAAGTACGTTGTACTTTGAGAATGTAGATGAGATATCCCGTAACACTGTTTTTTGGTGGTGTAACATGGGCGTAAGATACAAGTGAAATCTAAATGGTTGAGTTTATTTGCATTAACCATCATTTGAAGACATTAAGAAATGTGTAATGAGATAAAGTAATGATTATGTGGGCAATGAACAGAAAGATTTATTAATTAATTAATAATTAATAATTATTATTAATGAGAGCAAATGTAAATGTTTAAATGGTGCGAATGTTATATTGGATGATGAATGTATGTAATCAAGTTAACTTATTTTGACTAAAAATGATATGAGTTTTTAACTGTGTACACGAGGACGTGTAATCGTCAGGAAGGCCGTGTTAGAGATTTATGTAATTAACATGAGAATTTAACATAACAGGAGTACGTTATGATAACAACATGAAAGTGAAATGTTGATGATGTAGCAATGTATTGGTGCACTGTTGCGTCAGTCAGTCTGACACAATGTTGCGATGCTTCTTTGCGATGTTGTAAAACTTCATAGTGACGAGACTGTGTTGCTACATAGACAATGCAAGATGCAAAGCAAATGACAAAAGAGGAATAACGGTTAGACAATGAGTTATCCGTCATGTTCGACGATGAGTTATCCGTCTAAGAGAGACGATGAGTTATCCGTCAGGTGCGACGAGGAGTATCTGTCTAAGAGAGACGATGTGGTAGCCGTCAGGTGCGACGAGGAGTATCTGTCTAAGAGAGACGATGTGGTAGCCGTCAGGTGTGACGATGAGTAATGCGTCTAAAAGAGACCATGTGGTATCCGTCAGGTGTGACGATGAGTAATGCGTCTAAGAGAGACCATGTGGTATCCGTCAGGTGTGACGATGAGTTATGCGTCTAAGAGAAACCATGTGGTATCCGTCAGGTGTGACGATGAGTTATGCGTCTAAGAGAGACCACGTGGTATCCGTCAGGTGTGACGATGTGTTATCCGCCTAACAGAGGCGATGTGCTATCCGTCAGGTAAGACGATGAGCTTGAAATAACAGCGAAAATTATATAATGGTGGAAGACCAATGATTGGTATGAATAAGGTATGATAGAAAGAATTGTTGTATCCGTCTTGGCAGGACGAAGTTCGTAGGATCGAGAATCACAGAAGATTAATGTTAATGATAATATTGATAGATACCGTGTTCGGCGCAGCAGCTAATAATTGCTATTAATAGTTAAATAAGCTTCTCTTAAGTTAATCTCTTGCCTTTGTCATTCTCATTCGCTGTTAGCGCACTCTTGCACATAACAAAGCATAACACACATACATATGTAAATCTCATCCGCTCTGTTAATTGCATACTCCTCTTTATTTATATTCTTTTAAACTCTGTACAAAAATAGTCTTCATTCGCGCAACACCTACAAATTTGTCACCCTCGCATCGAACTAACTTTGCCTAAACAGTGTCCACAGACTCGGCATTAAATTAATAAATAATAAGCTAAATTATATCGTTTTGGTTTTTATTCTTTTGCCTTCGTAAATGATTGGAGCCAGAGTTGTCGAAAAAGTTCGGCAGCTTCAAACATTTTGGTGACCCCGACGTGATCCTAATACACTCTGTGGTGCTCGCTTAGCGCGCTATAAGTTATTACACCATCTTGGCGTCGCTCATCAGTGAAATTTACAAAACATTTGTGCAAGATAGTGCATTCAAATTATCAATTTCATTGTGACACAACCTTGTAAAACATTTAACATTTCGTTCGAACTGCATATATGTATGTGTATGCAATTGTCTTGAGTTTTTTTGCATCCTCTTTTAATTGCCGTTTCGTTCGTCGCGGTTGGCGCCTTCTCAGCTGCATCTGCATAGAAAGCGCGCAAACCTAAAAAGCTGTGTCAATCGTAGAAGACACACACACACACATACATAAATCAAAACTCAGATAATCTGCATGCAGTGGCTTTGCATTCTGATTATCTTTATCATTTTTTCTTTCGTCCGTGGATCATCGCGTTTAGCGCCTTTTATGTAGCGTCTGCACAGCTATTCCGAAAATAGTTGTCTCGATCACACACGTACATATGCATATAAAATGTGGAGATACATTATATGTGCATAAGTGGAACTCTTAGCTTGTACATTAGCGTTACAATTGCAAGTGCTTTTGCAAAAGTGAACATAATTGACTACATTTGCGACTAAAATTTAAAAAAATGAATAATTTAGAATCGAGTGCTGATCAAGTGCCTGCATCTCAGGTCACTTATCTAAAGCGTAAAACGAAAGCGCTGTTCGATAGACTCGAAAGTCTATATGCCGAATCAGACGCGGACAAATTAAGCCATATGGATTCGTGTGATTTACGTGTACTTTTGGACTCGATCACCAAATTAGAGTCAAATTTCGATGCGGTTCACACGAACTTAGAAGAATCAGATTTTGAGTCCATATCCAGTGATTTACCTGCGAAATTTGAATCAATTCTACTGAAGTTTAAGGCCCTGCTTCAACGTGAACTGGGAAGTCGGCCAAATCAACAGTTTTCTTCGACACTTAATACAAGCTTTACAAATGCTCATCCAGTGCTCATTATGTCAAATCGGTCGCGTTTGCCGCAGTTGGAATTGCCAAAATTTAGTGGAATCTATACTGAGTGGGAAAATGCTGACTCTGATCTCAGCCCTATTGAGAAGCTCCAACATCTTCGGTCCTGCTTAAGTGGTGCTGCGCTGCATACCATCGGCTCATTGGAAATAAATAGGGCTAACTATAGCGTCGCTCTGGATATTCTTCAGCGTCGATTTGATAATAAACGTTTTATTTTACAGGCACACATCAGAGCGATATTTGGGCTTGAGAAGGCAGATTCATCTGTGGGCAGACTGAGGCAGTTGGCGGATAAGGTTACATCTCACATTCGTGCTATGGATTCTCTTGCATCGAGGGAAGAAGTCGCTGATTGTATCATCGTGCAAACAGTGTTGCAGAAATTGGACAAATGCACTCAGGCCAAATGGGAGGAACGATCATCAGCAAATGAGTTACCGTCGTGGGCCAAGTTGTCAACGTTCTTGCAAGAGCGGTGTCGAATGCTTGAAAATGTGGATCAAGTTTTGCAGGATGGTCAGGTTGGCAAGTCAGGGAAGATCGTGAGTACACATTTAAGAAAATCATTTCTTGCTTCCAAAACTCCCAGTCGTTGTGTCTTTTGCGAAGACACGAGCCACATGATATTTCAATGTAAGCGTTTTGAGCAATTGCCACCCATTGCACGACATAAGGAGGCCAAGAGACTCGCTCTGTGCCTAAACTGCCTAAGAAAGGGGCATCAGCTTAAAGATTGCAAATCTAGTACCTGCCGCACTTGTCAATCGAAGCACCATACCTTATTGCATTACAATCAATCTTCAGTAGATACATCCAACACTGTCCAACAAACAAATGCAATACATTCCTCTGCTATGGTTTCAATGTCACCTTCTTTGCCTCAAGCTCATCTGTCGCCTCATTCGTCTGATGTTGTGCTTCTAGCCACTGCTATAATCCTTGTTAAGAATCGAGCTGGAACATTCGTTCCGTGTCGTGTACTCTTAGATTCAGGATCTCAACTTCACTTTGTTACCACGCAATTCGCTAATCAGCTTCAGCTCCGAAAAAGAAAGTCGCTTACTGCAGTTTCTGGCATTGGAGATGCTAGCTTCTCAACTGAAGGATACTCAGTCGATCTCGTTCTGAAATCGCGGATTTAAGATTACTCAACTACCATCAGCGCAATCATCGCCAAGACGATTACTGATAATCAGCCTGGAATTTCAATGTCTACTAATAGTTGGAACATACCCTCTAATATAAAGTTAGCTGATCCCTCATTGTATAAGTCACAGCGGATTGATCTTCTCATCGGAGCTGGTCTTTTCTTTGAGCTGTTGTGTATTGGGCAAATTATGTTGGCACCTGGGTTGCCAGTTTTGCAGAAAACTCAACTCGGCTGGATCATATCAGGTGGCGGGCAATCGGCCCCCAAACTCTCATCGTTCATCGTAACTCAAAGAGCTTCCGATGATACCAATCTCAGCACTAGGCTTGATGATTTGGTTCGTCAATTTTGGGAAGTGGAGCACGTTTTCGAGCCTATCGCCAAGGTAACAACAGAGGAGCTCCACTGTCAGCAGCATTTCATCGCAACTCATCGTCGATTGTCTTCAGGGGAATACATAGTCTGCTTGCCAAAAAAGCAAGGCTTCGAATCTCTGGGTGACTCTTATGTGCAGGCCAAGCGTCGGCTCTTAAATTTGGAGCGTAAGTTTGCTCGAAATCATGCTATGAAGGAAAAATACTCTGCATTTATGAAATGTATTTATGAATATATTGATCTCGGCCATATGTCACCGGTGCCCAGCGCAGAGATTTCTAAATGCAAATACTTCTTGCCTCATCATTGTGTATACAAAGAAGAAAGTTCGACAACAAAGCTGAGAGTGGTATTCGACGGTTCGGCTGTTACCACATCTGGGCTTTCATTAAATGATATTCTTATGTCAGGACCGACCATACAAGCTACATTGTTTCACACACTCGTTCGTTTTCGCACATTTTCCATTGCACTTACAGGTGATATTAGTAAAATGTATAGGTGTGTGAAGGTTTCAGAGCCTGCTGCAATGCTTCAATGTATCTTATGGCGAAACTCATCAGACGACGACATTCTAGTCTTCAAATTGAATACCGTCACTTATGGGACCAAGCCCGCTTCTTTTTTGGCTATTCGTGCAATGCACCAATTAGCAATGGATGAGTCGTCATCATACCCCATAGGAGCTAAAACTGTTTTGCGAGATTTCTATGTTGACGATCTGATCTCAGGAGGCAATTCAGTTGAAGAAGTTCGCGACATAATGGAACAAACTAAAAATCTTCTTGAGCGAGGCAACTTCCAATTGAGAAAATGGTGCTCAAACTCAATCAACATTCTTCGCGGAGTTCCAGAAATAGAGCAGGAGAGTTTTCTCAAACTCGGCGATGGGACCGATGTGACAAAAACTCTTGGACTCATCTGGGAGCCTCGAAAGGATGTGTTGGAAAACACACAAAACGTTCAGTTCTGTCAACCATTGCGCGATGCTACGATCCGTTAGGTTTGATCGGACCAACATTAACTAGGGCAAAAATCATCTTGCAACGCATGTGGAGAGACAAGCTACAATGGGATGAGAGTCTACCACAATCATTGAAAACGATTTGGAGCGAATTTTGTAAGGACTTTCATCAAGTGAGCAATGCAACATTTCCTCGTTATGTACTCCAACTTAAAGCAAGAGTTGAATTACATGCCTTCTGCGATGCTAGCCTTCAGGCCTATTGCTCTTGTGTTTATGTTCGGTCATCGAAGAATAATGCTGTTAAAGTGCATCTACTCTGTTCCAAGGCTAGAGTCGCCCCACTAAAGACCCTCACTGTGCCTAAGCTTGAGTTATGCGCTGCATTTCTGCTTGCGAACTTGATAAGCGAGATAGAGAAACTGAACTTGTTCGAATGTGAGATGCATTGCTGGTCAGATTCAGCGGTGGTCTTGTCTTGGCTAAAGGAAGAGCCATCCAAATTCAATGTTTTTGTTGCTAACAAGGTTTGTGCCATACAGCAGCTCACAATCGGCATGGAGTGGCATTACGTGCCAACTGAGATGAATCCTGCAGATATGTTATCTAAAGGAGCAGCACCGTTAGAGCTCTTGCACTCGAAATTATGGATGCATGGACCTTCTTTTTTGCAAGAGGAAAAATGTTATTGGCCTAGGCACTGCTTGCCTGAAGCATGCTTGCCTGAAATGCGTCAAAGAGTCTTGCTGTCGGCAGAGCATGTGGACATCTCTTTGTCATTCAAGTACATAAATTCATTCGGAATAATGAAGCGAATCTTTGGTTATGTTCATAAATTCATCCGGAAAATAAAATCACCTGAGTTATCATCGGATGATCTGCGTCAAGGATCGTTCCTATTATGTCGTCTTGCTCAAAGAGCTCAGTTGCAACCGGAATACTCTGCCCTACAGAATGGAAGGAATATACACTCGTCAAGCGCCATTCTTTCGCTATTTCCGTTTATGGATGATTTTGGTCTACTAAGAGTTGGTGGTCGTTTGGGGCATTCTACTCTCGGCTTCGATGCGCGTCACCCAATTATTTTACCCAAAAACCATCCCTTAACCTTCGCTATAATATCCCATTTTCATCAAATGCATCACCACGCCGGACCGCAGGCTTTGCTTGCAGCTATTCGATTGCAGTTTTGGCCCATAGGCGGCATGAAAACTGTTGCCCTCGCCTAGTTGAGCATATAATGGCAGACTTGCCTAAGAAGCGTGCACAGTGCTCACCGGCATTCACAATCACTGGAGTTGACTATTGTGGACCTTTTTATTACAAGCCCGATGGACGAAATAGAGCATCAGTAAAATGCTACATCTGCGTGTTCGTTTGTTTCACAACTAAGGCTGTATGGCTGGAGCTTGCAAAGGATCTGTCGACAGCTGCCTTTTTGGGCGCCCTCAAGCGTTTCGTTAGTACGCACGGCATTCCAACATGCATCTGGTCAGACAACGCAACCAACTTTGTGGGTGCACGGAACGAGTTGGCGGATCTGAGACGTTTATTTTTGAGCCAGGAACATCGTACTGAAGTTCACAACTACTGCATCAACAACAGCTTCGATTGGAAATTCATACCTCCTCGTTCGTCACATTTTGGCGGTCTTTGGGAGGCAGCAGGGAAGACAGCTAAAAGGCACCTATATCGGTCTATGGGATCGGCACTTCTTGGTTTCGATGAACTGCGCACATTGGTGTTCCAAATTTAGGCTATAATCAATTCTCGTCCTCTTGTTCCAATTTCAGAAAACCCTGATGATCTTGGAGTTCTCACTCCAGGGCATTTCCTGATTGGTCGACCACTTATCGACTTCCCCGAACCAGATCTATCTCGGATTAACTGCACTCGCCTCGATCGCTGGCAGCGTATGACATACATACAGCAGTTGTTTTGGAAGCGCTGGAGTGAGGAATACCTCACAATTCTGCAACAGCGTGGAAAATGGCGGACCCCACGGCCTTCTATCAAGGTCAACGATGTCGTCTGTGTAAAAGACGAAAACCTGCCACCTTTGAAGTGGCCATTAGCCCGGGTCGTTGAGATCATTGCTGGAGCCGATGGAGACGTGAAAGTCGCTGTTCTGCGTACACCCACTGGAACTACACGTCGAGCTGTCAATAAGCTGTGCGTCCTTCCGGTTGATGATCCTGTTAAAAGTCATGGTATTTTAACGGTGGGGAGGATGTTCGGCGCAGCAGCTAATATTTGCTGTTAACAGTTAAATAAGCTTCTCTTAAGTTAATCTCTTGCCTTTGTCATTCTCATTCGCTGTTAGCGCACTCTTGCACATAACAAAGCATAACACACATACATATGTAAATCTCATCCGCTCTGTTAATTGCATATTCCTCTTTATTTATATTCTTTTAAACTCTGTACAAAAATAGTCTTCATTCGCGCAACACCTACAAATTTGTCACCCTCGCATCGAAATAACTTTGCCTAAACAGTGTCCACAGACTCGGCATTAAATTAATAAATAATAAGCTAAATTATATCGTTTTGGTTTTTATTTTTTTGATTGGAAATGATTGGAGCCAGAGTTGTCGAAAAAGCTCGGCAGCTTCAAACATACCGAAATCTAAGAAAATGCGAATGTAAAATCGAACTGTAATAACTATTGCAGCAGGCTACTAGCCTATGTATACTGTAGCTGGTTACTAGCCTATGTTATATTAGATCACTGACCAGAGAACACATAGACTAGACATGTAGAACAAATTTTTCTACAGCAGAAAATGTTAAGTTGGTCGACCACTTTACTTCGTATTTGCTCGGCTCGGTCGCTGGAGGTTCGAGCAGTGAAAATATTGGACGACAAAAACAGTGCGTTGTGAGCGCTCAGACGAAATGGTCGTGATTATGTATGAAGCACATCTATGTGCCATTTGTCCTACTCTCTCTCTCTCTCAGTTCCTCTCTCTCGCTCTCTATGGTCGCTGAAATCATCACTCTCAGCGGCGCACAAAAATTGAAATTTTTGTTCGCGACGATCCCAGCTTTTTCCTTTTGAACGAAGGGTATACCTAAATCATAAAAGCGTTTGTAAGGCTCATACAAACAAAATGTAGCGTTTCGATGGATATTCGTGGGAAGGGTATGAAAGCGTTGATACGCATAAAGAATATGAATTCGCGACGGGCAATCACACACACACTTGCAGTCTCTGGAAACATGTGTGAGCATTTGTGGCCTGCGTGTGTAACTCTTGCTGCCTGAGCAAATTGTAATGCCCAAAATTTACCGTTGATTGGCCTTTGAGGGAGCACATACATTTGCATACATATGTGTATGTATGTATGAGATGGGATAATAATTGTCTGGCGATTCAGTAGTTTGTCAATTTTGTATTGTTTGAATTGTAGAGTGACTGCCAAATGAGCCTTTATGACTTAATCAGTAATTTTGGCAGTAAAGATCATTGTGCCACTGGTTGGTTGGTGTTACGGATATCCACTTCACGCAAATGTATATGTAGATATTTACGTACATTTATATACTAATTTATCTAATCATATATATATACATATATATAATTATAATTAAATATTTTATTCAAATTTCAACCGAAAAAATTTTTATCGGGGTACACTTACATATATGTTTTTTAAATGCTTTACAATATATTGGCTAGTGGACTATAAAAACTTGAAATGAAATACGCATGTCGAAATTACTGATTAAGTCATAAAGGCAGCGTTTGCAAAAACTACTCTATAGCAGCAATAGCAATAAAAATTGTGCTATGCTCTCGCTACCGCTCTCATTTTTGACGAGAGCCGTAGCAGAGTTGTAGCCTAACAATAAAAAGTTTGTGCTCTGCTATGCTCTCAGTTTCGTCTCGTCAAAAACTACAGCAGTAGCGAGTAGCACAAAAACAACTGATGTGCTACGCTCTGCCGTAGCGGTAGCTGAAAACAGATAGCGAAAGCGATAGCTGAAAACAGCGAACGAGATGAAATCATAGCGAGATGAAAACGGAGCGAGATGAAAACAGAGCGAGATGAAAACAGAGCGAGATGAGAGTAAAACAAATGTGCGAGAGCGATATGAACAGGGCTGTCATTTTAGATTTTTTGCCGTCAGATCTGGCAAATGGGAGCGATTTGAGCAGCCGCATTTTGTTTTGTGTTTATTTTTACTTCAATTTTTGATTGATGTCAAATTAACGTAGGGATAAATTGTGTAGTTACAGAAATCAAATAATAAAAAACATTTTTTCAGTTACTAAATTAGAAATTATACTCAAAATCTTTATTTATATTCATTTTCAAATTAAGACATTAAAAAAAAAAAATTAAAAATTAAAAAAAAAAAACCTATTTCAGTAAAGAAATTAGAAACTAAAGTAAATAAACTTATACTAATCTTCATTTTCAAATAAACTTAAATTCTCTATAGCACTATCTAAATGATTCGAATTAAGCCTAACTAAAAGTATGTTCTCCAAAGTCTCATGACTTAATCGATTTCGATTATCGGACAGCACCAGTTTCAACGAGGAAAACGCTCTCTCTATTGTAACCTGCAATTGTAAAGAAATGTATATATTGTTTTTAGCTTTGTATTTTTGTATTTATTAAAACCGAAATACTTACTTGAGTTGGCGGTATAGCAAAACATACTTTGCTTAGGGCGTAAAGTTCGGGATCGGTTGACTTTTTGTATTTCCAGAAACATAAAACATCTGTATTCGCCTTCATCACTGGTAACTTTAGTGTTTCAATCTTTGCATGGACATTAGTTGACTCATTTGGAACAACCATACTGGCACTTAAAAAATCGTCTGACAGCTCGAAATTATTGTCTTTGGTGTGTCCAGCGTCTGTATCCAATGAATTATTTGAGTATGTCATACTGGGATTGGAACCGAAAATTTTAATTTTTTCCCACAATGTCTTTAAAAAATCGATTGCTCTTTCTTTTTGGGAATTATCTATAATATTATGGAATCTGGGGTCCAAATAAAGGCAAGCGTCGAAGCCCACGTTTGACACTAATGTTTTGGTTCGTGCTTCCATACTTTGAAGAAGATTGCTTGCAATTATAGAAATTAGTGAATCATTATTTGAAGAGTTTTTCGATAAAATCTGATTAGTGGCTAGTTTGCAAGTTAGCCAAACAGCATAAAAATTTCCATAATGCAACTGCTCTGCTTGGAACTGAACTATTGCCTTTTGTAGTGGAGCCATACTAGTGATATATGACTCCATAAAATCCCATAAAGCGTCATTTGCTTCAAAATTTTCTTCTTCTGTCTGATTTTCCACAGATTCGATTATATCCAATATACTTTTTGCGTTGTGAAGTTTTTCAACCATGTTGAAGGTTGATCCCCATCTTGTAGCACAATCCAATTGAGGTAATTTAAAATTTTTAAGTTCAAATAAATCACGGTAGCCGTTTGAAGACTTTCGGATGTATTTTGTAAGGTTGCGGCATTGAAATAAACACTTCTTTATAACTGCGTGTTTGGTAACATCAAGTGCACAAAGCTGTGCAGTGTGGGCTGCACATCGGCATATTTGTATATCAGTCACAAACATGTTTTCATTTTTTTCAAAATTATGAATTTGTCTTATGTACTCAATATTCTTTTGCTCAATAAAAGTTTCGTCCAAATCTTCATCGCTTGTGTACATTTGTGACAAAATTTTTGAAGTCTTTAACATATTGGCCCCATTATCCGATGTTATTGATACGATTTGGCCCAGAGATATTTCGTACTTTTCTAAAACAGAAATAATTTCCTTAGCTAGATTTTTAGATTTGCTGGAGTCAGCTCCTTTAAGTTCCACCATGCCAAGAATTTGCGATTGTATTTCATTCTTGCTTATAAATTGTGCACTGATGCCAAAAATATTTCGCTCAAGCCGCGTTGCATTATCAATTTTTAAAGATAATAGGCGATTTTTACTCTCTTCTTTTATTTCGCGTCGAACATTCGCTGCAGCGTGTTTAAGAACAGACTTGCATTTGCTTCCATTCAATTTAAAATTTATTCCATGTTTTGCTTCAAGCCCTTGACATATGGGGTCAATTATATTGCGCATATTAATTGAATTAAGCACATGGAATGGCACGCTTTCTTCAGTTACAAGGCCAATATATGACCGAATTAATGTTTTTCTGTTAATTTTCACTTTTACTAGTTGATGTTTTAAATTTTTAGAAGTGGCAACAGAATCACTAATCTCACTTCCTTTATCATCGATTTGTATTTCGTGCAACAATAAATGCTTTTTTAAATTAAAAACACGATCTTTTTTTAAAAGTCTTTCGCATTTTTTGCATTTAACGTAATCGTCATCACTTGCATCGAAATATTTATTAATATTAAAATTCCTTTTTTGCGGTGGCATGTTTGCACATTGAATTAAAACTTCAAAGTGCCAAATTTTCTCTCTACCACAAAGCAAAATGAAAAAGTGTCAAATTTTCTCTCTACCACAAAGCAAAATGAAAAAAGTAACGGTGCATTTCGAAAACCGACCAAAAATTGCAGTAAAAGCAAACAAAAAAAATCTGCTGTTTGTCCTACTCTCATCTCGCTCTGTTTTCATATCGCTCTGTTTTCCTCTCGCTCTGTTTTCATCTGTCTTTATTTGAAAATGAATATAAATAAAGATTTTGAGTATAATTTCTAATTTAGTAACTGAAAAAATGTTTTTTATTATTTGATTTCTGTAACTACACAATTTATCCCTACGTTAATTTGACATCAATCAAAAATTGAAGTAAAAATAAACACAAAACAAAATGCGGCTGCTCAAATCGCTCCCATTTGCCAGATCTGACGGCAAAAAATCTAAAATGACAGCCCTGCTCATATCGCTCTCGCACATTTGTTTTACTCTCATCTCGCTCTGTTTTCATCTCGCTCTGTTTTCATCTCGCTCCGTTTTCATCTCGCTATGATTTCATCTCGTTCGCTGTTTTCAGCTATCGCTTTCGCTATCTGTTTTCAGCTACCGCTACGGCAGAGCGTAGCACATCAGTTGTTTTTGTGCTACTCGCTACTGCTGTAGTTTTTGACGAGACGAAACTGAGAGCATAGCAGAGCACAAACTTTTTATTGTTAGGCTACAACTCTGCTACGGCTCTCGTCAAAAATGAGAGCGGTAGCGAGAGCATAGCACAATTTTTATTGCTATTGCTGCTATAGAGTAGTTTTTGCAAACGCTGCCTTTATGACTTAATCAGTAATTTCGACATGCGTATTTCATTTCAAGTTTTTATAGTCCACTAGCCAATATATTGTAAAGCATTTAAAAAACATATATGTAAGTGTACCCCGATAAAATTTTTTCGGTTGAAATTTGAATAAAATATTTAATTATAATTATATATATGTATATATATATGATTAGATAAATTAGTATATAAATGTACGTAAATATCTACATATACATTTGCGTGAAGTGGATATCCGTAACACCAACCAACCAGTGGCACAATGATCTTTACTGCCAAAATTACTGATTAAGTCATAAAGGCTCATTTGGCAGTCACTCTACAATTCAAACAATACAAAATTGACAAACTACTGAATCGCCAGACAATTATTATCCCATCTCATACATACATACACATATGTATGCAAATGTATGTGCTCCCTCAAAGGCCAATCAACGGTAAATTTTGGGCATTACAATTTGCTCAGGCAGCAAGAGTTACACACGCAGGCCACAAATGCTCACACATGTTTCCAGAGACTGCAAGTGTGTGTGTGATTGCCCGTCGCGAATTCATATTCTTTATGCGTATCAACGCTTTCATACCCTTCCCACGAATATCCATCGAAACGCTACATTTTGTTTGTATGAGCCTTACAAACGCTTTTATGATTTAGGTATACCCTTCGTTCAAAAGGAAAAAGCTGGGATCGTCGCGAACAAAAATTTCAATTTTTGTGCGCCGCTGAGAGTGATGATTTCAGCGACCATAGAGAGCGAGAGAGAGGAACTGAGAGAGAGAGAGAGTAGGACAAATGGCACATAGATGTGCTTCATACATAATCACGACCATTTCGTCTGAGCGCTCACAACGCACTGTTTTTGTCGTCCAATATTTTCACTGCTCGAACCTCCAGCGACCGAGCCGAGCAAATACGAAGTAAAGTGGTCGACCAACTTAACATTTTCTGCTGTAGAAAAATTTGTTCTACATGTCTAGTCTATGTGTTCTCTGGTCAGTGATTAGATTTAAGTTAACAGCATTATGGTTAACCATCGATAGATACACATCTATCGATAGTTAACCATATCGGTGGCTGAGGAGGCTGTCGATATGGAACATGCCAATTTGAGTAATAGAAAGAGGAGGATCGATACATTTTAAGCTGGAGTGTGAACAATATCAGACGTGTGTATATCAAGAAACTAAGAAATAAAGAAATTAAATAAAAGGCCTACTACAATCTCAGAAGTGGGATAAAGTACACTAATTTTTCAAGTTACATAAAATTAATTTAAGCATAGACGAAGTATCTGTGGTGCAGTTAAAGAATTGGCTAGCTGCATTGGGCTTGTCGACTCAAGGGTGCAAGACTGAACTTGTCGCTCGCCTCAATGGCGTGCCCTCAAATTTGCGCGGCAGCGCCCCCGAATTGGAACAGGAAGAGGAGGAGTCAGATCAAACTGGAGTATCGCAGACAGTGCAAATGCAACAGGAGGAAATAGACAGGAATGAAAATATTTTGCGAGAGCTAAGAGAGCAGATCGACGCAGCAAAGAAGCAGCTAAAAAATTTTCACACACGACAATTGGACAGAGACGGCAATAGCAAGCGTGCCGAAATTAGCGCAAATGGCGTCGATGCAGAAGTTGAATTCGAAGAACGCGCGACTGACGCGCGCCAAAAGGGCGCCGGTGAAAATTGTGTAATAAATACAACGCACAATGATGAAGTGATGTCAATGATGTTTAAACTAGCTAAAGAAATTATGGTGGAATTCACTGGGGAGGAGTCTATTAGCAACTGGATAGCGCAATTGAATAATGTATCTCAATTATATCAACTAACGGACATGCAAAAAAAGTTGCTATGCATGGCCAAATTAAAAGGGAAAGCCATGCAATGGAAGTTAACGAGTGCCCCTCGCACGTAGCAACCTAAGACTTTATATATCATTGGGTAAACAGTTGCGCGCATGGTGCTGACGCGGCGAATGCCTCAGTTCAGTGCCCTGATCGCAGCGGCCAGCGACGGTAACCTGATCCCTTGCGCATGTCGTAAGAGCAGCGTTATCGCTTATGCTGAAGTCGGCTCGCCGACTATGACGTTGTAGCTTATGCTGTGTCAGCTATAATGGGTAGCTTAAGCTTGACAATTGTATGTTTAGAATAGCCTCATTCCGACTCGCTTTGGAGCGGAAAATCAGTTCTGTTTGAGAATCCAAAGCTAACGCCAGCTTTCAATAAATATCAATCCGAATAAACTATTTGTATTTCAATTATGTCGGAGACATTGTATCAGCTGAGCCAAGGAACATAGAGCCCTTATCGAGTTAGAAGTACCGATGACGCCTCATATCAGCCACCTAGCAGCATAAAGCATCGTGGGACTGACTATCATCTCAACAACTCATCGTTGGACAGACTCATCAAATTAATTGGCGCCCAACAGCGGATGAAACCCGCGACCCCAAAACCAACAGTAGTTAGGATAAGCCCTGCAAATAACATGTAAGTGGTTTATTCAGCTAAACGATTTTAAGTGATAATAAAAATATAAATAAAAGTGAAAGGAATTGAGCTAAGCAAGTTGTTGAAATCATCTCGAAAAATCCCAGCTTATCACATTCTACCCATACCAATTAACAGCGGCCATAGGAAACTCTGTGAATAAAGTGTCAATTACATAGGTTAAGGGTACAAGCTGATGAGCTTCCCAGGACCCTATAGGGAAATTAAGAGAGAATATTTCAGCGACGAAGACTGGGACTCAAATTCAGAGGCCAGTTTAGAAAACACAGCAGATATGAACCCAGAACAGATTCAAACGCTCATAAGTCAGGCGTTGGCACAGCAGGAGGTTAGGTTGAGGGAAGAATTTGACGCTAGGCTAAATTCTGTAAACCAAAGGGTGAATAGCTTACGCCTTGAAGCACCTCAGGTTGAAGCATACCAAAGAATCTCGATCGACCCCGATGTGGGATGTAGTATATCCCTGGACTGTGTAAAATCTATTCCCGAGTTCAATGGTACGCAGGACGAATATGTCCACTGGAGACAGTCCGCCATAGATGCGTACGAGCTTTTCAGACCCTACATAGGCAGCAACGCTCACTACCAAGCAGTTAATATAATAAGAAACAGAATTAATGGTACTGCAAGAGCTTTGCTTTCTTCATACAACACAGTTCTAAATTTTGATGCTATAATAGCAAGATTAGACTGTACGTATGCTGATAGAACATCGCTTAGAATCCTACGTCAACAGCTAGAGATGGTCCGACAGGGCGACTCTACCTTAATGCAATATTATGACGAGGTCGAGCGCAAGCTAACTCTGGTCACGAACAAGGTAGTAATGACCCATGATCAGGAGAGAGCAGTAATGCTAAATGAGGAGGTTAGGAACGATGCGCTGCACTCATTCATCTCAGGCCTGAAGAAGACCTTGAGATCAGTCGTGTTCCCCGCGCAGCCGAAAGACCTGCCCTCTGCTCTGGCTTTGGCCAGAGAGGCAGAGGCTAGCATCGAGCGAAGCAATTTCGCAGCCACATATGCAAAAGCGTTGGAAGATAAAACCCACGCAACTGAGGGTAATAGAAATCAAAGACGCTCATATGAGAAGCAGATAAAAAATAACGATGCCGAACGTGGCCAAGAAAGAAACCCCCACTATACCAAAAAACAGGGCAAGCAACAGCAGCAGAAAAGCTATGCGAATAGTAGCAACAAAGTAGACCAGGGTCAACAACAACAAGAACCTATGGACGTCGATGCGTCAACAGCAAAATTTAGACAACAAACGCAATACAGTAAGGATCATGCCGAAAATTCGCAAGTAGAAAGTGCACGAGGCCAAAAAAGACCAAATCCATCTGAACGCGTGTCAGGCCAAAGGCGTCAGCGGGTGCACACTACTGTGCAACATAACCACGACAATGACGACCATAGCTATAATAAAACAGCCTCCAGAGAGGTTGCTGAGGTCGACGACGACTCCGATTCGGCGACAGGGGACGACTCGATTAATTTTTTAGGGAACGCTCCAGGCTACCGTTCGTCGAACGGCAGCTGGCAGGGAAAAATGTAAGAATTTTAATCGACACGGGGGCGGCCAAAAACTATATTAGACCCTTAACAGGGCTAAAAAATATAAGGCCAGTTAAAACCCCGTTCAATGTTAGTTCCATTCATGGTTCTAACAAGGTTCACCAG
The DNA here is from genome assembly GCF_054131065.1 of Drosophila arizonae. Classification (NCBI taxonomy): domain Eukaryota; kingdom Metazoa; phylum Arthropoda; class Insecta; order Diptera; family Drosophilidae; genus Drosophila; species Drosophila arizonae. Next base: position 27,238,968 of record NC_142925.1, on the reverse strand, counting down.
AAATGTTTAATTAACATTTTCGGCGTAACAACATCATTCTTTCTATTAGACTCCCTGGCTCCATTCGACGGCATCATAGGCTTCGACTTGCTAACGCAGATAGGAGCAACTTTGAATGCCGAAGATGGCACAATCAACTATGGGACTGAGCACCACATATGCAGCACCACATATGCGACAATGTAAACTTTACAAATGTCGATGATATTGCCGTACCAGAAGCCATAAGGACCGAGTTTAACAACATGATCCTAAACAAAGTAAAGGCATTTTCAGCTTCTAACGAAGCATTGCCGTTTAATACTTCTGTAGTGGCCACAATACGCACAATAGACAATGAGCCAGTCTATTCTAAACTTTACCCACACCCTATGGGTGTCGCTGATTTCGTAAAAAACGAAATCAAAGAATTAATGCGAAATGGCATTATCAGACCATCAAAGTCACCCTACAACAACCCGACATGGGTTGTCGATAAAAAAGGTCGTGACGAAAATGGTAACAAAAATAAACGCCTAGTTATCGACTTTAAGAAACTAAACGAACGTACTATTGCCGACAAATACCCAATGCCAAGCATTCCCATGATTTTGGCCAATCTAGGAAGGGCTAGATACTTTACAACTCTGGACCTTAAATCCGGCTATCACCAGATTTTTCTCGCGGAACAAGACCGTGAAAAAACATCTTTCTCTGTAAATGGAGGAAAGTATGAATTTTGTCGATTGCCGTTCGGGTTGAAGAATGCTGGAAGCATCTTCCAAAGAGCGATTGATGACGTACTGCGTGAACAAATTGGCAATACATGCTATGTGTACGTAGACGACGTCATAATCTTTTCAGAAAACGAAAGAGACCATGTCAAACACATCGACTGGGTCTTAACAAGGCTATGTGAAGCTAACATGAAAGTTTCAAGGGAAAAACCCATTTCTTTAAAAAGGAAGTAGAGTACCTAGGGTTTATAGTAACTGAAGGCGGGGCGAAAACCGACCCGGAAAAGGTTAAGGCTATTCAGGAATATCCGGAACCAAAGAACTTTTTTGAGCTTAGATCATTTCTGGGCATGGCCAGTTACTATAGGTGTTTTGTTAAAGACTTTGCTGCAATCGCGAAGCCATTAACAAGCATGCTGAAAGGCGAAAATGGTTCCATTAGCAAGCACATGTCAAAGAAAACGATTATCAGCTTCGACATCAACCAGAGGGATGCCTTCGAGAGACTAAGAAATATCCTAGCTTCAGAAGACGTTATTCTTAGATATCCAGACTTCAAGAAGCCATTCGATCTAACGACGGATGCTTCTGCATATGGTATTGGTGCGGTACTATCACAAGATGGTAGGCCCATCACCATGATATCAAGAACTCTGAAAGACAGGGAGACCCATTACGCCACCAATGAAAGAGAGCTATTAGCTATCGTATGGGCGTTAGGCAAGCTACAGCAATACCTGTATGGTACGAGAGACATTAATATCTACACAGATCATCAACCTCTCACCTTTGCTGTGTCAGATAGAAACCCTAACGAAAAATTAAAAGATGGAAAGCGTATATAGATGAACATAACGCAAAAATCCATTACAAACCTGGAAAAGAGAACCACGTCGCAGACGCATTATCTCGACAAAATATTAACGCCTTGCAAGGGGAGATAGCGTCAGACGCAGCCACCATCCATAGTGAGCTGTCGCTGACATATACAATTGAGTCAACAGACAAGCCAATAAACTGTTTCAGAAACCAGATAATTTTGGAAGAAGCACGCTTCCCTCTGAACCGGAACTTCATATTTTTCGGCGAAAAAATTCGCCATATTATTCACTTCACAGATAGAAATCAAGCATTAAATGAAGTAAAATCATTTGTCAAACCGAATGTAGTCAACGCAATCAATTGCGATCTCCCAATGTTGGCATTCATCCAACACGAATTAGTAAAAAGCTTCCCCTCCACTAAATTTCGTTATTGCAAAAATGTAGTAACTGACATAACAAGCAAGGACGAACAAAGAGAGATAGTCATGACAGAACATAATCGTGCGCATAGAGCCGCACAAGAAAACGTCAAACAAGTCTTGGAGGAGTATTACTTCCCGAAAATGACTAAACTAGCGACAGAAATAGTGGCAAACTGCAAAACTTGCACTAGGGCGAAGTATGACAGACATCCAAAAAAACATGTTCTGGGAGAAACACCAATCCCATCATACCCTGGCGAGATATTACACATTGACATTTTTTCAACTGACAAAAAGCTGTTGTTAACATGTATTGACAAATTTTCAAAGTTTGCAATGGTACAACCAATAATGTCACGAACGATAACAGATGTAAAAAATCCTATCGTCCAAGCCATCAATTTCTTCCCAAAAACGAAAGTAATATACTGCGATAATGAGGCATCTTTTAATTCAGAGACAATAACCTCATTATTAAAGGACAGATATGGAATAGATATTGTGAATGCACCACCACTTCACAGTACCTCCAACGGCCAGGTAGAGCGCTTTCACAGTACTCTGTTGGAAATAGCGAGGTGCCTAAAAATCGAGAGGAAAATAGACGACACAGTCGAGCTAATCATACATGCCACATTGGAGTATAATCGATCGCTACATTCTGTAACAGGCAAAAAACCGATTGAGGTGATACATGCGTCTACCAATGAGTTTAAAAAAGCAATTAAAAGCAAAGTGGAAAAAACGCAACAGGTGCAGCTAGATAGAAACAATCCAAACAGGCAGAATAAAGTGTTTGAGATGGGAGAAAAGGTATTCGTTAAGACCAACAGAAGGTTAGGTAACAAGCTCACCCCCTTATGTGAGGAAAAAACTGTTCAGGCAGACCTAGGACCGTCTGTTCTTATCAAGGGGAGGGTGGTCCACAAGGACAATTTAAAATAAGAATTTAATAGATTAGTGATAAAACTAGGGAATTCATAGATTTAAATTTCTTTACTCTCACAGGATCATTACGCCAGTCTTAATCTTGCTGGCGACGGTAAATGCTCGGATCACCGATTATTCGCATTCCAGGTACATTCCTGTTGTAGACGGGGACGTACTGGTATGGGAACAGCGTGACTATGTTAGGCACACTAGCAACCTGACAGAGTTCTCCGTAATGTTAAAAGAAACAGAAAAGTTGTCCGAGTTGTATCCTCAGTCTCATATGAGGAAGTTATTAGATGTTGATACAGACCATCTTAGAAACCTTTTGTCCGTATTGAAAGTACACCACAGGATTGCCAGAAGCTTAGATTTTTTAGGGACAGTGCTAAAAGTTGTGGCTGGCACACCCGACGCATCAGATTTGGAAAGAATTAAGATAACAGAGTCAAAGTTAATCGAATCAAACAACAGACAGGTAGAGATAAATACAGAAACCCAAAAACAAATAAACCAGTTAACCGATACAGTAAATCAACTAATCAAGACAAAAAAGAAAGAGCAAATCGACACTTCGCATTTATATGAGATACTTTTGGCTAGGAATAGAATGTTGATAACTGAAGTTCAAAATTTAATGCTTACAATCACACTTGCTAAATCAAATACAATTAATCCTACAATATTTGATCACGACGACTTAAAATCCGTATTAGTTGAGCATCCCACAGATGTCCCTACAGTAAGTCTATTGGAAGCATCCAATATTAAAGTCCTTCAGTCCGAGAACATAATCCATGTACTAATAGATTACCCTAGAATTAAATTTGTATGTAAAAAGGTCATCATTCTTCCGGTCTCACATGAGCACACCGTTCTTCAACTCCAAGACGATACCGTAGCGGAATGCGAAAACGACGTCCTGGCGGTCTCCAGCTGCACTACAACAACACACACATCGTTTTGCAAGATAGCATCTCGAGATACCTGCGCACAGGCTCTGCATGCGGGTGGCAAAGCGCAATGCTATACGCAACCCAGCCACCTGGCACCCATCACCTATGTGGACGACGGCATCATGGTAATAAACGAAAGCCCAGCACGAGTTAGCACCGATGACGGTCCAGAGATACAGGTCAATGGCACTTATCTCATCACTTATGAACACATGGCCATCATAAACGGTACCAAGTTGCAAATCGTCGCGAAGCTCTGGACAAGTTACCGGGCATAGCGGCTTCCCCATTAATCAACATCATCAGCCATGAGCCGGTACTCAGCATGCCATTGCTCCATAGAATGAACAACAACAATCTTCACGTCATTCAGGAGTTAGAAGAAAAAGTAAGATCTGCAGGGTCGCCAAAGGTGTGGTTCAGCATTGGAGTAGTGATCAGCCTCGTATGCTGCGGTTCCATTCTACTCTACCTAGGACTGAGAAGAAGGCAGGCTTCAAGGAAAATGCAAAGGATTGTCAACAGCTTCAAGATGAACGAGGACGCCCATAGTTTTAAGGGGGGAGTAGTTAACGAGTGCCCCCCGCACGTAGCAACTTAAGACTTTATATATCATTGGGTAAACAGTTGCGCGCATGGTGCTGACGCGGCGAATGCCTCAGTTCAGTGCCCTGATCGCAGCGGCCAGCGACGGTAACCTGATCCCTTGCGCATGTCGTAAGAGCAGCGTTATCGCTTATGCTGAAGTCGGCTCGCCGACTATGACGTTGTAGCTTATGCTGTGTCAGCTATAATGGGTAGCTTAAGCTTGACAATTGTATGTTTAGAATAGCCTCATTCCGACTCGCTTTGGAGCGGAAAATCAGTTCTGTTAGAGAATCCAAAGCTAACGCCAGCTTTCAATAAATATCAATCCGAATAAACTATTTGTATTTCAATTGTGTCGGAGACAATGTATCAGCTGAGCCAAGGAACATAGAGCCCTTATCGAGTTAGAAGTACCGATGACGCCTCATATCAGCCACCTAGCAGCATAAAGCATCGTGGGACTGACTATCATCTCAACAACTCATCGTTGGACAGACTCATCAAATTAATTTGGATACATGAGGATTCATCGAGGATTGTGCAACCGTTGGGCACATTATTGGATGGATTGGCAGCAGCATTCGGAAGCAAGATATCCAAGGCCGAAATGCGTCGCAAGTTTGGGGCACGTATATGGAGTGTCGATGAGAAGTTTACACAGTATTATGAAGAGAAAATACGTTTAGCAAGGGAAATTCGTTTAGATGTAGACGAGCTACTGGATGGTCTCATTGAAGGAATCCCAAATGCAGTTTTACGTGCGCAGGCCAGGATACAGTGCTTTGAAGACCCCAGCAAATTGGTAAGGGCTTTTGCAGAGGTGCGTTTGCCACTGCAACGATCTACTGGAGGAAAAGGGACAACAGCAGTGGGACCAAGGCTCGATAATGCAATGAAGGAGACGCGTTGCTTCAATTGCAACTATAAGGGGCATTGGGCAAGAGATTGTCAGAAGCCCAAGAGGGAGAAGGGTACGTGCTACCACTGCGGCGCTAAGGATCATATGGTGGCACAATGCACGAAGAGGAAGGATGATATTGGAAACAATTTCGTAAGGTTAATCAGTATACATTTTAAGTCCAAAGATAAAGCCTCAATTATTGCAGAATGCCTCATAGATTCAGGAAGTCCTATTTCGTTTATTAAAAAATCGTGTGTCCCAGTTGGAATAAAACTTAAAGCACACGCAGAAAATTACTTTGGGCTAAATGAAAGCCAGTTAAATGTGATTGGAAAAACATTTGTTCATATTTTCAAGAAGTTTGAGAAAATAAATTTTTGGTTAATAGTTGTGCCTGATGAATCTATGAGGTCTGAAGTAATTTTGGGGAGAGATTTCATGGAAGCTTGCAATTTATATGTTGACCCAATCGCCTTGAGAATGATTTCAGTGGAAAGAGCAGCCGGCACGTTAGATAAATCGTTAGGAAACACATCATTAGATAAATCGTTAGAAAATACATTGTTAGGAAACATATCATTAGATAAATTGTTAGAAAATGAAGAATTAGGAAAGAAGTTAGTAAGTAAATTGTTAGAAAATGAAGAATTAGGAAAGAAATTAGTAAGTAAATTGTTGGAAAATGAAGAATTAGGAAAGAAGTTAGTAAGTAAATTGTTAGAAAATAAAGAATTAGGAAAGAAGTTAGTAAGTAAATTGTTAGAAAATAAAGAATTAGGAAGAAAGTTAGTAAATAAAGTGTTAGGAAACAAAGACTTAGAAGAGAAATTGTTAGACAAATGGTCAAATAATAAAGAATTAGAAGAAAAATTATTAGACAAAGAAGAGAACGATAGGTCAAAAGAGTGTTTAGAAAAGTCTATGGAAATAAATAGCAAAAGCGTTTTTGACGATAATTTTGAAGACAGCATGCTTCAAATTAATGTGGTAGAAGGAGACAATGAAAAAGAGATATATATTATCGGTGAAAACATTAGTTATGATGTACGGAAAAAACTAATTAGATTGCTGAAAGTGGAATATGTAGATGCTGAAAGGCCAGTGAAACCTAAAAAGAAATGCGAAATGAATATACGAATTGAGAAAGCAAACCGTTTAGCTGTTCACCAAGAAGGTTATCATACGCTGAAAAAGAAAAATTACAGATAATGTTAGACGAATACCTTAGAAATGGCATCATACAACCTAGTTGCTCAGAGTATGCTTCACCAATAGTATTAGTAAAGAAAAAAACAGGAGATTGAAGAATGTGCGTTGATTTTAGAAAACTCAACAAGATCATGATCAAAGACAATTATCCTTTGCCGTTGATTGATGATTTGTTAGACAGACTAGTGGGGAAGTCTATTTTCACGAAGCTTGACCTTAAGAATGGATATTTTCATGTTTTTGTAGAGAAAGAGTCCGTAAAATACACATCGTTTGTTACGCCGTTAGGACAGTTTGAGTTCTTGAGAATGCCTATGGGATTAAAAACAGCTCCGCAAATTTTTCAGAGATTCGTTAATGATATATTTGCAGATTTAATAAAGGAAAGCAAGGTAATTGTATATATGGATGATATAATGATTGCCAGCAAAGATGTGTCCGAGCATCTTAAGATACTAGAAGAGGTTTTAAGGCGATTAGTAGAGAACAAATTAGAGTTGAGGCTGGATAAATGCGAATTTTTGCAGAACAAGGTTAAATATTTAGGATTTGTAATTTCAGAAGATGGCATTAAAGCAGATGATAAGGGATTAGAAGCTGTAAAGAATTTCCCAATACCTAATAAAGTTCAGGCGGTGCAAAGTTTTCTCGGGTTGTGCTCATATTTTAGAAGATTTATAAAAGACTTTTCAACTCTGGCAAAACCGTTGTATGACTTATTGCGGAAAGATAGGAAATTTCAATTTGAAGAAAAGGAACTAAATTGTTTTTTATGCTTGAAGGAGAAATTGTTAGAGGCACCAGTATTAGCGTTGTATAATCATAAATATGACGTAGAATTGCATTGTGATGCCAGTGCAATGGGATTTGGAGCAGTGCTTTTACAAAAGAAAGAAGACGGAAAACTGCATCCTGTATTTTATTTTTCAAAGCGAACGACAGAAACGGAAGCAAAATATCATAGTTTCGAGCTGGAAACTTTAGCCATTATTAATGCACTTAGGAGATTTAGAATATATTTGCAAGGCAGAAAATTTAAAATAGTAACGGATTGTAATTCATTAACTTTAACTTTGAATAAAATAGATCTTAACCCTAGAATTGCAAGATGGGCATTGGAAATGCAAGAATTTGATTATGAATTAGTGCACAGGGCTGGAAGTCAAATGCAGCATGTAGATGCATTAAGTAGATATAATAATACCATTATGGTAACAGAAGCAAATAGTTTTGAGACTAATTTAATTATTTGCCAGACAAAAAATGCAAAGTTACAAGAAATTAGAAAATTGTTAGAGAAACAAGAGCACAAATTATTTGAAATGAGAAATGGTGTTATATTTAGGAAGACAAATGATGATAGACTATTATTTTATGTACCAGAAAAGATGGAAGAACATGTATTGTACAAATATCACAATGAATTAGGGCACGTTGGAAGGGACAAGATGCTTAATGCAATAAGTAAATCATATTGGTTTCCCAATATGAAAAAGAAAATTTTAGAACATATTGAAAATTGTTTGCAATGCATAGCATTCTCGCCTAGAACGGGCAAAGCAGAAGGGTTGTTGCATAGCATTCCAAAGGGGAATAAACCGTTCCAAATAATTCATATTGACCATTATGGACCAGTGGATAACGGCAGATCAAAGAAATACATTTTTGCAGTAGTAGATGGGGTTACAAAGTTTGTCAGATTATTCACTACTAAAACAACAAGCACTAAGGAAGTTGTAAAGGCATTGAGGGAATATTTTAGAACATACAGTAAGCCAGAATGTATTATATCAGATAGAGGAAGTTGTTTTACGTCAACGGAGTTTGACCAATTTTTAGAAGAAGCAAAGGTAAAGCATATTAGGATTGCAACGGCATCGCCACAAGCGAATGGTCAGGTGGAGCGAATAAACAGAAGTTTAGGTCCGATGATAGCTAAACTAATAGAAGGTGATAATGGACAGCATTGGGATTCAATAATTGAGAGGGTGGAATATGTTTTGAATAACACTCAACATTGTAGCACCAAGCAATTGCCAAGCGTATTATTCGGAATAGCGCAAAAAGGGGAAATTAGTGATAGTTTAGGAGAGCAATTAGAGAATATAATAGGATTAGATATATGCAGTTCACAGAATTTAGAAGATATTAGAGAACAAGCACAACATTATCAATCTGCATAACAAACACGGAACGAAGAGAACTTTAATAATGCTAGAAAAGCTGCAAAAGTATACAAGCCAGGAGATTATGTAATGGTTAAGACGGTGGGAATATCAAGGTGGGAATATCAAGGAAATTGATACCTAAATCCAAAGGACCATATGTCATAGATAAAGTACTGAAGAATGATAGGTATTTGATAAAAGACGTTGACGGTTTCCAATTATCCAGGAATCCTTATCGAGGTGTTTGGAGTGCAAGCAATATAAGACATTGGATAAAAGCATAAGAGAGATAATAACTTATATTGTAAATATTAATTTCAAAACTAGTGTGCAACATTTAATTAACAATTTAATTTTTATAACATGTAAATAGAATATCTGTAAGAATTTTTTTTCTGTATCAAACATGTAAACATAATATTATTTTTAGGAAGTTAAGTATCAAATATTATATAAAATTAACAGAGATAGAGGGCTATCTCAGAGTCAGGATGGCCGAATTGTAGCAGGCTACTAGCCTATGTATACTGTAGCTGGTTACTAGCCTATGTTATATTAGATTTAAAGTTAACAGCATTATGGTTAACCATCGATAGATACACATCTATCGATAGTTAACCATATCGGTGGCTGAGGAGGCTGTCGATATGGAACATGCCAATTTGAGTAATAGAAAGAGGAGGATCGATACATTTTAAGCTGGAGTGTGAACAATATCAGACGTGTGTATATCAAGAAATTAAGAAATAAAGAAATTAAATAAAAGGCCTATTACACTATTAACAGTAAAGAATAAAAATAAAAATAAATAAATAGAAATTAAATTAAAAATATCTTTAACTAAAATAAAACAAATAAATAAATAATGATAATAATAAAAATAATAAATAAATAAAATAAAATAATAAATAATAAATACAATAAAGAAATAAATATACAAAACAAAATAAATAAAATAAAATAAATAAATAAATAAAAATAATAAATGAATAAATAAAATAAAAGTAGCTATGTAAATAAAAGTAGCTGTACGTGTAAGGGTCAGTATGGCCGGAAAGATGCTATGAGAAATGAATTACACAGGGACGTGTAACTGTCAGCATGGCCGTGTCGTGTCAGTGTGATATTACACTGTTGAAATTGCAATTAGATATCTTGATATCGTGTTAATCGATTGATTTAGTGTTGTGGTGCAATTAAAGGATGCACTGTCACTAGGAGAGAGACAACAATAGCTGTTGCTGAACGTAGTCCCGGGTGTCGCTGGGTGAGAGCGAGGCAGCTAGTCATGTACCTGTGCTTTCGATGAACAAGAATATGCGACCATGATTAGAAGTTTCGAGAGTAGAAGAGAAGACACACTTGGTCGAAGACGATTGAACGAGTAAGAGCATTTAAAAGAGTTTAGCGACACGCCGGGAATTCGTTATTACGCGCCGCTAAAATGGAAAACCAGAATGAGAAACGCATCGCCCCCGACATATATATATATACATATACATACATATATATATATATATATATATGTCGTGTCAGTGCGATATTACACTGTTGAAATTGCAATTAGATATCTTGATATCGCGTTAATCGATTGATTTAGTATTGTGGTGCAATTAAAGGATGCACTGTCACTAAGAGACAACAATAGCTGTTGCTGAACGTAGTCCCGGGTGTCGCTGGGTGAGAGCGAGACGGCTAGTCATGCCGTTCGCAGCAGGGTCGCTGTGCTTTCGATGAACAAGAATATGCGACCATGATTAGAACTTTCGAGAGTAGAAGAGAGGACACTTGGAATGACTATGGAACGAGAAAGACCATTAAAAAGAGTTTAGCGACACACCGGGAATTCGTTATTACGCGCAGCTATGATGGAAAACCAGAATGAGAAACGCATCGCCCCGACATCAGAAGTGGGATCGGCACCACCTCCAACGTTCACGGAGGAGCAGTGGCGTACGATTTTGGGCCTACAAAACCGAATTAGTCAATACGTGAAGTGAGCAGCAGAAACGCGACGTCATTCTACGAAAATTTAACGCTGACGTGGCAGACGTTGATGCTGAAAATTGATGTGCGACTGTAGCTGAAATACGTGTGGTAGATGAATCGAAGATAAGTATACCGATCCGAGGTGAGAGCTTTCCAATTATCTTTGATTCTGGTGTATTATTCCTTGGTGAAAGATAGCTTTGCACAAAAGGCTATATGAAACAAGTGAGGGTACTCGGGTCGAGACTGCTCGACTGGTAGCTGCCCTTGGCTCCTTGGGCTGTTGTTCCGGTTATTCTGCGCATTTTTGTGTACGCATACGGTGGCGCATGCACGCGTTTGCTGGCTGCGCGGTGGGCGGCGGCTGCGCTGCGGTGAGGCCGGTGTTGTGAGGGTTTGTATGTTGGATGGTTTCTCTTGTGGTGGGACTGTCTCTGTGGGACTTTCGGAGCGTGATCGTGGTGCTCAGATGTGTGTGTTCCAAAGGCGCGGATCTCTAGTGCATTTTTGGTGGTAGAAGTTTTAGATGGTGACAGATAATTGATAAAGTTGCTTAAAGATAATCGAATGTATAAGTATTACTATGAAAATGTTCGAAAATTGACAAATGGTTCATGCAGATTTTCTGTCCCGAAATCCAGAAGTCAAAATTACAAAAAAAAAAAAAAAAAAAGTAGAAGAAGTTCATGTTGATTTAGCAGAAATTACAGATAATTGGCTATTGGCGGAGCAGCAACGCGATTCGGATATAATGGAAATAATGAACCAATTAAATGCTGAGGAAACTCGAAATGATGTTTTAAAAACATATGAAATTAGAGCTGGGTTGTTGTATGGCATTATTCAACGAAATGGCAAAACACGTTGTCTTCATGTGATTCCCAATGCCTTTAGATAGTCCGTAATTAATCATGTGCATGAAGCAACAATGCACTTGGGTTGGCAGAAAACTCTAGACAAGGTTTTTGAGCAATACTGGTTTAAAAATATGACGAAATATGTAAGGAAATTCGTAGAAAATTGTATAACGTGCAAATTGGCTAAACCTTCATCCGGAAAAATACAAATGGATATGCATCCCATTCCTAAAGTTGAAATACCTTGGCATACTATACACATAGATATTAGCGGCAAGTTGAGTGACAAAAATGACGTAAAAGAATATGTCGTTGTTCAGGTAGATGCATTTACTAAGTTTCTCCATTTACATCACAAGTTAAACCTAGACACAAATAATTGCATTGAAGCCGTAAAGTCGACTGTAACACTTTTTGGAGCACCTTATCGTATTATTGCAGATCAGGGCAGAAGCTTTGCAAGTAGTGGCTTTAAAGATTTTTGCTCAAGTAATAAAATAGATTTGCATTTGATAACAACAAGCGCTAGTAGAGCTAATGGACAAGTGGAGCGCGTGATGAATACTATGAAAAGTATGTTGACAGCAGTAGAAACAAGTACACGATTATGGCAAGAAGCTTTAAAAGAAGTACCGTTAGCCATGAATTGCACAACCAATAGTGTAACCAACTTTAATCCATTAGAGTTATTAATTAGTAGGGCAGCAAGGCCTCCGGGCATGCTACCTATCGGTGGAGAAACGAAAATTGATCGTAGTGAAGCGAGAGTTCTAGCTAAGGAAAATATGGTCAGGAATGCCGAGTATGACAAAAATGGAGTAGATAAAAATAAGGCAAAAATTAAGAAATACAAAATTTGTGATTACGTTTTGATAAAAAGTGAAGAACGGCATCAGACAAAACTGGATCCCAAATTTAAGGGACCATTTGTAGTTACTGAATTGCTAAAAGGTGACCGTTACATGTTGAAATCATTAACAAACAAGAGAAAATATAAGTATTCGCATGAGTTTTTATGAGCATTACCAGATAAGCAAATCGAAACAGAAATATTTGACGACATTGACCACGGTGAAAAAGACGCTGGTTAAGAGGTTACCTCTGCCACCTAGAAGGTGTGGAGGACATCCTACACAGGGGCTAGGTTCAGTTGTCAATGGTCACGCTGGTGAAGGCTGACATTGTTCATGGCGGACACTTAATCTAGTGAAAAATCATGGTATATGCGGTATATATCATGGCAGAGTGGCGGCAAGAGCCTGTTTAACTGTGGTATGATAAAATGGAAAGCCAAATGATCGGGTTTGTGCAGAAGAATACGAGCTACTGAATTTGAGCGATATCCTGCCAAACTGACGTTCGATGAAGAGCCAAATGGGCGAGTGGTTGCGGAAAAGTACGTTGTACTTTGAGAATGTAGATGAGATATCCCGTAACACTGCTATTTGATGGTGTAACATGGGCGTGAGATAAAAGTGAAATCCAAATGGTTGAGTTTATTTGCATTAACCATAATTTGAAGACATTAGGAAATGTGTAACGAGATAAAGTAATGATAATGTGGGCAATGAACAGAAAGATTTATTTTGATAATATCAATGAGAGCAAATGTAAATGTTTAAATGGTGCGAATGTTATATTGGATGATGAAAGTACGTAATCAAGTTAACTTATTTTGATTAATAATGATATGAGTTTTTAACTGTGTACACGAGGACGTGTAATCGTCAGGAAGGCCGTGTTAGAGATTTATGTAATTAACATGAGAATTTAACATAACAGGAGTATGTTATGATAACAACATGAAAATGAAATGTTGATGATGTAGCAATGTATTGGTGCACTGTTGCGTCAGTCAGTGTGACACAATGTTGCGATGCTTCTTTGCGATGTTGTAAAACTTCATAGTGACGAGACTGTGTCGCTATATAGACAATGCAAGATGCAAAGCAGATGACAAAAGAGGAATAACGGTTAGATAATGAGTTATCCGTCATGTTTGACGATGAGTTACCCGTCTGAGAGAGACGATGAGTTATCCGTCTATGAGAGACGATGAGTTATCCGTCAAGTGTGACGATGAGTTATCCGTCAGGTGTGACGATGAGCTATCCGTCCAAGAGAGACGATGAGTTATGCGTCTAAGAGAGACCATGTGGTATCCGTCAGGTGCGACGATGAGTTATCCGTCAGGTGCGACGAGGAGTATCCGTCCAAGAGAGACGATGAGTTATCCGTCAGGTGCGACGAGGAGTATCTGTCTAAGAGAGACGATGTGGTAGCCGTCAGGTGCGACGAGGAGTATCCGTCCAAGAGAGACGATGAGTTATCCGTCAGGTGCGACGAGGAGTATCTGTCTAAGAGAGACGATGTGGTAGCCGTCAGGTGCGACGAGGAGTATGATGGAGTATGGTTGGTATGAATAAGGAATGATAGAAAGAATTGTGGTATCCGTCTTGACAGGACGAAGTTTGCAGAATCGAGAATAATAGAAGAGTAATGTTAATGATAATATTGATAGATACCGAAATCTAAGAAAATGCGAATGTAAAATCGAGCTGTAATAACTATTAATAGTAAAGAATAAAAATAAAAATAAATAAATTAAATTAAAATAATAAAAATATCTTTAACTAAAATAAAAATAAAAAAAAAATAAAAAAAAATAATAATAATAATAATAATAACTCAATAAAATAAATAATAAATACAATAAAGAAATAAATAAACAAAACAAAATAAATAAATAAAAATAATAAATGAATAAATAAAATTAAAGTAACTATGAATAAATAAAATAGAATAAATAATAAAGTATAGAAGGTAATGTAGAATGATGCCCTATATAACACAGGGACGTGTAAGGGTCAGTATGGCCGTGTCGGAATGATATTATGAGAAATGAATTACACAGGGACGTGTAACTGTCAGTATGGCCGTGTCGTGTCAGTGCGATATTACACTGTTGAAATTGCAATTAGATATCTTGATATCGCGTTAATCGATTGATTTAGTATTGTGGTGCAATTAAAGGATGCACTGTCACTAAGAGACAACAATAGCTGTTGCTGAACGTAGTCCCGGGTGTGGCTGGGTGAGAGCGAGACGGCTAGTCATGCCGTTCGCAGCAGGGTCGCTGTGCTTTCGATGAACAAGAATATGCGACCATGATTAGAACTTTCGAGAGTAGAAGAGAGGACACTTGGAATGACTATGGCACGAGAAAGACCATTAAAAAGAGTTTAGCGACACACCGGGAATTCGTTATTACGCGCAGCTATGATGGAAAACCAGTATGAGAAACGCATCGCCCCGACATATATAACAAGAATCATGCCTCGCTTCAGCATATATATAAAAAAGAAAATATATATATATATTTTATATATATATATATATATATATATATATATATATATATATATATATATATATATATATATATATTTATATATATATAAAATATATATATATATTTTCTTTTTTTTTTTTTAACTGTGCTGAAGCGAGGCATGATTCTTGCGCGTTGCAGTTATCATGCCTAAGGGCGGACAGACATCAGTCATGTTTTGAAACATACGTATGTATATACATATGTACATTTTGTTTTGCCTAATGTAATGAGTACACACACACATTTGTTCTTACTTACTTGTGTATAGTGTGATATTTTATTTTTCGTTTATTTTATTTATTTGTTTCCTCTTTTTTTTATAAAATTTAAGTTGTCCAGGATCCTTGCTCGATGCAGTGATCTTGTGCAGACATCAAGCTTGTACTGTTGGGAGTTTAAATTCATAACTTTGTTACATATAAATTTTGCATTTGTATATATAATTTAATTCACCTTTTCACTTTAAAAGGAAATGCGCTGTTTTAAATTAGTATACTTTGTTTATTTGTTGTTTGTTTTGTATACTTTTATTTTATTTCACTTATTCGCATTTAATAAAACTGAACTTCTCCAAGATCCTTGCCCGATGCAGTGATCTTGTCCAAACACCAAGTCCTTTTTTTTCACATTGCTTGCTAATGCAATTATATTGTTTGTTTTAATGTTTCTCTTTTGTTTATTAATGTTTTAGTTTGTGGTAATACTACTAACACACTGCTTTCACTAACTTTATATTATTATTATTATTCTTGATGAGCAGCGAGGTCCACACGCAACGAGATTCAAAACTGAAATAATTTCGTCGCTGTCGTCAACGTAACGCAGTAGCTGCGAAAGATGTATGTATTATGTAGTATGTATAATTACTAACAAGTGTCACCTGCATATACGCACGTACGTACATATACATTTTTTTTTTTATATTGTAACGAACCTTCGGTTTATCCCGAGTCTAAGCTGGGCTAGTTTCAGCTGACTGTGGATTCGTTGCCAACAAATTTATTTGTTGAAGCCCCTGCGATAATTAATTAGTCTTGTGGTTTAGGTTTTATAGCGCAATGGTATATTTTCTTAAATAAATATGAAATGTACACATCACTTATGTAAATGTATGCTGGCTCGCTGGTTTGCTTAGCGACGCACACCTACTGAGCGCTTGTTCAACGCACTCCGGCTGGGAGAGTGTTGTGCTAAACACGCTAGCTCACCGTAAGGATTTGAGAAACGCCAGGATCTGGATCTGTAAACTCTGGCGGTTCGCCAGCTATGCAGATCTCTCCTACTATCTCGCACACTCACAGCACAACACTAGCTTCGTTCACTCACAAGCACTTCTCTTACGCACGGCTACGCGAACTCACCCAGGTGTGCAGGCCTCGCTTACGTTGCTGATATGCACCGATATCCTGATCGGCGCCTGCTGATGATCTGCAAGGATTCCCACTGGATGTCCTTGTAGTTCCCACGATGTCCTTGCTGTTCCCACGATGTCCTGGGAGTCCTGTTTGCTACTCGCGTTGACTTGATTTCGACACTTCCTTCACTTTCACTTTGTATAACTTTCGACGGCAACACTCTCTCGTATCGTTTTTCGACCGCCTCGTATGGAGCCGCTGGTGGCCTTTTATACCCCAGCCACAGGCCCTGCCTCGTGTGGTAACGGGTCCTGTTCGGCTCTGGAGCGGGGCCTTTCTGCTGCTCGTGCCCATAAAAACGGTAATCTGGGTGACGCCACTTTCCCGCCAAATTGCGTGGCAGCCTCCCATTGGCCGAAGTACCGTTGTTGCCATGCGAGTGAAAACGTCCACTGCTATCACCTAGCCCGAACGGCACCTCGACTAACGGTCCCCGATGATCGTCGTGCGTGCGACGCGAACCCATTGCTGAATCTGTAGGAGCGAAAGAGACCGCCTCTAAAAGGACTTTGACCCCCCTTTCCATTGCGAGGGCCGCTCCTACAGTATTCGCGTCGCTGTGTGGAGCAACATGTATATGCACGTATATGCATATAAACGCACAGCAAATACATACGTTTATATACATTAATACGTGCATACCCATATTGCTCCTCACAATATGTATATATGTATGTATAATCTTTTGTCTCTAATAAATACATATACTTATGTTTTGTAATATTTTATAAAGTAGGTTCCTTCGGGGCTCTTCTTTTTGTCCCTGAAGTCGTTAGGCTGCGCCAGTTATCAATCTGAGATTGATTTTAGGAGATGGTACCCAAAAATAAAACACGACTTGTCTCGAGGAATATGAACAATAGAATGGAATTTTATTCGTCTTCGACCAGCAGCGAGTCTGAACATATGTATAAGTATATGTTGTCCCTCGGCGACTCATACGTGTGCACAAGTAAGTGTGTACATGTATGTGTGGCGCTGTGACCAGCAAGTCACTCATGTACATGTATGTGTCTGTATAGTGACTGGCGGGTAACTCGCGCATTTGTTAACATTCTTAAGTTGCTCTTCGCTTGTTGTCATACATTAAGTGAACTTTTATTTGTTATACCCTGAACCCATATTCAATGGGAAATCAGGGTATAATGGTTTTGTTGAAATGTATGTAACAGGCAGAAGGAGGCGTGGCAGACCCCACAAAGTAAATATATTCTTGATCAGGGCGACGAGCTGAGTTGATTTGGCCCTGTCCGTCTGTCTGTCCGTCCGTCCGTCTGTCCGTATGTATGAACGCGTCGATTTCGATATAAGAGCTAGAGACTTCAATTACAGCGCGCATATCAAGTTTATCATTAAAAATCGATAACTCATCCCGATCTTTTTTTATCGATAAAAAAAACCTTATCGAAAACCAGTTATAAAATTATATCTTCTACACCTTTATTGCTAGAGTCTCAAAATTTTTAATGTATGCTTATATGCAATTTATACAATTTCGGTTTTTGTTAAAATTTACCCTCCACCCTTAAATTCACCCCCTCACCCTCACTTTTGTAAAAAGCGTATTTCAAATACTAGAGACTTCTGCTTTGGCAATTACATGCATATTCATGTTATAATCATAATCATGAAGATCGTATGTCCACAATAAAAGTTATTAAGCAATTAAGTTTTCATAGTAAGCGCTCACTGCCGCCCATGCGTGTTTATGATTGTGTGTGTATATGTATGTAATTGTTTGTGTGTGTGTGTGTGTGTATATGTGTGTGTATGTATGTGTGTGTATGTATGCCTGTGTGTGCGTGTGTGTGTGTGTGTGTGTGTGCGTGTTTCTTGTGTAAGCTGAAAGACGCGAAAAATTTTTGAAATAGCTATTACTCCAAGGGTTCAGGGTATCTCGTAGTCGAATAGTCTCGACTAGAGCTTTCTTACTTGTTTTTAATTGAAATTGGTTTCGACTGAGCATCACTTATAGCATCATGACTGGCAAGCAAGGAAAGAATCGGTCTATGGACGAGTCATTATCTGTTGGCCGCTTACAAAAATGTTACAAACGATATAACTCGCATAAACAAGTCGCTAAAAGAATATCTCGACTTGAGATATTGAACCGCTACATAGAAAATGCCTTTAGGACACAACAAGAGTTGGACGACATTAATGCAGATTTAGTGTCTCGGTCAACGTTAGAAGATTTGTGTGTGTCAACCAAGGCACTTCTAATGAAGCGAAGTAGTGATAGCCAACCTAAAAGTGAGAGTCCCGCTAACTCTACAATGATTAGCTCAGTGTCACACTCTAGGAATCTACCGAATATAAAGTTGCCAAATTTTAGCGGAGAATATTTGGAATATAAGAATTTCATTGGACTTTTTGAGAGTTTAGTCGACAACGAGGCTATCAAATATAGAAAACTTTAATCACTTATTGTTGAGCCCAACTGACAATCAAATTCCGAGAGAGCCGCATTATTTCATCCCAGAGACTTTGCTAGGGTTTCGACTTCGTCCTTAGTCTGCTACAGCAGACATCGCTAAAATGTACCGTCAAGTTGAACTTGACGAATCCCACCGCGACTTTCAACTTATTGTGTGGAGGGAAACGCCCACTGATCCGTTACAAATCTTTCGATTAAGTACAGTAACGTATGGGACAGCGATTCGATGTTTAAAACATCTGAGCGACTTGCATGCTTCCACTCATCCATCTGCTGCAAGATCGTTAGCCCGAGATTTATATGTTGATGACTTGTTGACAGGAGCAGATAGCGTTGAAGAAGTGTATTTGTTGCATCGAGACTTGATAGCAATTCTTCAAGCGTTTGGGTTTCCTCTCACAAAATGGTCGTCCAACTGTAAACAACTCGCAGCACAACTAGCTAGAAACGATATAGCCATTGGTCATCAAGAGAACACAAAAACATTGGCATTAATTTGGAATCCGATGAATAACAGTTTTAGATACTCCATGAACTGTCCAGTAAAAGTTCAACAGACCAAAAGAGCCGTTTTGTCATTTATGGCAAGGTTATACGATCCCTTAGGTTTGTTAAGCCCGATTGTATCTCGTGCGAAGGTCCTTATACAAGAAATGTGGTTGCACAAACTTTGGTGGGATGACCAATTGCCTGTTCAAATGAGGCAAGAATTTGAGGCAGTAACTAGCTGTTGCATATACCTCGTTACGTTGGCACACTTAAATTGAAGGGATGTCAAATCCATGGATTTGCTGACGCCTCAACGAGAGCTTACGATTGTTGTTTATACGTAAGAATGCAAACAGATAAGGGTATCACTACCAGGCTGCTAGTCGCCAAATCTAACCATCCAAGAGTTGACAACTAATGTATCTTGGCGTCATGTACTAACGAAAGATAACCCAGCAGATTTGTATCTCGGGGATGTTCAGTTGAGGAGCTTAAAACATCATTGTGGTTTAGCGGACCATTTTTAAAGCTTTCTGACATGTTGTAGCCAGCCAACCCACAAGTCACCTTATCAAAAGAGTTAGAGCTGCTAGAGAAGCGTAGAACGGCAATTACTATGATCGCGGTCGATGAGGTAAGAGCTCCCGTCATACAACTTATTGAATCAACTTCGTCATTCTCTAAGTTAATCCGCATAGTTACATATATGTTCCGCTTTATCAATGGAAAACAAGAGAACCATTCTTCACTTGTTCCTACGGCTTCTGAGTTAAGCTTCGCATTCCTTGCAGTCATATCTGTAATTCAACACATCGAATTTAGCGAAGAAATGAAAAAAAATTAAGAAATCAATCGTATTGCAACCATCATTGCAAAAACTGACACCGTTTTTGCACCCACATCAGCATGGAAGGCATGTGTTGTGGTTGCTACGAGTAGGAGGTCGTTTATTGAAAGCACCACTAGCACATAATGCCAAATTCCCTTTACTGGTTTATTTGGAGCATTTGCATCGCTCTGATTACCACGACAATCCACTAGTACTAATGGGCCTGCTTAATCAGCAGGTTTGGCTGGTCAATACTCGAGAGGCTTGCAGTGCAGTAGTCCGAAAATGTGTACACTGTTTTCGCTACAAGCCGAAACTCCTATCCTAAATAATGGGCAATCGTCCCGCTGATCGCTTACATAGAAATAGGCCATTTGAGATCAGTGGAGTGGACTTTTGAGGTCCAATACTAGTTTCGCTGGGAATTCGTGGCAAATCGCCAGTTAAAATGAATATTGCTATATTTGTTTGTTTTACCTCGAAGGCTGTGCATCTAGAACTAGTCACCGATTTGACCTCGAATTCCATGGCAACACAGCGGACATGGGAACGTGGGGAATGGAATTTGTCTTCATTCCTCCTCGAGCGCCGCATTTCGGCGGTCTTTGGGAAGCGGCAGTGAAATCTGCCAAGGGATTGCTGCTGAAAGCAATGTGGATTTTATGACTGATATCACATTTTTATACCTTGAACCCATTTTTAATGGGAAATCAAGGTATAATGGTTTTGTTGAAATGTATGTAACAGGCAGAAGGAGGCGTGGCAGACCCCACAAAGTATATATATTCTTGATCAGGGCGACGAGCTGAGTTGATTTGGCCCTGTCCGTCTGTCTGTCCGTCCGTCTGTCCGTATGTATGAACGCGTGTATCTCAGAAGATATAAGAGCTAGAGACTTGAATTTTTTAAATGACCGTATATACAGCGCGGACGTCGAGTTTGCTTTTAAAATTCGATAAATCATCCCTTTATGTTTTTATCGAATAAAAACATTCAAGTTCAAGTCAGATGCCACTATAGCTAATTTAAATGATTTTTCATTTTTTTAAATTTCTCAAATATTCAATATAATATGTAGATCATATGCTGAAAGTTTCATTAAATTCCATTAAGTCAAAAATTAATTAAAAATCATCAAATATTTGGCCAATTAACAAACGCACGCAGCAGCTACAACAAAATCGTATACGTGTACACACATACATTCAAACTTCTTCTGGAACATTCTTTGAATCACATCAGCTGTTAGTTTCGTTTAGTTTTGGTATATGGCGCAGCAGCAGTGAATCTATTTGAGTTTTGCCAGCGCAAGTTCCAAAAGTGAGGTGGCGTAGTGAGTAGCGGCATGACGTTCGATCGAGAAATCGCAGTTCGAATTCCGATTGGTGCAACTGATGTTAATTTTTTTAATTGTTTCAAAATATTTTTATATTTTGTGAGGAGCAATATTGGTATGCATATAATGTATATGAACGTACGTAGTTGCTGTGCGTTTATATGCATATACGTGCATATACATGTTGCTCCACACAGCGACGCGAGTACTGTAGGAGCGACCCTCCTGACTGGAAAGGGGTCAAGGTCCGACTATAGTCGGCCTCTTTTGCTCCTACAGATACAGCAATGGGCTCGCGTCGCACACCCGTCGATCATCGAGGACCGTTAGCCGAGATGCCGTTCGGCCGGGTGAGAGTAGTGGACACTTTCACTCGCAGGGAACCAACGGTACTTCGGTCAATGGGAGGCTGTCACGCAATTTGGCGGGAAAGTGGCGTCACCCAGATCACGCCACTTTACCGATTTTATGGGCACGAGCAACAGAAAAGCCCCGCTCCAGAGCCGAACAGGTCCCGTTACCACCCGAAGCAGGGCCTGTGGCTGGGCTATAAAAGGCCACCGGCGGCTCCATACGGGGAGTTAAAAATCTGAATTTTGGAGTTACGTTTAGAGAGTGTCAAAGTGAAACAGTAAAGTGAAAGTCAACGCGAGTGACAAATCAAGACTCCCAGGACATAAGCGAGGCCTGCACATCTGAGTAAGTTCACGTAGCCGTGCGCAAGAGAAGTGTTGCGAGTGAAGCGAAACTAGTGTTGCACTGTGGGCGAGTGGAATAGTAGGAGAGGCCTGGATAGCTGAGCGAACCGCCAGTCTACAGACACCGATCCTGGCGTTTTCCCAATCGTCCCAGTGAAACTAGTGTGTTTTAGCACAACACTCCCCCAGCCGGAGTGCGTTGAACCAGCACTCAATAGGTATGCTCCGCTAAAGCGAATCAGCGAACCATCGTAGAACTAAGTGACGTGTAAAATCGAATGTTCGTTACAACTGGCGCCCAACGTGGGGCTCGCTTTAAGAGTTTGATTAGCATTTGTGACAATGGTGCGAGCGTGGGTATATAACTTGGAAAAGGATGAAGTGCTGCGTTATGGTGACGAGTTCGGAGTGAGCTTGTCAGGCACACTGGACGCGATGCGGAGGCAGTTTGGCGAGTGGGTTGAAAGAATTGATAGAAGCATTCCTTACTCACTGAGGATCGCCGAGCTGGGTCATCTGCATGGACGCCGTGCCTCACTCAGGGATGAGGCAATAACTGCCGTCACAGACGACGATCTGGAGGCAGAGCTTGCGCATGTGGCGCGGCTCTGTGTGCCCTCCACAACCGCAGCAGCGCGACTGCAGGGCACGAGACAGGGTGAGATAAGAGCCACATCCACCCCGCAACCTGAAATAAGGCCACAAGGACTCGGCAGCACAGCCCAAGAATATCCAAAGGTGGCCAAAAAAGTGCGAGAGTGTGCTCAGCTTCCAGGAGTTTTTCTTTTCTTTATTCTTCTTTCCCAGAGGCTATCTGGAGAAGCTGGACGATGACGTTAAACGCCGCAGGCAGATGGTGGACGAAAGCTTTAAAGTCTACATGGTGGAGATGCAGACTCTCATGCGGCCCCTGCGTTATGGAGCAGACCGCGAGATGAAGCTCATCTACAAAAGGAGCCTGCCCGATCTGCGTGCCTACGCCCGCCCGTATCAGTTTCATAATCTGGTGGAATTGATGCACCTGGCAGACGAGTTCGAGGAGCTGGAAAGGATCGGGAGAGACTGCGGCAGCAGCTACGGCCAGGCCAGACGCATTTGATGGCCATGGACGACGCTGGAGACGACGTGGAGTATCATCGCATGGATGATGAGGCGAAGCCTTCTCCTGCGCCGAGGACAGGCGCATCAGGACCAAGGACGCACATCCCAAATCCAGCCAGGGCTTGCCGAATGTGTGGCTAAGAGGGGCATCGCGCTTTTACGTGCCGCAACAAGGCGCTGGATTTCTGCTGGCAGTGCGGGCGCATTGGAGTGCGAGCGTTTGCCTGTTGCTAGTCGGGAAACGAGCAGCGGCACCCGCCATTCAGGGGCGAGCAGGAGCAGCGGCCAGGACGATGGCAGCCAGGTGACAGCGATCGTGGCCATTGGAGCCACGATCGACAGGGAGCCACAAGCAGCTTTATCAGCGAAAAGCTTGCTGACAGGCTCAGAGGAGTGGGCGTGGTGCGTGCCACAAGGCGGCGCATACTCTTGGCGGACGGCAGTTGCAGTCATGTGAACTCGCAGCTGGAGACGACGATCAGCCTGGGAAATCAGCAAATCCAGATCGACGATCTGGTGCTGGGCTGGAATTTCTTGGCCAGCATGGGCACCACACTGGAATGCGGTGGCTTGACACTGAGGGTCGAGCCGAAAATCCCACAGTCGGGACCACATCGGACAGTCCGAGGAGAAGCTGTCCGTGGCTGTGGACAGCGTGGAGGCGGACCCAGAGACGCCAGCGGAGGCGAACATGGAGCAGCCAACGCCAATGCACGGTGGACGCTTTTCTTAGGCATGAGCTGGAGAAGTTCCAGCATGTGAAAGGCACCACCAGGATCCCGGAGCACCGGATCAGGATGCAGGACAACATGCCCATTAAACAGCGCTACTTCCCTAAAAATCCAAAAATGCAGGCGGAGATCAACCTGCAGGTAGATGAGCTGTTGGCCAAAGGTTGCATCGAGCCTTCGAAGAGCCCACATAGCGCGCCGATTGTAATGGTCCGCAAGAAGAATGGGAAAAGGCGGCTATATGTGGATTTTCGATAGCTGAACAGCAGATCCATTAAAGATGAATACCCTTTGCCGCGGGTGCATCATATTCTGGATCAGCTGCGAGAGGCGCGCTACATCAGCAGTTTGGATCTGAAGGATGGGTATTGGCAGATACCAATGGACAAGACCAGCAGACCGCTGACGGCATTCACGGTGCCTTCCAGTGGAAGGTGATGTCATTTGGGCTCCATGCCGCACCGGCCACATTCCTGCGGGCGTTGGATCAGGTCATCGGCCCAGAGATGATGCCCCATGCCTTCGCCTATCTGGACGACATCATCGTCATCGGCAGAACGCGGCAGGAGCACATGGAGCACCTACGAGAGGTATTCCGGCGACTGCGAACAGCCAATTTGAAGATCAACATCGATAAGCGCGATTTCTTCAAGAAGGAGCTAAAGTATCTGGGTCCCAAGGTCATGGAGGATGGCATTTGTACACACCCAGAGAAAGTGGCCGGTATCGCCGAGCTGAAGCCGCCCACAAACGTGCGCGTGGCTTCATGGTACCGTCGCTTCGTACCAGATTTTGCAGCCACTGTGCATCCGCTAAATGCACTGCTCAAAAAGGGCACGAAGTGGGAGTGGATGGAGGAGCGGAAAAGCGCGTTCGAGACGTTGAAGGCCAAACTGACGGAGTCACCGGAGCTGGCGTGCCCTGATTTCTCGAAGCCGTTTTGCTTGCAAACGGACGCAAGCAATTATGGGCTTGGGGCAATCCTGACGCAGACCTCGGAGGAAGGAGAGCGCGTCATTTCATATGCCAGCCGGACACTGAACTGACACTGACACTGCTGAAAAGAACTACTCAGCTAGCTAGCTACCTAGCAGGCTACAAATTGGTAGTGGTCACTGACCATATGGCTCTGAACTGGCGCCACCAGCTGACAGCACCATACACACCTCAAGAGAATCCCACTGAGAGAAGCAGTATACAGCTCGGTACCTAAAACTTAGTGCCAGTGCATGCGCAATGCAATACAACAACAAGCAGTGCAGGTGCAAGCAGCATCCACCTACAGTGCATACGTACTCGGCAACAACAACGCGTGCAGCCGAAATTAAGCATTTTCTAACGAAAGTGAAAGCGGAAAACAAGAACAAACCAGGCTAAAGAATTTCTGCACACACACACAGCGAAGCGAGAGCAAGCGAGCGTAGGCAAACCCTTGCTTACGTCAGCTGCTCAGCGATCGCTAGCGCACGAAGCGGCGCGAAGATGTCAAAGCGAGCGACACGGGTGCCAAAGCTACCGGGGGCCGCAAAACCAACAGGTGAGTTTTGCAGCAGCGCTCGGCGTGGGCAGAGGCAGCGGCGGCCCATCATGTATGCGGGGCATGCTGTCGGCATATGACTGCTTGCTGGGAGAGTGTGGCTATCAGGCCATCATCTCGAGGGGCATTAAGGAGAAGGTGCCCAGCCTGAAAATCAAGGGATTTAAAAAAAAAAAAAAAAAAACAAGTAAGAAAGCTCTAGTCGAGACTGCTCGACTACAAGATCCCCTGAACCCTTGGAGCAATAGCTATTTCAATAAATTTTCGCGTCTTGCATCCAACACAAGAAACACACACACACACGCAAAAACACGCATGGGCTGCAGTGTGCGCTTACTATGAGAACTTAATTGTTTAATTACTTTTTTTGCGGAAATACGATCTTCATGAAACTTTCAGATTATGATTATAACATGAATATACATGTATTTGCCAAAGCACAGGTCTCTAGTATGTGAAATACGTTTTTTACAAAAGTGAGAGTGAGGGGGTGGACATAGAGGTGGGGGATAAATTTTAAATTCAAACCGAAATTGCATAAATTGCATATAAGCATATATTAAAAATTTGGAGACTCTAGCAGTAAAGGGGTAGAAGATATAATTTTTTAACTGGTTTTCGATAAGGTTTATTATCGACAAAAAATATCGGGATGAGTTATCGATTTTTAATGATAAACTTGATATCTGCGCTGTAATTCCGGACATTTTAACAAAAATTTTCAAATTTTGTCTATCTTTTATTTCTTCTGAAATCGACGCTTTCATACATACGGACAGACAGACGGACAGGGCCTATAGTCGGCCTCTTTCGCTCCTACAGATACAGCAATGGGCTCGCGTCGCACACCCGTCGATCATCGAGGACCGTTAGCCGAGATGCTGTTCGGGCCGGGTGAGAGTAGTGGACACTTTCACTCGCAGTTTTGTCTGATGACGCTCTCTTATTAAGCTATTCTATTTTAGCAACTAGCTGGTCAAGCAGAGCAGTGGTGCGGGTGCTAAAGGCGACGCAAGTAATGTTAGAGTAGGGAGGGTTCGAACCTCTACTATGTTATTTATTATTTTTTTTATACCCTGAACCCATTGAAAATGGGAAATCAGGGTATAATGGTTTTGTTGAAATGTATGTAACAGGCAGAAGGAGGCGTGGCAGACCCCACAAAGTATATATATTCTTGATCAGGGCGACGAGCTGAGTCGATTTGGCCCTGTCCGTCTGTCTGTCTGTCCGTCTGTCCGTCCGTCCGTCTGTCCGTCTGTCCGTATGTTTGAACGCGTCGATTTCCGAAGATATAAGAGCTAGAGACTTGAATTTTTTTTTTTAAATGACCGTATATACAGCGCGGACGTCGAGTTTGCTTTTAAAATTCGATAAATCATCCCGTTATGTTTTTATCGAGTAAAAACATTCAAGTTCAAATCAGATGCCACTATAGCTAATTGTGAATGATTTTTCTTTTTTCATATGCTGAAAGTTTCATTAAATTCCATTCAGTCAAAAATTAATAAAAAATAATCAAATATTTGGCCAATTAACAAACGCACGTGCAGCAGCTACAACAGAAACATTCGTTGCATCACATCAGCTGTTAGTTTCGTTTAGTTTTGGTAGATGGCGCAGCAGCAGTGAATCTATTTGAGTTTTGCCAGCGCCACTAGCAGGAGTGGGGTGGCCTAGTGTGTTAGCTGCATGACGCTCGATCGAGAAGTCACGGTTCGAATCCCGATCGATGCAACTGATGTTAATTTTTTATACCCTGAACCCATTGAAAATGGGAAATCAGGGTATAATGGTTTTGTGAAAAAGTATGTAACGGGCAGAAGGAGGCGTGGCAGACCCCACAAAGTATATATATTCTTGATCAGCGTGACGAGCTGAGTCGATATAGCCCTGTCCGTCTGTCCGTCCGTCCGTCCGTCCGTCCGTCCGTCCGTCCGTCCGTCCGTCCGTCCGTCCGTCCGTCCGTCCGTCCGTCCGTCCGTATGAGTGCGTCGATCTCAGAAGTTAT
The DNA here is from genome assembly GCF_054131065.1 of Drosophila arizonae. NCBI lineage: Eukaryota > Metazoa > Arthropoda > Insecta > Diptera > Drosophilidae > Drosophila > Drosophila arizonae. The sequence continues at coordinate 27,211,430 of NC_142925.1, read as the reverse complement.
AAGAGCTAGAGAGCTGAAATTTGGCATGCATACTCGTGTGTACCATACGCAGTACGAGTTTGCTTTATTTTTTCGATAAATCGTCCGATAACTTTTTTATCGAGAATAATCGAAAAATTGATTTTGTTTTTTTCGCCTAATTTGAACATTTTTAGACGTGGAGTCTTCAAATTTGTGTTGTATATAAAGTTAATCGATACAAAGATTTTGTAATTTACAGATTTTGGATACCACGCCCCATTCGCCCCCAATTTGTAAAAAACGCATTTCAAGTACTAGAGACTTGTGCTTTGGAATGTACACACATATTTACCATATGATTACACTTTGAAAGTTTCATTAAGATCATATGTTTACAAAAGAAATTATTCGACAAATAAATTCTCATAATATTGCCCACACCGCAGCGCAGCCCAAGCGCAGTCGCTGCTTACTGCGCAGTTAGCAGAGCGCAGGCTTATGCGTGCGTGTGGATGCATGTGTATGTATGTGTGCATAAAAGAAGTGCAGAATGATTAGAATATCAGCTTGGAGGGTTCAGGGTATCTCCTAGTCGAGCAGTCTCGACTAGAGCTTTCTTACTTGTTTTAATTGTTTCAAAATATTTTTATATTTTCATAAATGAGTTTTCTATTTAATTTATATTTTTAAATACACCGAAATTGAAATTTTAACTATACCCTATGTGCGTTTTTAATAGTTTGGTTATTCTAGCAGATTCTTATAATCACATCAGCAGTTAGTTTCGTTTAGTTTTGGTAGATGGCGCTGCAGCAGTGAATCTATTTGAGTTTTGCTAGCGCCACTAGCAGGAGTGAGGTGGCCTAGTGTGTTAGCAGCATGACGCTCGATCGAGAAGTCGCGGTTCGAATCCCGATCGGTGCAACTGTTGTTAACTTTTTTAATTGTTTCAAAATATTTTTATATTTTATTAAATGAGTTTGGTATTTTATTTATATTTTTAAATACATCGAAATTGAAATTTCAGCCATACTAAATGGGCATTTTTATTTGTTGGGTTCAGGGTAGTATCTAGTCGAGCACTCTCGACTAGAGTTTTCTTACTTGTTTTTCATACATATTTCGTTTTTTATAAAATAGATATTTTATTGGGAAGGCGCGAGCTTGACTGAATGGCACTTAATACTTTTCTTAGTCGAATAATTTTATAAGTTTAAATTTGTTTCTTCTTAAATAGACCTCAAATACATATACGCAAATACATACATATGTATATATGTACATTTGTATGTGTGTATGTATGCACACATAAATGCGTACTCTAGCATATTCTAAGAATCTCCTTGCGATTGATTTGTCTTTGCATTGTGTAAGGATCCAATTTTCCAGCTGGGGCAGCGTCAGTTTACCCAGGGTGGATACCACAAGAAAATTTGTGATTCGCTGTGACCGGAATTCGGAGAGGGGGGGGGGGGGGGGGGGGGGGGGGGGATATAGGGAACAACGGGGAGCGATGCTGAGGGTTTGGCCTCTCAGCGAACGGGCATAGCCGCGTTCTCTACTTTAACTACTTAATGCCGGGATGCGCCTCGGCCAAATGACGAAATATGCAACGAGGAGGGAAGGGGGGAAAATGGGATCTACTAGCACCATTAGTTAGTTATTAGTTGCCTGATAAGAATAAAACACACACAGATTCACTTTTTCACAATCTCTTTATATCACAACTCTCTTAATTTCTTAGTCTCGCTATTAACTAGGGTCGCGCTCACCCACTAGCCTTCAGTCTCGCTGTCACTCACTAATTAATTCCTCTATCGCTCTCCAGCCGCCTCCACACCTCGGCCGCGCGCTCCGCTTCGGCGTCGGCAATGCAACTCACCACAGCTTCGGGCCCTTTAAAGTTTTCGCCGCGAAAGTCGAAACCATGGTTGCATTGCCGATCGCTGCGACTTGCGCGGGCATTTGAAAACGACTTATGTGAGGTGGCTCATCGAGCCGCCTTACACCCCCCCCTTACTTTGTAGAGCGATGGTCACGCTTCCCGAAGGTGCGACCGTCACGTGTATTGCACTCCCTTCGATCCAGATGCGGAAACGTGTCCTCCTACGCGGTAGCCTTCGCCTCTACAACTCCCGTTGCACCGCCTGGATTGTGTGTTCGTCTAGCGTCGCGCCTGCTGGACGGGTCCGCCAGCCGTCTGGGATGGTCGGTGTTGGCTTGAACGGGATGGAGCCCTCCCCCATGAGGATTTCGAATAAGTTCGGCTCCTACCCATCCAAAATGTCGGCCATGTCGGCCAGCAGTCTGGCCTCATCCTCCTCCAGCTCTGGCACTACGCACGGCTCTTCTTGTGGCTCGTGTCTGCCTTGTTCCGGGCCCCGGGCTCGTTCTCCTTCTTCAGGGATACCCTGATCTGGCTCAAAGGGGGTTGTTTGGTGATTCCCTCCCGTTTGGCGCAACTTCGCCGCCACACCCGCCAAATCGACCCTCGGGATCTTTCTGGCCGGGCTCTTCGACGGACTCCGCCAGCAACCTTCATTAACATCACGCACCCATCGAGCCTCTCGGCGATGTTGATTGAGGATCGATGGACCGTGTGTTTAAATTTTGGTGGTGGTCGCTCCTCACGAGGCCTGTAATAATCCCGGGCCATCCTCGGGTTGTCTCGTCTTTGGTACCCCGTGCCCGGGAATGGCTCGGTGTCAGCGTCGCTGACATCTTCCACGCGAGCCGCCACTTCTTCCTCCCTCTCGTCCTCACTGCTGATTACGATAGTCTCGTCCTCCATCGTCGTTATATCTGAAAACTCAAGCATAAATGATCCACTTTAAGGATACTGCCTCCCAAACTACTAGTTAGTAAATCAACTTTCACGAGATACTATGGAGGGGGTTGGGTAAGAGGTTTTAGGTGGGGAAGGGTGTGACTGAGGTGTGTTGCCGTCAGTGTTCAGGGACGTCGATGGTCCCTCGGCCTTCGTCCCGCTCTTCCTCGCTTTCGTCGCCGTCGTGATGGAAAGACTTGAGCTGGGAGATGTTAGCTACCCTTCTTTTGCGTTCGCCGCGTTTGGCGAGGCGCAGAATGTTGGGAGAGACAAAGCTAACGATCCGAAACGGGCCGTCATACTTCGGTGCCAGTTTCGCTGCGAAGCCATCTGCCGCGTTGGACAACTAGTGCTGCCTTAACAAGACTGACGAACCTAGCTTCGGCCTCCATTCGTGTCTACGCAGGTTATAGTAGCGGCTTTGATCGCTCGAGGCACTCTGCAGGTTATTGCGGGCGATCGCGAACACTTCCCTCATCCTGTCTCTTTTAGCGTCTGGGTGAAGCCCCTCCGTCGCCGATCCGGGTGTAACTTCGTCGTACAGCCAGCGTTATTTCCGGCAGTAACTCATCCCATGAGCTCTGATGACCCTGGACGTATTGTGCTATCATCGTTTTTATCGTACGATTAGCCCTCTCCGTCGGATTCTCCTGTGGCGAGTACGGCGCTGTATGTTGGAGTGTCACCCCCAGGGACTCCATGAACGCCTTGAAGCTCCTGCTCGTAAATTGAACGCCGTTGTCGCAGACGAATGTCCTGGGTACTCCAAATCTGCTGAGTATTCGTTTTCGGAACGCCAACTGCAGATGCGCGGTAGTAGCCTTCCTCAACGGCACCAGCTCCACCCACTTAGCGAAAGCGTCGTGGGACACCAACAGCATTGTGTTCCCACGCTTGGATCGAGGCAAAGGTCCCACGAAATCCGCTCACAGGACTGCCATCGGCTCCGCTACCTGCCTGGTCAGCATCTGTCCGGCCGGCTTTTGTTGTACGCCCTTGAATTTGTGGCACGTCTCGCAGCGCTTCACGTGACGAGCGGCATCTGTTGAGGCGATAACGGACGTCGAACTGGAATTGCTGCAGTTCCAACGCCCATCGGGCGATCCTGCCCTTGGGGCTCTCTATCGAGTTCAGCCATTTCAACGCCAGGTGGTCTGTTACCACGTCGAACCTGTAGCCTTCCAGATAGCAACGCATCTTCCTGATTGCCCAAACGATCGCGAGGCACTCTTTCTCCGTGGCCGAATAGTTCGCCTCCGTTTTCGTCAGTCTTCGGCTGGCGTAGGCTATGACTCGTTCTCGACCCTCGATTTCCTGAGTTAGCACCGCGCCCAGCCCACAGTCGCTGGCGTCGGTTTGCAGCACAAATTTTTCTGAGAAGTCGGGGCATGCTAAGACTGGTGCTGTCATCAGGCTCTCTTTCAACTTCTGCAGCGCATCTTCTTGCTCCTCGGTCCAGACCCATTTCTTCCTTTCTTGAGCAGCTTGGTCATTGGTTGGACCAATGAAGCGAAGCTCGGCACAAATCGCCTGTACCAAGAGGCCATTCCCAGGCATTGTCCTAGCTCTTTCAGGTTCTTCGGCGTTGGGAATTCTCGAGTTGCTTCGACTTTCGCGGGGTCGGTACAGATTCCTTCCCCACTAATGACGTGGCCTAGATACGCCAACTTTTCCCGGAAAAAGCTGCATTTTTATACCCTGAACCCATTTTCAATGGGAAATCAGGGTATAATGGTTTTTTTGAAATGTATGTAACAGGCAGAAGAAGGCGTGGCAGACCCCACAAAGTATATATATTCTTGATCATATATCTTGATTTGGCCCTGTCCGTCTGTCCGTCCGTCCGTCTGTCCGTCTGTCCGTATGTATGAACGCGTCGATTTCGGAAGATATAAAAGCTAGAGACTTCAAATTTTTTTAAATGTCCGTAATAACAGCGCGCATATCAAGTTTATCATTAAAAATCGATAACTCATCCCGATCTTTTTTATCGATAAACAACCTTATCGAAAACCAGTTATAAAATTATATCTTCTACACCTTTATTGCTAGAGTCTCCAAATTTTTAATGTATGCTTATATGCAATTTATACAATTTCGGTTTTTGTTAAAATTTACCCCCCACCCTTAAATTCACCCCCTCACCCTCACTTTTGTAAAAAGCATATTTCAAATACTAGAGACTTGTGCTTTGGCAATTACATGCATTTCCATGTTATAATCATAATCTGAAAGTTTCATGAAGATCGTACGTCCATAAAAAAAGTTATCAAACAATTAAGTTCCCATAGTAAGCGTACACTGCAGCCCATGCGTGTTTATGCGTGGGTGCTTGTGTGTCCATGTGTTTGTGTATGTGTATGTATGTGGGTGTGTATGTGAGTGTGTATGCGTTTGTGTCTGTATGCGTGTGTGTATGTATGCCTGCGTGTGCGTACGTGCGTGTGTATGTGTGTGTGCGTGTTTCTTGTGTAAGCTGAAAGACGCGAAAAATTATTGAAATATCTATTGCTCCAAGGGTTCAGGGGATCTCGTAGTCGAGCAGTCTCGACTAGAGCTTTCTTACTTGTTGATTGTTGATGTATTAGATGGAGACAGATATACACTTAAGTCACTAAGATGCAATAGGACTTATAAGTATGCGCAAGATAGTTTGTTAGGCATGCCAACACAACAAGATCCTGCAGATTTAGACGATAATGAAAGCATCGAAAGAGATGTTATGAAAATTGTTGCTGAGGCATCAGAGATGAGACTGCCATAAATATGTGTTGCTGAGGCATCAGAGATGAGACTGCCATAAATATGTGTTGCTGAGGCATCAGAGATGAGACTGCCATAAATATTTGTTGCTGAGGCATCAGAGACGAGACTGCCATAAATATGTGTTACTGAGGCATCAGAGATGAGACTGCCATAAATATGTGTTGCTGAGGCATCAGAGATGAGACTGCCATAAATATGTGTTGCTGAGGCATCAGAGATGCGACTGCCAAAAAATTGTGTTGCTGAGGCATCAGAGAGGTGAATGCCAAAAAGTTGGATGGATCTCTAGACTGTTGTGATATGTTGTGTTGGATGGCATGGGACCTGAATGTATTCAGTAGTAGAATATTGTGAAATAAATTTGTTCTGAGTTAAGATATTTGAAAAGAAAATAACACGAGGACGTGTTGTTGTCAGTATGTTGTCATTCTATTTTATTTTGCCTTTGGCCCACTGTGCGCTCCGTTTTTATGGCCCAGTGACCACTAATCTATCCTGTCGTGTTGAGCCGTGGGGTATATCCGCTCACGAGGCCGCACACTTAATCAACATATGTAAAAATTTTTTCCCTTTTACATTAATTTTTTTCTTCTGTATATATATGTATGTATAAATATGTATATATATATGTCAGAGATTTATGTAATTAACATGAGAATTTGACATAACAGGAGCATGTTATGTTAATAACATGAATGTAAAATGTTGATGACGTAGCAATGTAATGCTGCGTTGCCACGTCAGTGAGTCTGACACGGTATTGCGATGTTGTAAAACTTCATAGCAACGAGCGCTACTATGTACAATGCAATAAGCAAAGTAAATGATGACTGAGTAATGTCGGTTAGCGGTAAATTCTATGCCGAGAATGAGGCCCGAGAGCGAGAGAGATGCCTCGGCCGAGTGTGGCGCGATTGTAGTTGTTATGTAAAGAGGAAGAGAAGCACGAGCGTTGAGGCTGTGCGTACGTGGCTTTTAGTCTGAGGACAGCAGAGGTAACAACGAGACAATTGCGACTCGCTGCGTTCAAAAAGCAAAAGAACAAATATCGCCTACTGAAATTAAGAAGTTATTATGGAGCACGAGAATTCAGAGCCATCTCCGACATCAGAAGTGGGATGCCCCCACCCACAAGAAATATCAGGACGCATGCTGGAAGCGATACTGGAGTCGCAAAATAACAAATTTATGGAAATGTTAAAGTCAATGCAGACAGCAGCAAAAACAACAACAACTACTCTACCAATATTCAATCCTGATGCACCGGGAGCTGACGCCCTAGCGTGGTATAGAACAACCGATATGATTCTATCTGAGCATCCTCTGGAAGGCAGTAATGGCGCTTACAAAGGCATTAGTGGGGAGCTCTTCACCGTGGCTTGCCCAAATCTGTCAGACTGGCATAACTTGGCCAGAGTTCGGCGAGTTGTTCATACAACGATATGAGGGCATAGAGACGCCAGCAGCCTTTTTGACGAATATGCTTAACGGACGCCCGAATGCTAACGAATGTATTTCGGTTTACGCTAGCCGATTAGTGACGTCATTATTGACGAACTGGAATTCGATGAAATTGGAAGAGATTGCTGTTGCTGTCGTGCTGGCATATGCATCAAAATTTGACGCAAAATTACAAAAATTAATTTTTACAACAAATGTAAAAACGCGCAATGAAATGCAACAACAATTAAAAGCTTATGCATTTAAACGAAGCGATCATCTGCCGTCGGGTTCAGAGCCAGAAAGGAAAAGACAAAAGATGCAAACTCCAAGCAAATGCTTTTACTGTGGGAAAACTGGACACAAGGTAGCCGAGTGCCGTAAGAAGAAAGCAGACGAGAAACCCGATACCACACTCTACATCAGGACGAGAGAGAGCAGGAGTGACTTGTTATAAGTGCGGCGACATAGGTCACATTGCATCAGCTTGTCTGAAGAGAGAAGTATCATCTGGCAGCATTGAGAAGCGAGTAAACTTGTGTACAGTTATAGAGCCAAAGGGAAAAATGTACCAACTGGGTGAGCTCTTTCCATTTTTCTTTGACTCGGGCGCCGAGTGCTCTTTGATCAAAGAAACATTAAGTAATAAGTTATCTGGCAAGCGAATTAATAATCTGACAATATTAAGAGGTATAGGAGAAAATGTTGTGAAAAGCCATTTGCAAATTTTGTCTCAATTTAATCTAGAAATATTATTTCAAGTAGTAGCAGATGATTGCTTGAAGCATAATGTAATGATTGATCGAGAAATCTTGCAGCTCGGTTTTGGTGTCTTAATTGAAGCTGACAAATTTGACATAAAATAAAACAAATTAATGAAACCTACAAGGAAAGTAATACTAAATTTCTAGAAAATCTAATTGGTAATAATGTTGAACTGAATGAAAGTGATAGGCGAAAACTAAAAGAAATACTTGCTGAGCATTCAAATGATTTTATAGATGGAATACCAAATAGACGTGTATCGACTGGTGCTTTAGAAATTAGGTTGTTAGATAAAAATAAAACAGTTCAAAGACGCCCATATAAGCTGAGCGCAGACGAGAAGGAGCTTGTTAGAGGAAAAATCCAGCAAATGATTAAACAAAATGTCATACGAACAAGCAGGTCACCATTTGCTAGTCCAATGTTATTGGTTAAGAAGAAGGATGGTAGTGATAGATTGTGTATAGACTACCGAGAATTAAATGCGAATACAGTGTCTGATAAATATCCCCTTCCATTAATATCAGATCAGATAGCCAGATTACGAGGTGGAAAATATTTTTCCAGTCTGGACATGGCAAGTGGTTTTTATCAAATACCCATACACGAAGATTCTATTGAGCGAACCGCTTTTGTGACTCCAGAGGGTCAATACGAATTTTTAGCTATGCCGTTTGGCCTTAAGAATGCCTCGTCAGTGTTTCAGCGTGCGATTGTAAAAGCTTTGGGTGAATTGGCATATTCATATGCAGTTGTTTACATTGATGATGTTTTGATTGTGGCAGAATCAAAAGAACAAGCATTTGAAAGGTTGGCAGTCGTTTTAAAGGCATTGGCAAATGCAGGATTTTCGTTTAATATAAAAAAAATGTGCGTTTTTGAGAACAGGAATTGAGTACCTCGGATTTTATATAAAAAACGGTGAAATAAAACCAAATCCGAGAAAAATAGAGCCGTTGTCCGCTTTACCAAAGCCAAATAGTGTCACACAATTAAGGCAATTTATAGGCCTGGCCTCATATTTCAGGCAGTTTGTTCCTAGATTTTCTGAACAAATGAAACCGTTGTATCACTTGACTGCGAAGGAGGAGCATGAACAAATACGTCAAAAAATCATTTCCATGTTGACAAGTGACCCAGTGCTTATCATTTTTGATCCGCAACTCCCAATAGAACTTCACACAGATGCAAGCTCGTACGGTTATGGTGCTATGCTCATGCATAAACAAGAAGGCAAATGTAAAGTAGTCGAGTACTACAGCAAATGTACTTCAGCGTCAGAATCCAAATATCATTCATATGAGTTGGAAACTCTGGCAGTGTACAATGCTGTGAAGCACTTTCGACATTATTTACATGGCACAAAATTTTCCGTATATACTGATTGCAATTCATTAAAAGCAAGCCGTACAAAAGCTGAATTGACGCCAAGAGTGCATCGATGCTGGGCGTACTTACAATCATTTGATTTCAATGTTGAATATCGGAAAGGCAGCCAAATGGCTCATGTAGATTTTCTGTCTCGAAATCCATTACCCAAAGAGGTCAAAATTGTAAAGAAAGTAGAAGTTCGTGTGGACTTAGCAGAAATCACAGTTAATTGGCTATTGGCAGAGCAGCAACGCGATTGAGAAATAATGGATATAGTCAAGCAATTAAATGCTGGGGAAACCCAAAATGATGTTTTAAGAACATACGAAATTAGAGCCGGGTTGCTGTATCGCATTATTCAGCGAAATGGCAAAACACGTTGTCTTCATGTGATTCCCAATGCATTTAAGTGGTCCGTAATTAATCATGTGCATGAAGCAATAATGCATTTGGGTTGGCAGAAAACTCTGGACAAGGTCTTTGAGCAATATTGGCTTAAAAAGATGACGAAATATGTAAGGAAATTTGTAGAGAATTGCATAACGTGTAAGTTGTCTAAGCCTTCGTCCGGAAGAATACAAATGGAAATGCATCCCATTCCCAAAATTGAAATACTTTGGCACACTATACATATAGATATTAGCGGCAAGTTGAGTGGCAAAAATGATGTTAAAGAATATGTCATTGTTCAGGTAGATGCATTTACTAAGTTTGTCCATTTACATCACACGTTAAACCTTGACACAAATAATTGCATTGAAGCCGTAAAGTCAACTATAGCACTTTTTGGAGCACCTAACCGTATTATTGCAGATCAGGGCAGAAGCTTTGCAAGTAGCGGTTTTAAAGATTTTTGTTCAAATAACAAAATAGATTTTCATTTAATAGCAACAAGCGCTAGTAGAGCTAATGGGCAAGTGGAGCGCGTGATGAGCACTATCAAAAGTATGTTGACAGCTGTGGAAACAAGTTCACGAACATGGCAAGAAGCTTTAAAAGAAGTACAGTTAGCCATAAATTGCACGACCAATAGAGTAACTAACTTTAGTCCACTAGAGTTATTGATCGGTAGGGCAGCAAGGCCCTTGGGCATGCTACCTATCGGTGAAGAAACGAAAATTGATCGTAATGAAGCGAGAATTAAAGCTAAAGAGAATATGGTCAGGAATGCCGAGTATGACAAAAATAGAGTAGATAAAAACAAGGCAAAATAAGGCAATACAAAGTTGGTGATTATGTTTTGTTAAAAAGTGAAGAGCGGCATCAGACAAAATTAGATCCAAAATTTAAGGGACCATTTGTAGTGACTGAATTGCTAGAAGGTGACCGTTACATTTTGAAATCATTAACAAATAAATGAAAATATAAGTATTCGCATGAATTTTTACGAGCATTACCCGATAAGCAAGTCGAAAGAGAAATGTTTGACGACATTGACCACGGTGAAACAGACGCTGGTCAAAAGGTTACCTCTGCCACCTAGAAGGTGTGGAGGACATCATACACAGGGGCTAGGTTCAAGTGTCAATGTTCACGCTGGTGAAGGCTGAAATTGTTCATGGCGGACAGTTGATCTAGTGAGAGATCAAGGTACATGTGGTACATATCGTCGCAGAGTGGCGGCAAGAGCCTGTTTAACTGTGGTATGATAAAATGGAAAGCCAAATGGTCGGGTTTGCGCAGAAGAGTACGAGCTACTAAATTAGAGTGATATCCTGCCAAACTGTCATTTGATGGAAAGCCAAATGGGCGAGTTGTTACGGAAGGGTACGATGTACTTTGAAAATGTAAATGAGATTTTCCGTAACGCTGACATTTGAAGATCTAAATATGTAGATGTGAGACAAACATGAAATCCAAATGGTTGAGTTTATTTGTATTAACTAACATTTGAAGACATTTGAAAAATGTGTAATAAGATTGAGTAATTATTATGCGGGTAATGAACAGAAAGATTTAATTGTAAATTAATGTAAATGTTTAAATGAAGCGAATATGTTGTGTTGAGTGATGAAACCATGTAAAAGAATTGGCTTATTTTGATAAAAAAAAAAAAAAAAAAAACAAAAAGATATGATTCTAATCAGAGTGTTTAATTTCATACACGAGGACGTGTAATCGTCAGGAAGGCCGTGTCAGAGATTTATGTAATTAACATGAGAATTTGACATAACAGGAGCATGTTATGTTAATAACATGAATGTAAAATGTTGATGACGTAGCAATGTAATGCTGCGTTGCCACGTCAGTGAGTCTGACACGGTATTGCGATGTTGTAAAACTTCATAGCAACGAGCGCTACTATGTACAATGCAATAAGCAAAGTAAATGATGACTGAGTAATGTCGGTTAGCGGTAAATTCTATGCCGAGAATGAGGCCCGAGAGCGAGAGAGATGCCTCGGCCGAGTGTGGCGCGATTGTAGTTGTTATGTAAAGAGGAAGAGAAGCACGAGCGTTGAGGCTGTGCGTACGTGGCTTTTAGTCTGAGGACAGCAGAGGTAACAACGAGACAATTGCGACTCGCTGCGTTCAAAAAGCAAAAGAACAAATATCGCCTACTGAAATTAAGAAGTTATTATGGAGCACGAGAATTCAGAGCCATCTCCGACATATATATAAATATATATTTTTTTTAATTTTTTTTCTTCTGTATATATATGTATATATATATATAGTTACGTATTCATCATACTCCAACAAATTAGAGTATTTGGTATGCATACATAATTTCTCTTATAATCTCTCTTAAGCCACTCTGTAGCTTAATCTTACGACTCTCAAAGCTCGCAAGCGAAGTTACGGCAGAATCACGCCACTTAAAGCATTTACAAGAAAGGTAACTGCATGATCAGGCCACCTAGAGCTTTGTAACGGCAATGTCATCCGATGCTGGAGCTTTATAGCTGCCAACGCCGACGCATTGCATAGTAAGCTTAGAATTAGAATTAGTTGTAAATCTGCATCACGAGAATAAACTTGTTCAACTCCAATGCTATTAAAATAAAGTTATCTTTATATTTAACTAACCGCATTGTTTAAAAATGTAATTATATATATATATGAATATATGAATATATGTATACGCAAACACATAAGTTTAGCTATGCTTTTGACGCGCCTTCGGTGCAATGCACTTTAGCGCCGTTACGCTCACGCCGTTATTTGCCGCCGCTAACGCTGTTCTTTCGTTATTTCGTTGCGCAGGTCGGGTACCTGTGGGTATGCTCGACTACTCGTTACTACGTACTACGTACTACTGTATATATATACATATATGCATATGCGTACATGTATATATATATATACACCTATGCGTATATATATATGCACATATCCACTTATATGCACACATACACACAAACCTCCACTTTCTTGCTCCACTTCCTTGCTCTCTCTTTATACACTAATTGTTATATATATATATATATGGACTTATATGTGCATGTATATACATATATACACCTACGCGTATATATATATGCTCCTATCCACTTATATGCATACATACGCACAAACCTTCACTTTCTTGCTCTCACTTTCGCACAATGTTTTCGGCGCGCTGCACTGCAACGCCGTTACGCTTACACCGTTGTTCGCCACCAATACTGGTATGTCCTTTGCTCTTTCGTTGCGCGGATCGGGTACCCGTGGGTATGCTCGACTACGCGCTTCCACGCACTTTTTTTTCCTATGCGAACGCTTCTGCCGTCCAGCTCCCTATATTCGGGAAAGTTTGCGGGTCTTTACGCCGCCAGCTTGCCACACTCTCCTCAGTCAGGTCCCTGCTCGGGCGCCACTTGTAAGGATCCAATTTTCCAGCTGGGGCAGCGTCAGTTTACCCAGGGTGGATACCACAAGAAAATTTGTGATTCGCTGTGACCGGAATTCGGAGGGGGGGGGGGGGGGGGGGGATATAGGGAACAACGGGGAGCGATGCTGAGGGTTTGGCCTCTCAGCGAACGGGCATAGCCGCGTTCTCTACTTTAACTACTTAATGCCGGGATGCGCCTCGGCCAAATGACGAAATATGCAACGAGGAGGGAAGGGGGGAAAATGGGATCTACTAGCACCATTAGTTAGTTATTAGTTGCTTGATAAGAATAAAACACACACAGATTCACTTTTTCACAATCTCTTTATATCACATTAGGGCATCAATAGAGGAGGCTACCAGTAACTTAACTATCCAAATTTGAAGCTTCTAGCTCTTAAACTGTAGGAGATATAAACATTTGCGGTTTGCCACGCCCCCTATGGGCGGACATATATCTACCATAGCTTGTTGGACTTGGGTGATCAACCCGCGTATACATACCAAATTTCAGATCTCTAGCATCAATAGTGCCTAAAATATAGCAGAATTCGAAAAATCACTATATCTTCAGGTCCGATTTGCCACGCTCCTAGCAGGCGTAGATATATAGTTTTTTTTTACCCATCTTCATAGAATCAAAACATCAGCTTACATGCAAAATTTCAGCATTCTAGGTTTATAACTTTAGGAGATACAGTTTTATCCGATTTGCCACGCCCCTAATGGGACGAGATATATCCGCCATAGGTTGTGATCTTGGGTGGTCGGCGCGGACCTACATACCAAATTTCAGCCTTCTAGCTTTTCAACAAACATGATTTCTGGTATATCGGAAAATGCATTTTCCGATTTGCCACGCCCCTAGTTGGCGGATCGGGAAAATTTTTACACTTTATAAACCGGAGATATTCACGAGTATGTGTTCCAAATTTCAAGTCTCTAGCTTCAATAGCGCCGAAATAGATTGCGTTCATACGGACAGACGGACAGGCGGACGGACAGCAAGACGGACATTGCACAAAACCAATATACTCATTTCACTTTCGAGAATGAGTCTAAAAATATAATATAAAATATAATAATAAAATATTAATACATCGAAATTAAAATTTTAGCCATACTAAATGGGCATTTTTATTAGTTGGGTTCAGGGTAGTATCTAGTCGAGCACTCTCGACTAGAGTTTTCTTACTTGTTCATATTTGAGTTTAAACTGTGAAGCACCCTGGTAAAAGAAGAATAATCTGTAAAATGCTCTTTAAATTTTTGAAATATCTTGCTTGGTTAAAAAGTTATGATTTTTGCAACGCAAAAATAGCAAAGGCCCCACTGTTTGTGGCCCAACCAATTATTTGAAACTTTAATAGAATTATTTAACTAAGAAAATAAGCAAATTTGCAGAGCACAAAAATAAATACGTCTGATAAATATCATTGAGAACTCTCTCTGTTGATTATTATAGGTTTTAAATAAAGTATACTGCATGGTGATTAGTTACATAATCTTTTTTTGGTTTTTGTTAAGTTTTAAATTATTATAATATTTGTAAGATTAAATAAATTTTACTATAGCCATCAATATGGTGAATCTTAGATGATTTAGTTTTTAGGTTTAACTGCTAATAATATAAGAATATTGTTTATGAATAAAAAAATATTGTGCAAGAATACAAAAATTAAGAAAATAAGAGTCACATACTTGTTAAAGATGGATCACGTAAAGAACAATTGCATAGATTAATTTCCATTTCATTTCGGATCTGAGATAAACAAGTCGAAAAACTGAAATTAAAAACGAAAAAGATGAAACAAATAATATGCTGTGGAAAGATATGGGATATGTTATTATAGAAGGTATGGCTATTCGAAACGATAAGTCGCTAAACATTCATTTTTCTATTTGAATCATACCAAGCGCTATATTGAATAATCGTATTATCTGTCATTATTAATAAATTGTTCGGAATAATCGTTAGCCTTTTACATACTTTTAACAACCTGATACCCTGATACCCTGATTTCCCATTTTTAAAGGGTTCAGTGTAGTGAGCATCTTAGCCCCCGTGGGGCTCTCAAATCTAAGAGCTCAAACAGGCGGGCAAACAGACAAGACGACTCAAGAAAAGGTAAAATCTTGCGGCAACTTCTTGGGGATCTCTGCAAATCGATTACATTATATTGTATATATTTTTGTAATATACTATATATTTTGTACCGTTGCAATAATATTTAAAGTATTTACTCACCTATATTTATAGATCGTCGACTTGCTTTCCGATGGAAATTTACACATTCGTTGATCTACATCTTCATATATTACATCATCAGTATTATGTATTTCTTCAATATTAAAGTTATACACTGTACGACGCAAATTTATTGCATATCCGACAGTATTAAAATAGGGTATATCCTCAGGACTGTGAATATAAAGCTTTCATTGGTTGATTAAATAAATATTTTGGTAAAATAATAATGAGAGTATACTCAGTGAGAGTTATAAACATTTTATTTGTGGTCTGAAATTTTCCTTATTTTATTAGTTGTAAAGTAGTGATTATGTATGAGTCTGCTCAAGGTCATCTTACTATAAATTTATAACTTGACGACACGGACGGGGAATGGGAAAGAGAGGATCGTCAGAATCGGGAGTATACGTCGCGCAGTTTATTTCGGCGTTATTGAAACTAGAAATTTGCAATTTGGAACACATACTCGTGAATATCTCCGATCTATGAAGTGTTAAAATTCTCCCGATCCGCCCACTAGGGGCGTGGCAGATCGGAAAAAGCATTTTCTGTGGCAAATCGGATACAACTGTATCTCCAAGAGTTTTAAAGCTAGAACTCTAAAATGTTTCACGTAAGCTAATGTTATGATTCTATAAAGTCTAATGACAATATTATATGCCTACGCCCATTAGGGGCGAGACTTGAAGATATAGTGATTTTTTAAATTCTGCTATATTTTGGACACTATTGATGCCAGAGACCTTAAATTTTGTATATATACTCGGGCTGACCACCCAAGACCAAAAAGTTTTGTCGGATATATGCCCGCTTCCAGGGGGCGTGGCAAACCGCAAAGTTCATATCTCTTAAAATATAATAGATAGAAGCTTCAAATATAGATAGTTAAGTTACTAGTAACCTCCTCCATCGATGACCCAAAAAAATTGTTTAGGGGCGTGGCATATCGAAAAATTCCTTTAATTTTCACATTTTTTGAGCGTAAGCATTGTAGTATGTTGTATGTCATATAAGCATATGCTCAAGGTATTGTAGTGTATACAATATATGAAGTTGACATATGCCCGAAATATAAGTAAGAGTATCATAGCAACACTTTGTTGCTTTATTTATATTATAACTGTTTGAAGCTGCCGAAGTCAAAAAATAAAAACCAAAACGATATAATTTAGCTTATTATTTATTAATTTAATGCCGAGTCTGTGGACACTGTTTATGCAAAGTTATTTCGATGCGAGGGTGACAAATTTGTAGGTGTTGCGCGAATGAAGACTATTTTTGTACAGAGTTTAAAAGAATATAAATAAAGAGGAGTATGCAATTAACAGAGCGGATGAGATTTACATATGTATGTGTGTTATGCTTTGTTATGTGCAAGAGTGCGCTAACAGCGAATGAGAATGACAAAGGCAAGAGATTAACTTAAGAGAAGCTTATTTAACTATTAAGAGCAATTATTAGCTGCTGCGCCGAACATCCTCCCCACCGTTAAAATACCATGACTTTTAACAGGATCATCAACCGGAAGGACGCACAGCTTATTGACAGCTCGACGTGTAGTTCCAGTGGGTGTACGCAGAACAGCGACTCTCACGGCTCCATCGGCTCCAGCAATGATCTCAACGACCCGGGCTAATGGCCACTTCAAAGGTGGCAGGTTTTCGTCTTTTACACAGACGACATCGTTGACCTTGATAGAAGGCCGTGGGGTCCGCCATTTTCCACGCTGTTGCAGAATTGTGAGGTATTCCTCACTCCATCGCTTCCAAAACAACTGCTGTATGTATGTCATACGCTGCCAGCGATCGAGGCGATTGCAGTTAATCCGAGATAGATCTGGTTCGGGGAAGTCGATAAGTGGTCGACCAATCAGGAAATGCCCTGGAGTGAGAACTCCAAGATCATCAGGGTTTTCTGAAATTGGAACAAGAGGACGAGAATTGATTATAGCCTGAATTTGGCACACCAATGTGCGCAGTTCATCGAAACCAAGAAGTGCCGATCCCATAGACCGATATAGGTGCCTTTTAGCTGTCTTCACTGCTGCCTCCCAAAGACCGCCAAAATGTGGCGAACGAGGAGGTATGAATTTCCAATCGAAGCTGTTGTTGATGCAGTAGTTGTGAACTTCACTACGATGTTCCTGGCTCAAAAATAAACGTCTCAGATCCGCCAACTCGTTCCGTGCACCCACAAAGTTGGTTGCGTTGTCTGACCAGATGCATGTTGGAATGCCGCGCGTACTAACGAAACGCTTGAGGGCGCCCAAAAAGGCAGCTGTCGACAGATCCTTTGCAAGCTCCAGCCATACAGCCTTAGTTGTGAAACAAACGAACACGCAGACGTAGCATTTTACTGATGCTCTATTTCGTCCATCGGGCTTGTAATAAAAAGGTCCACAATAGTCAACTCCAGTGATTGTGAATGCCGGTGAGCACTGTGCACGCTTCTTAGGCAAGTCTGCCATTATATGCTCAACTAGGCGAGGGCAACAGTTTTCATGCCGCCTATGGGCCAAAACTGCAATCGAATAGCTGCAAGCAAAGCCTGCGGTCCGGCGTGGTGATGCATTTGATGAAAATGGGATATTATAGCGAAGGTTAAGGGATGGTTTTTGGGTAAAATAATTGGGTGACGCGCATCGAAGCCGAGAGTAGAATGCCCCAAACGACCACCAACTCTTAGTAGACCAAAATCACCCATAAACGGAAATAGCGAAAGAATGGCGCTTGACCAGTGTATATTCCTTCAATTCTGTAGGGCAGAGTATTCCGGTTGCAACTGAGCTCTTCGAGCAAGACGACATAATAGGAACGATCCTTGACGCAGATCATCCGATGATAACTCAGGTGATTTTATTTTCCGGATGAATTTATGAACATAACCAAAGATTCGCTTCATTATTCCGAATGAATTTATGTACTTGAATGACAAAGAGATGTCCACATGCTCTGCCGACAGCAAGACTCTTTGACGCATTTCAGGCAAGCATGCTTCAGGCAAGCAGTGCCTAGGCCAATAACATTTTTATACCCTGAACCCATTGAAAATGGGAAATCAGGGTATAATGGTTTTGTTGAAATGTATGTAACAGGCAGAAGGAGGCGTGGCAGACCCCACAAAGTATATATATTCTTGATCAGGGCGACGAGCTGAGTCGATTTGGCCCTGTCCGTCTGTCTGTCTGTCCGTCTGTCCGTCTGTCCGTATGTTTGAACGCGTCGACTTCCGAAGATATAAGAGCTAGAGACTTGAATTTTTTCGATAAATCATCCCGTTATGTTTTTATCGAGTAAAAACATTCAAGTTCAAATCAGATGCCTCTATAGCTAATTGTGAATGATTTTTCTTTTTTTATACCCTGAACCCATTGAAAATGGGAAATCAGGGTATAATGGTTTTGTTGAAATGTATGTAACAGGCAGAAGGAGGCGTGGCAGACCCCACAAAGTATATATATTCTTGATCAGGGCGACGAGCTGAGTCGATTTGTCCGTCTGTCTGTCTGTCCGTCTGTCCGTCCGTCCGTCTGTCCGTCTGTCCGTCTGTCCGTATGTTTGAACGCGTCGATTTCCGAAGATATAAGAGCTAGAGACTTGAATTTTTTTTTTAAATGACCGTATATACAGCGCGGACGTCGAGTTTGCTTTTAAAATTAGATAAATCATCCCGTTATGTTTTTATCGAGTAAAAACATTCAAGTTCAAATCAGATGCCACTATAGCTAATTGTGAATGATTTTTCTTTTTTTTTAATTTCTCAAATATTCAATATAATATGTAGATCATATGCTGAAAGTTTCATTAAATTCCGTTCAGTCAAAAATTAATAAAAAATAATCAAATATTTGGCAATTAACAAACGCACGTGCAGCAGCTACAACAAAAACATTCGTTGAATCACATCAGCTGTTAGTTTCGTTTAGTTTTGGTAGATGGCGCAGCAACAGTGAATCTATTTGAGTTTTGCCAGCGCCACTAGCAGGAGTGTGGTGGCCTAGTGTGTTAGCTGCATGACGCTCGATCGAGAAGTCGCGGTTCGAATCCCGATCGATGCAACTGATGTTAATTTTTTTTAATTGTTTCAAAATATTTTTATATTTTCATAAATGAGTTTTCTATTTAATTTATATTTTTAAATACACCGAAATTGAAATTTTAACTATACCTTATGTGCATTTTTAATAGTTTGGTTATTCTAGCAGATTCTTAGAATCACATCAGCAGTTAGTTTCGTTTAGTTTTGGTAGATGGCGCTGCAGCAGTGAATCTATTTGAGTTTTGCCAGCGCCACTAGCAGGAGTGTGGTGGCCTAGTGTGTTAGCTGCATGACGCTCGATCGAGAAGTCGCGGTTCGAATCCCGATCGGTGCAACTGATGTTAACTTTTTTAATTGTTTCAAAATATTTTTATATTTTATTAAATGAGTTTGGTATTTTATTTATATTTTTAAATACATCGAAATTGAAATTTCAGCCATACTAAATGGGCATTTTTATTTGTTGGGTTCAGGGTAGTATCTAGTCGAGCACTCTCGACTAGAGTTTTCTTACTTGTTTTAATTTCTCAAATATTTAATATAATATGTAGATCATATGCTGAAAGTTTCATTAAATTCCGTTCAGTCAAAAATTAATAAAAAATAATCAAATATTTCGCCAATTAACAAACGCACGTGCAGCAGCTACAACAAAAACATTCGTTTAATCACATCAGCTGTTAGTTTCGTTTAGTTTTGGTAGATGGCGCAGCAGCAGTTAATCTATTTGAGTTTTGCCAGCGCCACCAGCAGGAGTGGGGTGGCCTAGTGTGTTAGATGCATGACGCTCGATCAAGAAGTCGCGGTTCGAATCCCGATCGATGCAACTGATGTTAATTTTTTTTAATTGTTTCAAAATATTTTTATCTATATATATAAAAGAAAGTTGTGTAAAAGTGAAGACTGCTTATAACTTGATTTGGGCTGAACCAATTTTCATGGTTTTTGATTTGTTGGATTTGTCTCCGCAACGAGTTTAGTATAGGGTCTTAAAAATACTGAAAAAATTTGCCGAATACTTGAAAAACGCGGTTTTTTCCCCAAATGTTCAAATTTTTTTTATACCCAGTAGGCTTGGTAACAGTGACAGTTTTGACAATAGTGTAGAAGTAAATAAACAAATGTAGTCAGTCAGTCTCCTGACCTCGAGCAGACCTGACTATTCAAAAAAAAAAAAAAAAAAAAAAAAAAAAAAAAAAAAAAATTTCAAATCAAAAGGAAAAATATTTCAAATCAAAAATCTGCAAAAAATCAAAAGATTAAAACCTGACTGTTCAAAAAATAAATAAAAAATTAAAAATTCGAAATTAAAAAAAAAAGGTAATTATTAAAAAGTGTATTTTTGGCTTTTTATATTTTCGGACTTTTAAACTTTATAAATATTTCAAATCAAAAATCTGCAAAAATTAAAAAAAAAATCAAGATTAAAACCTAACAATCAAAAATAAATAAAAAATTCAAAATTCAAAATTCGAAATTAAAAAAAAAAAAGTTAATTATTAAAAATTGTATTTTTGGACTTTTACAAAAGCTAAATATCTCGAAAGTTCAGGTATTTGTTTGTCTCAAACATAAATTTGTGTAAATTATTTATATTTATATTTCTCGATTGTTTTATATGGTTTTGTGCGAGGGCAGTATTACTATTAATAAAAATGCCGCGTCCTAGAAGATCTAATCTTTCCCGGCGGACCCATAATGCAATTAGGCAACGGAATAGCGCGAGTCAATTATCTGACGAAGAGCGAGAAATCGCCCGAGAAAGGCTCCGCGTTAGTACCCAGGGAAGAAGGGCCTTAATTCGTGCTTCTCAAAGAGAGGCAGCCCGTGAAATGGCAATAAGAAATGGTTCAAGGATTGATTTGAATCCAGCAGCGTTTCGATATGATTGTACCATTGACTACAGCTTGAATCGTTTAGTTTGCATTGGTCCAATGGACGTTGTTTGCTAGCATTGTGGCGCATTGAAGTTTGCTGGTGAAACGCCCGGTTTGTGCTGCCTTAGTGGTAAAGTGACATTGCCATTAGCGGTCACCATAGCCATTGCGTTCCCTGCTTTATGGCGAAACACTAGAATCACGACATTTTCTAGCGAACACTCAAAAATACAATGCCTGTTTCCAAATGACATAATTTGGGGCGGAAAATATTGGAGACGGATATTTAAGGTAATTTACGTTAAAAATTTTATTTTCTATGACTGCCAAAAAAAAATTTTGAATAATGTAGTTTGTTAGATTTCTGTAAATAGTGTTTGTAAATATAACTATAACTATGGCTTTGAATTTAAAGATTCAAGGCCAGATTTGCCATCGCATTGGATCATTGCAACCTATTGAAGATGCACAGCAAAAATTCTTGCAAATATACTTCATGGGCAATATGGAAGAACAACTTGACCGGCGTCAAGAAATGAACACAGCTATGAAAAGAGCAATTCTCCATGATTTGCATGCTTAGAAATTTAAACCAACCAAAACTGTGCAATGGAACGCGTTTGGTGATAAGAAAACTGATGAGCAATGTGATTCACGCGTTGATACTCAAAGGAAAATTTAAAGATGAGGAAGTTCTTATTCCTAGGATTCCGATGAGCTCAACAGATATGCCCTTTGAATTTAAACGAATTCAATTCCCGCTTCGTCTTGCCTTCGCCATGACGATCAACAAGTCACAGGGCCAATCTTTGACTATTTGTGGCCTCAATCTAGAAAATGCGTGTTTTTCTCATGGTCAATTGTACGTGGCATGCTCACGTGTTGGCAAACGATCCGCATTATTTGTTCTTGCACCCGACCAAAAAACGAAGAATGTCGTTTACAACAAGGTGCTTGAATGAAAATCCGATTAATAAATTTATCAGTGTATCCCAGCCTGAACAACATAGCTTTCAACAATTTTTTACCTAGAAATAATATAGAGGGCAATGCAACGTTTGCCGGGCCAGCTAGTATTTTCATAAATGAGTTTTCTATTTAATTTATATTTTTAAATACACCGAAATTGAAATTTTAACTATACCCTATGTGCGTTTTTAATAGTTTGGTTATTCTAGCAGATTCTTATAATCACATCAGCAGTTAGTTTCGTTTAGTTTTGGTAGATGGCGCTGCAGCAGTGAATCTATTTGAGTTTTGCCAGCGCCACTAGCAGGACTGAGGTGGCCTAGTGTGTTAGCAGCATGACGCTCGATCGAGGAGTCGCGGTTCGAATCCCGATCGATGCAACTGATGTTAATTTTTTTTAATTGTTTCAAAATATTTTTATATTTTATTAAATGAGTTTGGTATTTTATTTATATTTTTAAATACATCGAAATTGAAATTTCAGCCATACTAAATGAGCATTTTTATTTGTTGGGTTCAGGGTAGTATCTAGTCGAGCACTCTCGACTAGAGTTTTTTTACTTGTTATACCCTGAACCCATTGAAAATGGGAAATCAGGGTATAATGGTTTTGTTGAAATGTATGTAACAGGCAGAAGGAGGCGTGGCAGACCCCACAAAGTATATATATTCTTGATCAGGGCGACGAGCTGAGTTGATTTGGCCCAGTCCGTCTGTCTGTCCGTCTGTCCGTCTGTCCGTCCGTCCGTCTGTCCGTCTGTCCGTATGTATGAACGCGTCGATTTCAGAAGATATAAGAGCTAGAGACTTCAATTTTTTTTAAATGTCCGTAATTACAGCGCGCATATCAAGTTTATCATTAAAAATCGATAACTCAACCCGATCTTTTTTTATCGATAAAAACCCTTATCGAAACCCAGTTATAAAATTATATCTTCTACACCTTTATTGCTAGAGTATCCAAATTTTTAATGTATGCTTATATGCAATTTATACAATTTCGGTTTTTGTTAAAATTTACCCCCACCCTTAAATTCACCCTCTCAACCTCACTTTTGTAAAAAGCGTATTTCAAATACTAGAGACTTGTGCTTTGGCAATTACATGCATATTCATGTTATAATCATAATCTAAAAGTTTCATGAAGATCGTACGTCCACAACAAAAGTTATTAAACAATTAAGTTCTCATAGTAAGCGCACACTCAGCCCATGCGTGTTTATGCTTGTGTGTGTATATGTATGTAATTGTTTGTGTATGTGTGTGTGTGTGTGTGTGTGTATGTGTGTGTATGTATGCCTGTGTGTGCGTGCGTGCGTGCGTGTGTGTGTGTGTGTGTGTGTGTGTGCGTGTTTCTTGTGTAAGCTGAAAGACTCGGAAAATTATTGAAATACATAGCTATTACTCCAAGGGTTCAGGGGATCTCGTAGTCGAGTAGTCTCGACTAGAGCTTTCTTACTTGTTCCTCTTGCAAAAAAGAAGGTCCATGCATCCATAATTTCGAGTGCAAGAGCTCTAACGGTGCTGCTCCTTTAAATAACATATCTGCAGGATTCATCTCAGTTGGCACGATTTGCCACTCCATGCCGATTGTGAGCTGCTGTATGGCACAAACCTTGTTAGCAACAAAAACATTGAATTTGGATGGCTCTTCCTTTAGCCAAGACAAGACCACCGCTGAATCTGACCAGCAATGCATCTCACATTCGAACAAGTTCAGTTTCTCTACCTCGCTTATCAAGTTCGCAAGCAGATATGCAGCGCATAACTCAAGCTTAGGCACAGTGAGGGTCTTTAGTGGGGCGACGATAGCCTTGGAACAGAGTAGATGCACTTTAACAGCATTATTCTTCGATGACCGAACATAAACACAAGAGCCATAGGCCTGAAGGCTAGCATCGCAGAAGGCATGTAATTCAACTCTTGCTTTAAGTTGGAGTACATAACGAGGAAATGTTGCATTGCTCACTTGATGAAAGTCCTTACAAAATTCGCTCCAAATCGTTTCCAATGATTGTGGTAGACTCTCATCCCATTGTAGCTTGTCTCTCCACATGCGTTGCAAGATGATTTTTGCCCTAGTTAATGTTGGTCCGATCAAACCTAACGGATCGTAGCATCGCGCAATGGTTGACAGAACTGAACGTTTTGTGTGTTTTCCAACACTGATTTTGGGCTCGAAAGTGCATTCGAAGCTATCCTTTCGAGGCTCCCAGATGAGTCCAAGAGTTTTTGTCACATCGGTCCCATCGCCGAGTTTGAGAAAACTCTCCTGCTCGATTTCTGGAACTCCGCGAAGAATGTTGATTGAGTTTGAGCACCATTTTCTCAATTTGAAGTTGCTTCGCTCAAGAAGATTTTTAGTTTGTTCCATTATGTCGCGAACTTCTTCAACTGAATTGCCTCCTGAGATCAGATCGTCAACATAGAAATCTCGCAAAGCAGTTTTAGCTCCTAGGGGGTATGATGACGACTCATCCATTGCTAATTGGTGCATTGCACGAATAGCCAAAAAAGAAGCGGGCTTGGTCCCATAAGTGACGGTATTCAATTTGAAGACTAGAATGTCGTCGTCTGAGGAGTTTCGCCATAAGATACATTGAAGCATTGCATCAGGCTCTGAAACCTTCACACACCTATACATTTTACTAATATCACCTGTAAGTGCAATGGAAAATGTGCGAAAACGAACGAGTGTGTGAAACAATGTAGCTTGTATGGTCGGTCCTGACATAAGAATATCATTTAATGAAAGCCCAGATGTGGTAACAGCCGAACCGAATACCACTCTCAACTTTGTTGTCGAACTTTCTTCTTTGTATACACAATGATGAGGCAAGAAGTATTTGCATTTAGAAATCTCTGCGCTGGGCACCGGTGACATATGGCCGAGATCAATATATTCTTTCATAAATGCAGAGTATTTTTCCTTCATAGCATGATTTCGAGCAAACTTACGCAAACATAAGAGTCGCCCAAAGATTCGAAGCCTTGCTTTTTTGGCAAGCAGACTAAGTATTCCCCTGAAGACAATCGACGATGAGTTGCGATGAAATGCTGCTGACAGTGGAGCTCCTCTGTTGTTACCTTGGCGATAGGCTCGAAAACGTGCTCCACTTCCCAAAATTGACGAACCAAATCATCAAGCCGAGTGCTGAGATTGGTATCATCGGAAGCTCTTTGAGTTACGATGAACGATGAGAGTTTGGGGGCCGATTGCCCGCCACCTGATATGATCCAGCCGAGTTGAGTTTTCTGCAAAACTGGCAACCCAGGTGCCAACATAATTTGCCCAATACACAACAGACCAGCTCCGATGAGAAGATCAATCCGCTGTGACTTATAAAATAAGGGATCAGCTAACTTTATATTTGAGGGTATGTTCTAACTATTAGTAGACATTGAAATTCCAGGCTGATTATCAGTAATCGTCTTGGCGATGATTGCGCTGATGGTAGTTGAGTAATCTTAAATCCGCGATTTCAGAACGAGATCGACTGAGTATCCTTCAGTTGAGAAGCTAGCATCTCCAATGCCAGAAACTGCAGTAAGCGACTTTCTTTTTCGGAGCTGAAGCTGATTAGCGAATTGCGTGGTAACAAAGTGAAGTTGAGATCCTGAATCTAAGAGTACACGACACGGAACGAATGTTCCAGCTCGATTCTTAACAAGGATTATAGCAGTGGCTAGAAGCACAACATCAGACGAATGAGGCGACAGATGAGCTTGAGGCAAAGAAGGTGACATTGAAACCATAGCAGAGAAATGTATTGCATTTGTTTGTTGGACAGTGTTGGATGTATCTACTGAAGATTAATTGTAATGCAATAAGGTATGGTGCTTCGATTGACAAGTGCGGCAGGTACTAGATTTGCAATCTTTAAGCTGATGCCCCTTTCTTAGGCAATTTAGGCACAGAGCGAGTCTCTTGGCCTCCTTATGTCGTGCAATGGGTGGCAATTGCTCAAAACGCTTACATTGAAATATCATGTGGCTCGTGTCTTCGCAAAAGACACAACGACTGGGAGTTTTGGAAGCAAGAAATGATTTTCTTAAATGTGTACTCACGATCTTCCCTGACTTGCCAACCTGACCATCCTGCAAAACTTGATCCACATTTTCAAGCATTCGACACCGCTCTTGCAAGAACGTTGACAACTTGGCCCACGACGGTAACTCATTTGCTGATGATCGTTCCTCCCATTTGGCCTGACTGCATTTGTCCAATTTCTGCAACACTGTTTGCACGATGATACAATCAGCGACTTCTTCCCTCGATGCAAGAGAATCCATAGCACGAATATGAGATGCAACCTTATCCGCCAACTGCCTTAGTCTGCCCACAGATGAATCTGCCTTCTCAAGCCCAAATATCGCTCTGATATGTGCCTGTAAAATAAAACGTTTATTATCAAATCGACGCTGAAGAATATCCAGAGCGACGCTATAGTTAGCCCTATTTATTTCCAATGAGCCGATGGCGCAGCACCACTTAAGCAGGACCGAAGATGTTGGAGCTTCTCAATAGGGCTGAGATCAGAGTCAGCATTTTCCCACTCAGTATAGATTCCACTAAATTTTGGCAATTCCAACTGCGGCAAACGCGACCGATTTGACATAATGAGCACTGGATGAGCATTTGTAAAGCTTGTATTTAGTGTCGAAGAAAACTGTTGATTTGGCCTACTTCCCAGTTCACGTTGAAGCAGGGCCTTAAACTTTAGTAGAATTGATTCAAATTTCGCAGGTAAATCACTGGATATGGACTCAAAATCTGATTCTTCTAAGTTCGTGTGAACCGCATCGAAATTTGACTCTAATTTGGTGATCGAGTCCAAAAGTACACGTAAATCACACGAATCCATATGGCTTAATTTGTCCGCGTCTGATTCAGCATATAGACTTTCGAGTCTATCGAACAGCGCTTTCGTTTTACGCTTTAGATAAGTGACCTGAGATGCAGGCACTTGATCAGCACTCGATTCTAAATTATTCATTTTTTTAAATTTTAGTCGCAAATGTAGTCAATTATGTTCACTTTGGAAAAGCACTTGCAATTGTAACGCTAATGTACAAGCTAAGAGTGCCACTTATGCACATATAATGTATCTGCACATTTTATATGATTATGTACGTGTGTGATCGAGACAACTATTTTCGGAATAGCTGTGCAGACGCTACATAAAAGGCGCTAAACGCGATGATCCACGGACGAAAGAAAAAATGATAAAGATAATCAGAATGCAAAGCCACTGCATGCAGATTATCTGAGTTTTGATTTATGTATGTGTGTGTGTGTGTCTTCTACGATTGACACAGCTTTTTAGGTTTGCGCGCTTTCTATGCAGATGCAGCTGAGAAGGCGCCAACCGCGACGAACGAAACGGCAATTAAAAGAGGATGCAAAAAAACTCAAGATAATTGCATACACATACATATATGCAGTTCGAACGAAATGTTAAATGTTTTACAAGGTTGTGTCACAATGAAATTGATAATTTGAATGCACTATCTTGCACAAATGTTTTGTAAATTTCACTGATGAGCGACGCCAAGATGGTGTAATAACTTATAACGCGCTAAGCGAGCACCACAGAGTGTATTAGGATCACGTCGGGGTCACCAAAATGTTTGAAGCTGCCGAACTTTTTCGACAACTCTGGCTCCAATCATTTACGAAGGCAAAAAAATAAAAACCAAAACGATATAATTTAGCTTATTATTTATTAATTTAATGCCGAGTCTGTGGACACTGTTTAGGCAAAGTTAGTTCGATGCGAGGGTGACAAATTTGTAGGTGTTGCGCGAATGAAGACTATTTTTGTACAGAGTTTAAAAGAATATAAATAAAGAGGAGTATGCAATTAACAGAGCGGATGAGATTTACATATGTATGTGTGTTATGCTTTGTTATGTGCAAGAGTGCGCTAACAGCGAATGAGAATGACAAAGGCAAGAGATTAACTTAAGAGAAGCTTATTTAACTATTAAGAGCAATTATTAGCTGCTGCGCCGAACAATAACAGCTATACATAAGTGCCGTAATATGATCTGTCACTTATGTACAGACCAGGTTGCAGTGTGGGATCTGCAACGTAAGCATTGTTACGTTCTTGTTCACGCCGCAGCTTAAACGCTAAAATGTATATGCCTTCTGCATATGCATACAAACATATGTATATACACACACATACAGCATGTTATATACTCCCATTCTACCGCTGCTTTTAGCTACAGAATTCTTAATGTAAACTTTATGTATTTTAGGCTAAGACTTGTAAGGTGGCTCGCCCGCGGCCCCCCTTACATTGCGTAAGATTTGTAATAGATAGGAATTTGTAGCGAGTAAGTTAAGTAATAAGTAGAACAAGTTGTTAGTTTGTAAGACATTGTTAATTAGTCGGTAAGTAGTCGTAAGTGTCATAGCAGTTAGTTTTGTAGAGTAAGCGTAATTTGAATAGGGCGCGCGATCAGCAATGCAACCGTGCAGCTCGAAAGCTCGCGGTGGTGAATTGCATTGCTGGTCGCGTGGTAAAATCTGCACCAGTGCTGCCATTTTAGCCATTAAGTTGCTAGATCTAGCAATTTTGAATTTGAGTTTGCCATTTTTTTTTTTTAAATTGCTATTAGCCACAAATATAGCTATTTTTAAAAAAAATTATGCAACTTTTAGCAATTTTGTGATTTTTGTGATCTCACAATAACATCATCTTAAAAAGAACTCAACTTGTTCAAAATCATAACAATTTCGATAAATGCACAAACTTGTGAACAATAGTTCAATAGTTGTGAACAATAAGTAGTTTACAAATTCATCGAAAGTGATCGAGTGTCATTAGTGCGCTGAGCTTTAAATTGTATGCCTTTTTGTTAGATTCATTAAAAGTTTTATAAAATACGCCAAAAACGTATACCCAAAAATTTCGCGATGTGTGGTTGAGTGGCGAGTTTAAAGAGTGGATTCGCAAGGATGACACAGACTCAACAAGGGCCTATTGCGCCTATTGCAAGTGCACTATTGGCGCGAAGCTTTATGATGTGCGCCACCACGCTGCCACAAAAAAATATATAAGAGCGATGGGTGCGTGTACACAAAAAAAACAAGTTGCCTTTTGTTGTAAAAAGTGACAAGACGGAGGAGCATGAGGCTGCACTGTGCCTATACATACATTGCAAAACACGCAGCAATAGTGACAAGCGATCATTTGTCGCAATTATGTGCGCACCAATTTGCAGCTTGCCAATCGGCAGCAAACATAAAATTGGGCAGAACAAAGAGAAGTCATATAATAAAAAATGTTCTTGCCGAGCACTTTGCGGAAAATTTGCGCTGATATTGGTGATTCAGTCTTTTGCTAGATGAATTGTTTAAATTTTCTTAAATCTTTAGGAGTTGCTATTAACTATTTCAGCAATAGTAAAGGCACAATTGTCTCAACATTTCTAAGCCTTGAGCTTATTGAAGTGGGCGACGCGATATGCATAGCAGATGCAGCTCCAAATATGCTATTAATGATGAAGAAAGTATATTGGAACAATTGGACGACATTTTAACTATCATTTAAAAACTTAATCATAAATAAAAGTAATAAATTTAACATATAAAATTTTAACAAAATTTGGCCATTTCTTTTAGCAATTTTAATAAATTTTTTAGCAATTTTAGCAACTTTTTTTTGAAATTCTAGCAATTCTTGCCTTCAAAATTCTGGCAGCACTGATCTGCACAGCGGCAGAAGAGGATTGAAAGCTGCGTGTAGTATTTAGTGAGTTTGGAGCTCTTGATGTGAGCAGTTGATATCAAAGAAAATAAGAAACAGATAAACGAGGGGTAAAGAGCGTAAGGTAACATGGAATAAAAATGTTAAATGTATCTATAGAAATGATTGCGTACTCATTTGTAGTTGATTTGAAAACACTAATCTACTAATGATAACAACACTAACTGGTGGTTAGAACGAGGGCAATCCTGTTCGCCAGATAGCCAAAACTCTGGCACACAAAATCGCGTGGTCTGGAGTGAACGCCGGCGACGACGCTGGGCGTTCCTCGATCTGCGATCCACCAATGATAGTAGCCCCACTAATACCCCGCAATATGCCTTTGTAGCCCCGACCCCAGCAATCTAGAGTGCGCTTGATCGCGCCACTCGATCGCTGCAGCCATCCCACGTGCAAGCGTGTGCGGGCGTGGTCGGCGAGTTCGGGCTGCGTGGCCATTTAATACATAATGACTCCCCCACCCTCTCCCATTTCTCTAACCACGTGTAGTCCCGTATTAATTTACAAATGTCTTGTAAGTTGTGGCCCTGGGCAGACTGAAACTCTGACCCCGGCTGAAAAACATAACCTGTAAAATTGTAACCTTACAAGTGGCGCCCGAGCAGGGACGCGGGGCTAGAGAGAGTGTGGTATACGGGCGGCGTAAAAACCTGCCAGCATACCCAAATAGAGGTGACGGGCAATAGAGGCGATTGTGTAGTTATTTGGTGGTTAATTTGAATATGGGCAATAGAGGCGATTGTGTAGTTATTTGGTGGTTAATTTGAATATGGGCAGTGTGCGTATAAAAGCAGCAAAAGGCAAGAACATTCATGGTAAAGTGCAAAAATTAAAAAGTGAAGGCACCCTACGACGGCCGCGGGGCGGGGGTCAGAAATTTCGGGAAGCGTCGAGCGAAAAAACGGTACTAGAAAACCGTTGCGGCGCCGAAAAGTACAGTGCGTGCGAAAATATTACGCAGACGCGTAAAACCGAAAACGCATGTGCATAAGCATGTGCACGCGCGGTGGCAGCGTAGCGAACGTCGCCGAAATGCAGCAACGAGGAGTGGTAAGAGCAGAGTGTGTATATATGTATGCACACATCAAAAGTAAGTAACAGAGGCCAAAAAAAAAAAAAAGAAAAAAAAAGCGGTCAGAGTGAACGAAATTAAAGATCAGCAAGATTATTGATGCCGCTGCAATTGCACCAAGGAGTTAATAGTTGAGATAAAAGTGGTTATAAATGAAGTAAGAGGAGAATTGAAAGCATTTAGTGCCGACGGCAAGCGAATATACCCGCCATAAGAAAGTGTAGTTGTGAAAAAAAAAAAAACAGTCAAGGAAACGCGCATAGTCAAGGGTGCAAGTGTGCATATACATATATACATATGTACATGAGTGAATGTAAGGATTAGCGGGGAGAGAACGAAAAGTGAAATAGTGAAGTGTATATATGTATGTGCGCATAGACGAGTGCGCATATGTATATATAAGTTAACAACAAAAATATTCTTCAAGTTAAAAACAAAAATATTCTACATTGCAAAAAAACCCAATGGGAATTGTTGCAACACAAATAAAACGTAACAAGCTGATCAGACCAATAAGCCAAAACTGCTGACACCATGTCTAGCGGACTTCCTGCACACGCCAACCAGAGCTCCAGCAATTCTAAGAAGAATTGCACAACGGTTCAACAACACCACGAGCGACGCCGCTGCCAACGTCGTCGACTGAACCACAGCTCAGCTAGGGATAGAATTGATTTAAGTAATTTAGTTGCAAATTTGTTCTTGAATAAAACGGACTGCATTTAAGAAGTAAAATATAAAAACATCTTTTTTTACCGTTTAAATAAAGAAAGAACTTAACTGGCGCCCGAGCAGGGACCGGCTTCGCGCGCAATACAGCAAAACGTTTAGTACGTGCGTGATACTGCAAGTCAAAAGCAGAGTCGGTTCAAATAAAACGAAAATTCGATCGCGTTACAACACAGCAAAACGCCTGTACGAGCGCGACCGAAAATCACCAAAGCAACTCACGTCGCGTAACTTCGACGGTCGGTGAAATTCGTTAAAGGTAGTCTGGAACGTAATAGTTCGATTGCCCATCGGTGGACGGTAATCCTGTACGGCCCGCCCACAGGATACTTCAACGGAGTCTGGTCGCAGGATCCCCAGTAGGTACAACCAAAAAGGATGAAATCCGGATCAGCAGTGAAGACCGCCACATCATCATTATTGTAAGTTAGAAACATAAGAACACGAAACAAGAAACTAACAAAACTAAAACTAAAACAAATAAGTGTAATAAAATATAAGAAAAGTTTTTGAGAAAAATAAAAATTAAATAAGTGTAATAAAATATAAGAAAAATTTTTGAGAGAAATAAAAATCAAACAAGTTTAAGAAAATTTAAGAAAAATTTTTAGAACAAGTAAGAAAACTCTAGTCGAGAGTGCTCGACTAGATACTACCCTGAACCCAACAAATAAAAATGCCCATTTAGTATGGCTGAAATTTCAATTTCGATGTATTTAAAAATATAAATAAAATACCAAACTCATTTAATAAAATATAAAAATATTTTGAAACAATTAAAAAAGTTAACAACAGTTGCACCGATCGGGATTCGAACCGCGACTTCTCGATCGAGCGTCATGCTGCTAACACACTAGGCCACCTCACTCCTGCTAGTGGCGCTAGCAAAACTCAAATAGATTCACTGCTGCAGCGCCATCTACCAAAACTAAACGAAACTAACTGCTGATGTGATTATAAGAATCTGCTAGAATAACCAAACTATTAAAAACGCACATAGGGTATAGTTAAAATTTCAATTTCGGTGTATTTAAAAATATAAATTAAATAGAAAACTCATTTATGAAAATATAAAAATATTTTGAAACAATTAAAACAAGTAAGAAAGCTCTAGTCGAGACTGCTCGACTAGGAGATACCCTGAACCCTCCAAGCTGATATTCTAATCATTCTGCACTTCTTTTATGCACACATACATACACATGCATCCACACGCACGCATAAGCCTGCGCTCTGCTAACTGCGCAGTAAGCAGCGACTGCGCTTGGGCTGCGCTGCGGTGTGGGCAATATTATGAGAATTTATTTGTCGAATAATTTCTTTTGTAAACATATGATCTTAATGAAACTTTCAAAGTGTAATCATATGGTAAATATGTGTGTACATTCCAAAGCACAAGTCTCTAGTACTTGAAATGCGTTTTTTACAAATTGGGGGCGAATGGGGCGTGGTATCCAAAATCTGTAAATTACAAAATCTTTGTATCGATTAACTTTATATACAACACAAATTTGAAGACTCCACGTCTAAAAATGTTCAAATTAGGCGAAAAAAACAAAATCAATTTTTCGATTATTCTCGATAAAAAAGTTATCGGACGATTTATCGAAAAAATAAAGCAAACTCGTACTGCGTATGGTACACACGAGTATGCATGCCAAATTTCAGCTCTCTAGCTCTTATAACTTCTGAGATCGACGCACTCATACGGACGGACGGACGGACGGACGGACGGACGGACGGACGGACGGACGGACGGACGGACGGACGGACGGACGGACGGACGGACAGACGGACAGGGCTATATCGACTCAGCTCGTCACGCTGATCAAGAATATATATACTTTGTGGGGTCTGCCACGCCTCCTTCTGCCCGTTACATACTTTTTCACAAAACCATTATACCCTGATTTCCCATTTTCAATGGGTTCAGGGTATAAAAATAAAGAGAAAAATAAAATATTAAAAAAAAAAAAAAACACAAAAAATAAAAAAGCGTAAAGCGATCAAATTCAAAGTGACTACAATAGTAGTATAAAATAACCCAACTTTGCGATTCCCAAGGGACCCTCCAAAGTAGAAGGGAAAACCAGCCACTGGTCTTAATACAAAATAAAAATAAAAGCTAAATTTAAATTTAAAAAAAAAAAAAAAATTTTATATCAGAAATTTCTTTATATTAAATTAAGTTGTACTAATGATAATCATAAACTAACACTAACTAACTAACTAAATTCAATCAAAAATCCACCTGTAAACATAAAACAATAGATCAAAGTCACAGTTGATAACGTATGGCTAACGAGAAAAATTTGATTAGGCCCCCAGTGTTAGTCGAACAACCCCAAGTAGGTGCACACATTATCAATAGGCAGCAACAACGACATATAGACCGTCAGAACGAACACTTGCAGAACAGAGGCATGGCGAATAACGCAGAACAGTTGATTGCAGCCACTGTCGCTCAAATTTTGACAGAACAACTTCCGACGCTAGTGAGACAAATAGTTAACCCTTCTAGTGAATTCAATGACGTGGACGATCAGACCATAAACGACAATCAAAATTTGAACGACCTTAACAGAGTACCAGACATTGTCAAAAGTCTTAGGGAATTTTCCGGCAACAAAATCGAATTTAGCTCATGGAAAAAGAGTGTGGATCGCATACTCTCCATATATGCAAGCCAAGTTGGATCACCAATGTACTATGGCATTTTGCATACCGTGAGAAATAAGATCATCGGTCAATCCGACGCGGCCCTCGAATCTTACAATGTTCCCCTTAATTGGAGTGCCATCTCCAAGTGTCTCACACTGCACTATGCAGATAAAAGAGATATAAATACATTAGAATACGAGATGACTATGTTAATACAGGGCAACAACCAGACAGTAGAACAGTTTTATCAGGTTGTCTACAACCAGCTGACTTTAATATTGAACAAAGTAGGATGTATGGAACTAAATAGAGAGTCGGAACTACTCATGACGAAAATGTACAGGGAAAAAGCATTAGACACTTTCATCAGGGGTTTGAGAGGAGACTTGCCACGTATTCTTAGCATAAAGGAACCAACAGACCTTCCCTCAGCTCTCCATTTATGTTTGAAATTAGAAAATCAGAACTATAGAACAAACATAGCATTCAATAAAAGCCATCAAACAGGTCACAAAAGCGTAGCTCGAAACGCAACACCACCCATGTTGCCACCGCGTATGGTTCAATACGCACAAAATCCCCCTCAGATGATGAGATCTGTACCAATTGGTTTCAGAGCTCAAGTGCCAATGCAACATGCATGGCCAAATACCATTAATCAGGGACACCAATACCATAGACAACAATATTACCAAACGCAACCTCAACAGACAAACGTACCGCCCCGACCATTAGCACCCAAACCACAGCCACGCCCCGAACCAATGGACGTTGACAAAAGCATCCAAACACGGATGGTAAATTACATGAACAGGCCAAATTTTGAACTAGGGAAAAGACCCCCACCAATAACAAATACAACGGACAAAAGACAAAGAAATTTTAATATTCAAATGGGAGAGGAATATCCCGACAATGACTACCACAACGCTTCCATAAGTATGGAAGAATACGGACAGACCATCGAAAGCTACGAACAACAGACCGAACACGAACAATCACTACAAGAGTACGCACAACAAATTGAACAAAATGACGACGAACAAGAGAGCCCCATTGAACATGATAACATTAATTTTTTAGAATAACTAGCTCTTCGCTTCCTTACATAGAATGTAAGACAAAAAGCGGAGAGATACTTAAAATACTAATAGACACAGGTTCGAACAGAAATTACATACAGCCCAAACTAGTTTCTAACCCGATTCCCAATCAAAAGCCTTTCGAAGCCGTAACAGTCGGCGGAAATATAAGAATAACTCACCATAAAATCGCTAATCTCTTTGACAGACAAGATATCCAAGTAAAGTTTTTCCTATTACCTACGTTAAAAGCATTTGACGCAATTCTGGGCAACGACAGCCTTAAAAAACTAGAGGCCGTAATCCATAGCAGCAAGAATCAATTAATAATTAAAGATACCATATTTATACCCCTTAAACAGAAAAAAATCGAGGCAGTTAACACTGTCATACCACGGACAGATCACATGACTATCGAACAGAAACAAAGATTAAAACAGTTAGTTACGAAATACCCCAATTTATTTGCCACCCCAAACGAAAAATTAACCTACACAACCAATGTAAAAGCAGAAATTCGAACCAAGACAGACTCACCCATATATTCCAAATTTTACCAATTCCCAATGTCTTTAAAAGACGAAGTCCATAAACAAATACGAGAACTTTTAGAGGACGGAATTATTCGCCCATCCCGATCACCCTACAATTCACCTGTGTGGATTGTTCCCAAGAAAATGGATGCTTCCCAAGAGAAAAAGTATAGAATGGTTATTGATTACAGAAAGCTTAACAAAGAAACGATAGCAGACAAGTACCCTATTCCAGAAATAAACGAAGTACTAGCACAACTTGGGAATAATAAAATTTTTTCAGTGCTTGACTTAAAAAGTGGCTTCCATCAAATTCCATTAAAAGAAGCAGATATTGAAAAGACCGCCTTCTCCGTAAACAACGGAAAATACGAGTTTACACGACTCCCTTTCGGTCTGAAAAACGCACCTTCTATTTTTCAAAGGGCGTTAGATGACATTCTTCGTGATCATATCGGCAAGATATGCTTCATTTACATAGACGACATTATCATATTTAGCAAAGATAATGAAACACATGCAGAAAATCTTGACACAATTTTTCGAACTCTTCAAGAAGCTAACATGAAATGTCAGTTAGACAAATGCGAGTTCTTTAAAGACAAGGTAGAATTTCTCGGCTTTGTCATCTCAGATAAAGGCGTCGAGACTAACCCAGACAAAATAGCAACCATAGCCAAGTATCCCTATCCAAAAACACTCAAAGACTTGAGATCTTTCCTCGGACTCTCTAGCTACTATAGAAGGTTCATAAGAGATTTCGCTAAGTTGGCAAAACCACTTAGCTCTCTTTTAAGAGGGGAGGATGGACGAGTGTCCAAAAGCCAGTCTTCAAAAAAACTAATTAATCTCAGTCAAGAAGCCATTGATTCCTTTGACAAAATCAAAAACGCTCTAATATCCAATGAAGTTATTTTACAATACCCAGACTTTAATAAGGAATTTCAATTAACAACAGACGCATCCAATTATGCAATTGGAGCAGTCTTATCTCAGAATAAACGACCCATATGCTTCCTTTCAAGAACATTGTCAAAATCCGAAGAAAATTACGCCACTAATGAAAAAGAAATGTTGGCGATTATTTGGGCACTAAAAGCCCTCAAAAATTACCTTTACGGTAAGGCAAAAGTAAAAATATACACAGACCATCAACCACTTACACATTCGCTTAGCAGTTGGAATGGCAACGCTCGAATCAAACGATGGAAAACGTACCTAGAAGATTTTGATTATGAACTCCTTTATAAACCAGGCAGGGATAACACAGTAGCAGACGCATTGTCAAGAATACCCATAGTAAACCAAATCAATTCAGTAACATCCACTCAGCATAGCGCAGAAAGTTCAAGTCATAACCTAATACCTAGTATGGAGGTCCCGATAAACGTATTCAAGAATCAAATATTCTTAAACAAAGCAAACACAGACGACTATGAATTCCAAATTCCTTTCCCAACTTTCCATAGACACCTAATAACTAGACAAGAGCTCACGGAAAATAACCTAGTTCAGATATTAAAAAAGCATTTAAATCCTTCTGTAATTAACGGAATAATAACGTCAGAAGAAATCATGAATCAAATTCAACAAATATACCCCAAACACTTTAGGAATTATAAAATCAGATTCACCCAGACACAAGTGAAGGACTTGACTAACGAAACAGAACAGGACGAACATATACTAAAAATACACAATAGAGCTCACCGAAACCCAATAGAAAACAAAAAACAATTATCAGAAACCCATTACTTCCCTAAAATGAAACAGAAAATAGCGGCATTAGTCAAATAATGTCAAGTTTGTAAAGAGGAAAAATACGACAGACAACCAAACAACCCTAAACTAAATGAAACACCCATACCTCAATATCCTGGACATATAATTCATGTAGACATATACACGACAGGCAAAAACTTAGTCCTGACAGCAATAGATAAATTTTCGAAACTAGCCCAAGGACGCATCATCAAATCTAGAGCAATAGAGGACATAAAAAAAACACTTCACGACATTTTATTTTATTATGGAGTTCCGAAATTCGTGGTCATAGATAACGAAAAATCTCTGAATTCAGCATCCATAACATTCATGATGCGAGATCAATTAGGGATTGAAATTTATAACACTCCACCTTATAAAAGTACAGTCAACGGCCAAGTCGAACGATTTCACTCTACGCTTTCAGACATCATGAGATGTAACAAAAGAAAACAAGAATATAAAACCTTCCAAGAATTAATTGACAAATCAATATACGACTATAACTACACCATTCATTCAACGACTAACAGACGACCACTAGATTTGTTTTTTGGCAGAAACCTAACGACGAACCCAGAACAATATGAAAAATCTAGACAAGACAACATTGACAGACTTAGACAGAAACAAACGATGGACTTACAGAACCACAATAAAAGACGCAACGAAATACGTACCTACACACCAGGACAAGAAATATACGTCAAGATCAACAACAGACTAGGAACTAAATTGTCTCCCAGATATAAAAAAGAAACAGTAAAATAGGACAGAAACACAACAGTACTAACCTCAACAAATAGAGTCATACATAAAAGTAATATAAACAAGTAAGAAAGCTCCAGTCGAGACTGCTCGACTAGGAGATACCCTGAACCCTCCAAGCTGATATTCTAATCATTCTGCACTTCTTTTATGCACACATACATACACATGCATCCACACGCACGCATAAGCCTGCGCTCTGCTAACTGCGCAGTAAGCAGCGACTGCGCTTGGGCTGCGCTGCAGTGTGGTCAATATTATGAGAATTTATTTGTTAAATAATTTCTTTTGTAGACATACGATCTTAATGAAACTTTTAGAGCGTAATCATATGGTGAATATGTGTGTATATTCCAAAGCCCAAGTCTCTAGTATTTGAAATACGCTTTTTACAAAAGTGTGGGTGAGGGGGTGAATTTAAGGGTGGGGAGTAAACTTTAACAAAAACCGAAATTGGATAAATTGCATATAAGCATATATTAAAAATTTGGAGACTCTAGCAATAAAGGTGTAGAAGATATAATTTTATAACCGGTTTTCGATAAGGTTTTTTATCGATAAAAAAAGATCGGGATGAGTTATCGATTTTTAATGATAAACTTGATATGCGCGCTATAATTACGGACATTTAAAAAAAAATTTGAAGTCTCTAGCTGTTATATCTTCTGAAATCGACGCGTTCATACATACGGACGGACGGACGGACGGACGGACGGACGGACGGACGGACAGACAGACGGACAGGGCCAAATCAACTCAGCTCGTCGCCCTGATCAAGAATATATATACTTTGTGGGGTCTGCCACGCCTCCTTCTGCCTGTTACATACTTTTAACAAAACCATTATACCCTGATTTCCCATTTTCAATGGGTTCAGGGTATAAAAACGTTTGATATTTATAGACTACTCGCAATAATGGCGATGATGGTACCACCTATCGAACCGAATATGGACATAACGAATCATACGGAAGCACAAACCATAACGATCTACGACGGACTAGGCAAAATACAAACAACGACAACAAGAATTATTCACATTATTAACTTAGGCAAAATTAAAGAAGCTTTAGAGCAGATAGAATTTCATACAGAAACAAATTTAAAATTTAGCAGTTTATACCACACCTTGCACCACGAAATTAACCAAACTCACTTGACTTTACGCACTATAGATTATGACATTAACAAGAGGACCACAAGGGCCATTAATATTCTAGGCACAGCTTGGAAATACATAGCAGGCAACCCAGATCATGATGACTTCGTGCAGATAGAAGAACATATTAATAAAGTCATAGATAACAATAACAAACAAGTAATAATAAACTCACAGTTAGAACAAAGATTAAATAAGTTGACCACAGTTACCAATACCCTTACAAACAATATACGGAAAGACGATAGATTCACACATGGTATAGCGGAAAGTTTACAGAACCAAGTTAGATTGATCAAAGAGGAGGTTATTAATATAAAATATGCCATACCATGGGCAAAAGTTAACGTAATAAACTCATTTTTACTAAAAAAGGCAGAAATAGACGAAATAGAGAGAATCTTCAAAGCTGGTAGAATGCCTTCATTATCTGTAGAAGAAATGCTAGAATATTCAGACGTGGCCATATTTCACAATACTACTACTTTGTTTTATGTAATAAAAATACCTAACGTAGAAGAAACTGATTATGAAAACCTAATTGTGAAACCAGTTGTAAGAAATAACGTTATCATAAATATAGAGTATAAACAAATATTGTCTCGCAAAAATGTAATGTTCGGAATCATAAAAAATTGTAAAAAATATAATAACATTAAGAATTGTTCAAAAAATAACATTGTCAACATTAGCAATAGTACATGTTTGCCTAGGCTCCTCAATGGAGAAAAGTCGCTGTGTGAGTTCAGTAACGCCGAACATGTGGAACCCATCGAAGAAGTGGCCAACGGTCTTCTGATCCTCAACAACTTTGATGGAATGGTGACATCGGCGACAACAAGTACATGGTTAAACGGCACCTATGTCATTCGCTTTACCAACGAGTCCATTTCAATTGGCAACCGGACTTTCAACAACCTAGAGAGCAGCACACTGAGAGTCGGCTCCTCGATAATCCAGATGACACCAAAAGAATCGAGACGACTCCAAATTCTATCACTAAAGGCTTTGCAGGCATTACACATCAACAATACCCAAAGACTAGAACACCTAAAACTTACGACACATGCAATATCATCCATAATATTGGTCTGCATAGTCGTGATAATCATTGTCATTGCCTTCCTCTACATAAAGAGAGCGAAAAAAATTACGTTACTACTGGACAATAGCCAGGTACAGAAAGTAACAGAGGCACCAAGACGAACCATAGAAAACATACAGTTCAACGACATTCCCTTCTTTTAATGATCGCTTGAGGACAAGCTCAAATCAAAGGGGGAAGAGTTAACAACAAATATATTTTTCAAGTTAAAAACAAAAATATTCTGCATTGCAACAAAACCCAATGGGAATTGTTGCAACACAAATAAAACGTAACAAGCTGATCAGACCAATAAGCCAAAACTGCTGACACAACGTCTAGCGGACTTCCTGCACACGCCAACCAGAGCTCCAGCAATTCCAAGAAGAATTGCACAACGGTTCAACAACACCACGAGCGACGCCGCTGCCAACGTCGTCGACTGAACCACAGCTCAGCTAGGGATAGAATTGATTTAAGTAATTTAGTTGCAAATTTGTTCTTGAATAAAACGGACTGCATTTAAGCAGTAAAATATAAAAACATCTTTTTTTACCGTTTAAATAAAGAAAGAACTTAACTTATATACATATATATGTGCATGTGAGACAATTAGTCAAGAAGGGGTGAGCGGCGGAGTGTATATATGCATGTGCGTGGGTGCATGCGTGCATGCATGTATAAGTTAAGTTCTTTCTTTATTTAAACGGTAAAAAAAGATGTTTTTATATTTTACTGCTTAAATGCAGTCCGTTTTATTCAAGAACAAATTTGCAACTAAATTACTTAAATCAATTCTATCCCTAGCTGAGCTGTGGTTCAGTCGACGACGTTGGCAGCGGCGTCGCTCGTGGTGTTGTTGAACCGTTGTGCAATTCTTCTTGGAATTGCTGGAGCTCTGGTTGGCGTGTGCAGGAAGTCCGCTAGACGTTGTGTCAGCAGTTTTGGCTTATTGGTCTGATCAGCTTGTTACGTTTTATTTGTGTTGCAACAATTCCCATTGGGTTTTGTTGCAATGCAGAATATTTTTGTTTTTAACTTGAAAAATATATTTGTTGTTAACTCTTCCCCCTTTGATTTGAGCTTGTCCTCAAGCGATCATTAAAAGAAGGGAATGTCGTTGAACTGTATGTTTTCTATGGTTCGTCTTGGTGCCTCTGTTACTTTCTGTACCTGGCTATTGTCCAGTAGTAACGTAATTTTTTTCGCTCTCTTTATGTAGAGGAAGGCAATGACAATGATTATCACGACTATGCAGACCAATATTATGGATGATATTGCATGTGTCGTAAGTTTTAGGTGTTCTAGTCTTTGGGTATTGTTGATGTGTAATGCCTGCAAAGCCTTTAGTGATAGAATTTGGAGTCGTCTCGATTCTTTTGGTGTCATCTGGATTATCGAGGAGCCGACTCTCAGTGTGCTGCTCTCTAGGTTGTTGAAAGTCCGGTTGCCAATTGAAATGGACTCGTTGGTAAAGCGAATGACATAGGTGCCGTTTAACCATGTACTTGTTGTCGCCGATGTCACCATTCCATCAAAGTTGTTGAGGATCAGAAGACCGTTGGCCACTTCTTCGATGGGTTCCACATGTTCGGCGTTACTGAACTCACACAGCGACTTTTCTCCATTGAGGAGCCTAGGCAAACATGTACTATTGCTAATGTTGACAATGTTATTTTTTGAACAATTCTTAATGTTATTATATTTTTTACAATTTTTTATGATTCCGAACATTACATTTTTGCGAGACAATATTTGTTTATACTCTATATTTATGATAACGTTATTTCTTACAACTGGTTTCACAATTAGGTTTTCATAATCAGTTTCTTCTACGTTAGGTATTTTTATTACATAAAACAAAGTAGTAGTATTGTGAAATATGGCCACGTCTGAATATTCTAGCATTTCTTCTACAGATAATGAAGGCATTCTACCAGCTTTGAAGATTCTCTCTATTTCGTCTATTTCTGCCTTTTTTAGTAAAAATGAGTTTATTACGTTAACTTTTGCCCATGGTATGGCATATTTTATATTAATAACCTCCTCTTTGATCAATCTAACTTGGTTCTGTAAACTTTCCGCTATACCATGTGTGAATCTATCGTCTTTCCGTATATTGTTTGTAAGGGTATTGGTAACTGTGGTCAACTTATTTAATCTTTGTTCTAACTGTGAGTTTATTATTACTTGTTTGTTATTGTTATCTATGACTTTATTAATATGTTCTTCTATCTGCACGAAGTCATCATGATCTGGGTTGCCTGCTATGTATTTCCAAGCTGTGCCTAGAATATTAATGGCCCTTGTGGTCCTCTTGTTAATGTCATAATCTATAGTGCGTAAAGTCAAGTGAGTTTGGTTAATTTCGTGGTGCAAGGTGTGGTATAAACTGCTAAATTTTAAATTTGTTTCTGTATGAAATTCTATCTGCTCTAAAGCTTCTTTAATTTTGCCTAAGTTAATAATGTGAATAATTCTTGTTGTCGTTGTTTGTATTTTGCCTAGTCCGTCGTAGATCGTTATGGTTTGTGCTTCCGTATGATTCGTTAT
Source organism: Drosophila arizonae (assembly GCF_054131065.1). Lineage (NCBI taxonomy): Eukaryota > Metazoa > Arthropoda > Insecta > Diptera > Drosophilidae > Drosophila > Drosophila arizonae. The sequence continues at coordinate 27,168,166 of NC_142925.1, read as the reverse complement.
GTCCATATTCGGTTCGATAGGTGGTACCATCATCGCCATTATTGCGAGTAGTCTATAAATATCAAACGTTTTTATACCCTGAACCCATTGAAAATGGGAAATCAGGGTATAATGGTTTTGTTAAAAGTATGTAACAGGCAGAAGGAGGCGTGGCAGACCCCACAAAGTATATATATTCTTGATCAGGGCGACGAGCTGAGTTGATTTGGCCCTGTCCGTCTGTCTGTCCGTCCGTCCGTCCGTCCGTCCGTCCGTCCGTCCGTCCGTATGTATGAACGCGTCGATTTCAGAAGATATAACAGCTAGAGACTTCAAATTTTTTTTTAAATGTCCGTAATTATAGCGCGCATATCAAGTTTATCATTAAAAATCGATAACTCATCCCGATCTTTTTTTATCGATAAAAAACCTTATCGAAAACCGGTTATAAAATTATATCTTCTACACCTTTATTGCTAGAGTCTCCAAATTTTTAATATATGCTTATATGCAATTTATCCAATTTCGGTTTTTGTTAAAGTTTACTCCCCACCCTTAAATTCACCCCCTCACCCACACTTTTGTAAAAAGCGTATTTCAAATACTAGAGACTTGGGCTTTGGAATATACACACATATTCACCATATGATTACGCTCTAAAAGTTTCATTAAGATCGTATGTCTACAAAAGAAATTATTTAACAAATAAATTCTCATAATATTGACCACACTGCAGCGCAGCCCAAGCGCAGTCGCTGCTTACTGCGCAGTTAGCAGAGCGCAGGCTTATGCGTGCGTGTGGATGCATGTGTATGTATGTGTGCATAAAAGAAGTGCAGAATGATTAGAATATCAGCTTGGAGGGTTCAGGGTATCTCCTAGTCGAGCAGTCTCGACTGGAGCTTTCTTACTTGTTTATATTACTTTTATGTATGACTCTATTTGTTGAGGTTAGTACTGTTGTGTTTCTGTCCTATTTTACTGTTTCTTTTTTATATCTGGGAGACAATTTAGTTCCTAGTCTGTTGTTGATCTTGACGTATATTTCTTGTCCTGGTGTGTAGGTACGTATTTCGTTGCGTCTTTTATTGTGGTTCTGTAAGTCCATCGTTTGTTTCTGTCTAAGTCTGTCAATGTTGTCTTGTCTAGATTTTTCATATTGTTCTGGGTTCGTCGTTAGGTTTCTGCCAAAAAACAAATCTAGTGGTCGTCTGTTAGTCGTTGAATGAATGGTGTAGTTATAGTCGTATATTGATTTGTCAATTAATTCTTGGAAGGTTTTATATTCTTGTTTTCTTTTGTTACATCTCATGATGTCTGAAAGCGTAGAGTGAAATCGTTCGACTTGGCCGTTGACTGTACTTTTATAAGGTGGAGTGTTATAAATTTCAATCCCTAATTGATCTCGCATCATGAATGTTATGGATGCTGAATTCAGAGATTTTTCGTTATCTATGACCACGAATTTCGGAACTCCATAATAAAATAAAATGTCGTGAAGTGTTTTTTTTATGTCCTCTATTGCTCTAGATTTGATGATGCGTCCTTGGGCTAGTTTCGAAAATTTATCTATTGCTGTCAGGACTAAGTTTTTGCCTGTCGTGTATATGTCTACATGAATTATATGTCCAGGATATTGAGGTATGGGTGTTTCATTTAGTTTAGGGTTGTTTGGTTGTCTGTCGTATTTTTCCTCTTTACAAACTTGACATTTTTTGACTAATGCCGCTATTTTCTGTTTCATTTTAGGGAAGTAATGGGTTTCTGATAATTGTTTTTTGTTTTCTATTGCGTTTCGGTGAGCTCTATTGTGTATTTTTAGTATATGTTCGTCCTGTTCTGTTTCGTTAGTCAAGTCCTTCACTTGTGTCTGGGTGAATCTGATTTTATAATTCCTAAAGTGTTTGGGGTATATTTGTTGAATTTGATTCATGATTTCTTCTGACGTTATTATTCCGTTAATTACAGAAGGATTTAAATGCTTTTTTAATATCTGAACTAGGTTATTTTCCGTGAGCTCTTGTCTAGTTATTAGGTGTCTATGGAAAGTTGGGTAAGGAATTTGGAATTCATAGTCGTCTGTGTTTGCTTTGTTTAAGAATATTTGATTCTTGAATACGTTTATCGGGACCTCCATACTAGGTATTAGGTTATGACTTGAACTTTCTGCGCTATGCTGAGTGGATGTTACTGAATTGATTTGGTTTACTATGGGTATTCTTGACAATGCGTCTGCTACTGTGTTATCCCTGCCTGGTTTATAAAGGAGTTCATAATCAAAATCTTCTAGGTACGTTTTCCATCGTTTGATTCGAGCGTTGCCATTCCAACTGCTAAGCGAATGTGTAAGTGGTTGATGGTCTGTGTATATTTTTACTTTTGCCTTACCGTAAAGGTAATTTTTGAGGGCTTTTAGTGCCCAAATAATCGCCAACATTTCTTTTTCATTAGTGGCGTAATTTTCTTCGGATTTTGACAATGTTCTTGAAAGGAAGCATATGGGTCGTTTATTCTGAGATAAGACTGCTCCAATTGCATAATTGGATGCGTCTGTTGTTAATTGAAATTCCTTATTAAAGTCTGGGTATTGTAAAATAACTTCATTGGATATTAGAGCGTTTTTGATTTTGTCAAAGGAATCAATGGCTTCTTGACTGAGATTAATTAGTTTTTTTGAAGACTGGCTTTTGGACACTCGTCCATCCTCCCCTCTTAAAAGAGAGCTAAGTGGTTTTGCCAACTTAGCGAAATCTCTTATGAACCTTCTATAGTAGCTAGAGAGTCCGAGGAAAGATCTCAAGTCTTTGAGTGTTTTTGGATAGGGATACTTGGCTATGGTTGTTATTTGGTCTGGGTTAGTCTCGACGCCTTTATCTGAGATGACAAAGCCGAGAAATTCTACCTTGTCTTTAAAGAACTCGCATTTGTCTAACTGACATTTCATGTTAGCTTCTTGAAGAGTTCGAAAAATTGTGTCAAGATTTTCTGCATGTGTTTCATTATCTTTGCTAAATATGATAATGTCGTCTATGTAAATGAAGCATATCTTGCCGATATGATCACGAAGAATGTCATCTAACGCCCTTTGAAAAATAGAAGGTGCGTTTTTCAGACCGAAAGGGAGTCGTGTAAACTCGTATTTTCCGTTGTTTACGGAGAAGGCGGTCTTTTCAATATCTGCTTCTTTTAATGGAATTTGATGGAAGCCACTTTTTAAGTCAAGCACTGAAAAAATTTTATTATTCCCAAGTTGTGCTAGTACTTCGTTTATTTCTGGAATAGGGTACTTGTCTGCTATCGTTTCTTTGTTAAGCTTTCTGTAATCAATAACCATTCTATACTTTTTCTCTTGGGAAGCATCCATTTTCTTGGGAACAATCCACACAGGTGAATTGTAGGGTGATCGGGATGGGCGAATAATTCCGTCCTCTAAAAGTTCTCGTATTTGTTTATGGACTTCGTCTTTTAAAGACATTGGGAATTGGTAAAATTTGGAATATATGGGTGAGTCTGTCTTGGTTCGAATTTCTGCTTTTACATTGGTTGTGTAGGTTAATTTTTCGTTTGGGGTGGCAAATAAATTGGGGTATTTCGTAACTAACTGTTTTAATCTTTGTTTCTGTTCGATAGTCATGTGATCTGTCCGTGGTATGACAGTGTTAACTGCCTCGATTTTTTTCTGTTTAAGGGGTATAAATATGGTATCTTTAATTATTAATTGATTCTTGCTGCTATGGATTACGGCCTCTAGTTTTTTAAGGCTGTCGTTGCCCAGAATTGCGTCAAATGCTTTTAACGTAGGTAATAGGAAAAACTTTACTTGGATATCTTGTCTGTCAAAGAGATTAGCGATTTTATGGTGAGTTATTCTTATATTTCCGCCGACTGTTACGGCTTCGAAAGGCTTTTGATTGGGAATCGGGTTAGAAACTAGTTTGGGCTGTATGTAATTTCTGTTCGAACCTGTGTCTATTAGTATTTTAAGTATCTCTCCGCTTTTTGTCTTACATTCTATGTAAGGAAGCGAAGAGCTAGTTATTCTAAAAAATTAATGTTATCATGTTCAATGGGGCTCTCTTGTTCGTCGTCATTTTGTTCAATTTGTTGTGCGTACTCTTGTAGTGATTGTTCGTGTTCGGTCTGTTGTTCGTAGCTTTCGATGGTCTGTCCGTATTCTTCCATACTTATGGAAGCGTTGTGGTAGTCATTGTCGGGATATTCCTCTCCCATTTGAATATTAAAATTTCTTTGTCTTTTGTCCGTTGTATTTGTTATTGGTGGGGGTCTTTTCCCTAGTTCAAAATTTGGCCTGTTCATGTAATTTACCATCCGTGTTTGGATGCTTTTGTCAACGTCCATTGGTTCGGGGCGTGGCTGTGGTTTGGGTGCTAATGGTCGGGGCGGTACGTTTGTCTGTTGAGGTTGCGTTTGGTAATATTGTTGTCTATGGTATTGGTGTCCCTGATTAATGGTATTTGGCCATGCATGTTGCATTGGCACTTGAGCTCTGAAACCAATTGGTACAGATCTCATCATCTGAGGGGGATTTTGTGCGTATTGAACCATACGCGGTGGCAACATGGGTGGTGTTGCGTTTCGAGCTACGCTTTTGTGACCTGTTTGATGGCTTTTATTGAATGCTATGTTTGTTCTATAGTTCTGATTTTCTAATTTTAAACATAAATGGAGAGCTGAGGGAAGGTCTGTTGGTTCCTTTATGCTAAGAATACGTGGCAAGTCTCCTCTCAAACCCCTGATGAAAGTGTCTAATGCTTTTTCCCTGTACATTTTCGTCATGAGTAGTTCCGACTCTCTATTTAGTTCCATACATCCTACTTTGTTCAATATTAAAGTCAGCTGGTTGTAGACAACCTGATAAAACTGTTCTACTGTCTGGTTGTTGCCCTGTATTAACATAGTCATCTCGTATTCTAATGTATTTATATCTCTTTTATCTGCATAGTGCAGTGTGAGACACTTGGAGATGGCACTCCAATTAAGGGGAACATTGTAAGATTCGAGGGCCGCGTCGGATTGACCGATGATCTTATTTCTCACGGTATGCAAAATGCCATAGTACATTGGTGATCCAACTTGGCTTGCATATATGGAGAGTATGCGATCCACACTCTTTTTCCATGAGCTAAATTCGATTTTGTTGCCGGAAAATTCCCTAAGACTTTTGACAATGTCTGGTACTCTGTTAAGGTCGTTCAAATTTTGATTGTCGTTTATGGTCTGATCGTCCACGTCATTGAATTCACTAGAAGGGTTAACTATTTGTCTCACTAGCGTCGGAAGTTGTTCTGTCAAAATTTGAGCGACAGTGGCTGCAATCAACTGTTCTGCGTTATTCGCCATGCCTCTGTTCTGCAAGTGTTCGTTCTGACGGTCTATATGTCGTTGTTGCTGCCTATTGATAATGTGTGCACCTACTTGGGGTTGTTCGACTAACACTGGGGGCCTAATCAAATTTTTCTCGTTAGCCATACGTTATCAACTGTGACTTTGATCTATTGTTTTATGTTTACAGGTGGATTTTTGATTGAATTTAGTTAGTTAGTTAGTGTTAGTTTATGATTATCATTAGTACAACTTAATTTAATATAAAGAAATTTCTGATATAAAAATATTTTTTTTTTTTTTTTTTTTTTTTAAATTTAAATTTAGCTTTTATTTTTATTTTGTATTAAGACCAGTGGCTGGTTTTTCCCTTCTACTTTGGAGGGTCCCTTGGGAATCGCAAAGTTGGGTTATTTTATACTACTATTGTAGTCACTTTGAATTTGATCGCTTTACGCTTTTTTATTTTTTGTGTTTTTTTTTTTTTTTTCAATATTTTATTTTTCTCTTTATTTTTCTAAAAATTTTTCTTAAATTTTCTTAAACTTGTTTGATTTTTATTTCTCTCAAAAATTTTTCTTATATTTTATTACACTTATTTAATTTTTATTTTTCTCAAAAACTTTTCTTATATTTTATTACACTTATTTGTTTTAGTTTTAGTTTTGTTAGTTTCTTGTTTCGTGTTCTTATGTTTCTAACTTACAATAATGATGATGTGGCGGTCTTCACTGCTGATCCGGATTTCATCCTTTTTGGTTGTACCTACTGGGGATCCTGCGACCAGACTCCGTTGAAGTATCCTGTGGGCGGGCCGTACAGGATTACCGTCCACCGATGGGCAATCGAACTATTACGTTCCAGACTACCTTTAACGAATTTCACCGAACGTCGAAGTTACGCGACGTGAGTTGCTTTGGTGATTTTCGGTCGCGCTCGTACAGGCGTTTTGCTGTGTTGTAACGCGATCGAATTTTCGTTTTATTTGAACCGACTCTGCTTTTGACTTGCAGTATCACGCACGTACTAAACGTTTTGCTGTATTGCGCGCGAAGCCGGTCCCTGCTCGGGCGCCAGTTAAGTTCTTTCTTTATTTAAACGGTAAAAAAAGATGTTTTTATATTTTACTGCTTAAATGCAGTCCGTTTTATTCAAGAACAAATTTGCGACTGAATTACTTAAATCAATTCTATCCCTAGCTAAGCTGTGGTTCAGTCGACGACGTTGGCAGCGGCGTCGCTCGTGGTGTTGTTGAACCGTTGTGCAATTCTTCTTGGAATTGCTGGAGCTCTGGTTGGCGTGTGCAGGAAGTCCGCTAGACATGGTGTCAGCAGTTTTGGCTTATTGGTCTGATCAGCTTGTTACGTTTTATTTGTGTTGCAACAATTCCCATTGGGTTTTGTTGCAATGCAGAATATTTTTGTTTTTAACTTGAAAAATATATTTGTTGTTAACTTATATACATGCGAAGCGCTCAGTTAAGAGAGAGTGAACAGTGAAGGGGACTATGCGCGCATAGGCAAGGGTACATATGTATATGTATGTGAGAAGACGAATTGAGAGAGAGAGAGAGAGCGATCGGTCAAGCGTATGTGTGTGATTATGCGCATATGACACTGGGCGATTTTTTTTTGTATGCTTGCGCATGCGGGTGCGTATATGTGTGTAATTATGCGCATATGACACTAGGCGATTTTGGCTGATGCGCATGTGACACTAGGCGATTTTGCTAATGCGCATAAAATAAAATAAAATAAAATAAAATGAAAACGCACTGGAACGGAGCGAAGCGGAACATAGCAAGGTTAAGTAGGATAAAGCGAAGCGAAGTAAAAGCAAAGATAAAGCGAAGCCAAGTCAAGCGAAGATGAAGTGAGGCGATATGGAATAAAGTGGAGAGAAAATAAAGCAAAGAAAACTGAAGCGGGGTGAAGCAGAATAAAAGGAGATAAAATAAAAAGAAATGAGAGTAGAGCAAAGTAAAAAATAAAATAAAGTCGAGAGATCTGAAGCGAAGTAAAAGTAAAGGGAAGAAGAGTAAGGTAAAAGGAAGAATAAAGTCCAGTAATGCGAAATAAAGTTACGAAAATTAATTAAAGCGAAACGAACTAAAGAAAAGTAAGGAAATGTGGAGTTGAAGTCGAAGTAAAGTAAAAATATAGTAGGGACAAGTGAAATAAAGGAAATAAGGCGGAGTCAATCGAACTGAAGTAAGAGTAAAGTCGAGCAAAATAAAAGTAAAGCAAAAGTAGGTGAAGTAAAGTCAGATAAAACGAGAGTGGAGAAAGGTAAATAAGTAAAACGGAAATAATATCAAGAAAATCGGGAGAAAGAGCGTAAAATAAGAAAAGAGAATGGAAAAATGGAAAAAAAAAACGAAATAAAGGAAACAAAAGAGATTAAGATGAAACAAAGAAGAAAAGTAAAAGAGAACAAAATAGATTAAGACGAATAAAGAAAAGAGAAGAGAATAAAGAAGTAAAATAAGGTAGATTAAGACGATAAAAGCAAACGAAATTGTATAGAATAACGAAATTTGAAAAAAAAGGATAAAAAAAAAAAAAAAATTGAAAATTGAATTGAAGAAAAAAGAGGGAAAAGAAAAAAAAAAACAACAAAGAAAAAAAAAAACTAAAGAAAAAAAAACAAAAAAAAAAAGCAAAGAATAAGAGAAGAATAAGAGAAGGAAAAGAAAAGTAAAGAGAACAAACCTAGAATAATATAGAATAAGAAAGAACGAAATAGAGTAAGAGAAAACGAAATAAAATAAGACGCGTTAATGTATATGAAATGGAATATAATAAGATGAACAAAGAACAGTAAAATAAAGCGGAATAGATTAAGATGAAATAAAGAAAATGAAATAAAGCGAAATGGAAAAGGATGAAGTTCGGAAAGAGGAGACGAAAAAGAAAGAAAAGAAAAGAAAAAAGGATGTAAAGATGTAAAAGATGTAAGGGATAAAAGAGGATAAAGAAAAGAAAGAAAAACAAAGAATGTAAGGGGACAAGGTCGAAAGGAAAATATAAGAGAATAAAAGATCAAGGGAATGAAAGGGTGGGATAATCCAGAGTAAAAGAGTAAGACTAATGTAAGCGGAGCGGAGAAGCAGACTATGGAGACATCGAGGTGTGAGGAAGACGGCGGCACGACTGGCGCAGAGGCAACATTGGCCGGGCATGTTCGGAGATGCCACCAAGTACGCGACGCGCCGCTAATGCCGGAAGTGCTAGAAGTTCAACAGCGCGCAACAAAAGCCGGCCGGGCAGATGCTGATCAGGGGAGTGGCGGAGCCAATGGCAGTCTTGTGCGCAGACTCCGTGTTCCATGATGCTCTCGCCGAGTGGGCGTTCTGGGAGCGCAATCAATCTGGTGTGCAAAGAAGACGAGTCGCACAGTGAAGGCCATGATAGCGCAATACATCGAGGGCCATCAAAGTTCGTGGGACGAGCTATCGCACGATGTAGCGCTGGCGGTCAATTACAGTGTTGCCGACTCTACGGGTTTTACACCGGCACGTTTGCCCGCCGCACTATACGACGAGGGAAATGGAGCAGCGTATGGAGATGAGGATCAGGCTGGCGCACGGACCAGCGCTGAACGTCAGAAAGAGAGAGAAGCTTCGACAGAAGGAGGGAGCTGGGTGTCCCGCAAGAGCTACAGAAAGGAGTAAGGATCTGACGGGTGGACTCAAGGAGCGGCCACCAAAGATCAAGGCAATCAAGTTGGAGAAGGATGGCGAGAAGGTGAATTGAACGAGTTTCTAGAAGTACGGAAGGTGATGAGTCGCTTCGAGCTGGAGCCATTGAGTCGTCGGCGAGCCCACACAGCGCACACACAGTTCTAGTTGAGGAGGGGACTGGCAGGTGGCGCGTGTGCGTAGATTATCGACAGCTTAGCGCCCACTTGATCCCGGACGCATATCCTATTACGACGATCTTGTACCTTCCGGAGGGGCTGCGACGCACCCGATCTAGAAAGTAAGCACTGGCAGATCTCAACGGCGGCGGGTAGTCGAGCGTGCACCAGTCCGTAGTGCCAAGAGGAGAGCGGTCCCAGTGGCGGAGGATGCTGTTTCGGGAACTTTCTGCAGGCGCAACGGAGCGACGTGTGACGAATCTGAGGAAGGTCACCCGTCGGCAGCGTGGAAAGACGAGTAACCTCAAAGATGGATGGAAATGGAGTTTGGCGAACGGCACAGAGGAATGGTAGATGACGGCGCCTACAACGCGATGGTGGCGGCTTCAGGAGGCGAGATCGCCTCCTCGGTTAAGTAAGGGGGGGGGGGGGGGGGGGGGTGTAAGGTGGTGCGCCCGCTCTGACCCCGGCTGAAAAACATAACCTGTAAAATTGTAACCTTGTAACCTTGAATAAAATACGGAGAGCATTCGCTATCCATCAACCAAACTGTTTACATGGCGACCGTGACAGTTGTCACTCGTGCCTGTTTTATATTTTCATTTAAAAACTATAAGTGCTATGTGACTGCATACCTTTTGGCTGTTCTCGGTGGACAAGATGGCCCCAATCACGAAAACAAAAACAACAACAGCAACAACAAAAACCAAAACAACAACAGCAGCAACAGCAGCGCAATAGCGCAACGAGAGCAAAAGCAACTACAACAATAACAACAACAACAGCAGCAGCAGCAGCAACAACAACTACAGCAGCAACTGATAAAGCAACAACAGAAACTGAATAACAATAACAACAACAACAGCAGCATCAGCAGCAACAACTAAAGCAGCAATTACTAAAGCAACAACAGAAACTGAATAACAACAACAACAGCAAGAACAAGTAAGAAGGCTCCAGTCGAGACTGCTCGACTAGGAGATACCATGAACCCTCTAAGCTGATTTTCTAATCATTCTGCACTTTTTTTATGCACACATACATACACATGCATCCAGACGCGCGTATAACAACGCGCTCTGCTAACTGCGCAGTAAGCAGCGGCTGCGCTTGGGCTTGTGGGCAATATTATGAGAATTAATTTGTTGAATAACTTTTGTAGACATACGATCTTAATCAGCGTAATCATATGGTGAATATGTGTGTACATTCCAAAGGCCAAGTCTCTAGTACTTGAAATGCGTTTTTTGCAAATTGAGGGCGAAGGGGGCGTGGTATTCAAAATCTGTAAATTACAAAATCTTTGTATCGGATAACTTTATATACAACGCAAATTTGAATTAGGCTAAAAAAACCAAATCAATTTTTCGATTATTCCCGATAAAAAAGTTGTCGGACGATTTATCGGAAAAATAAAGCAAACTCGTACTGCGTATGGTACTCAAGAGTATGCATGCCAAATTTAAGCTCTCAGCTCTTATAACTTCTGAGATCGACGCACTCATACGGACGGACGGACGGACGGACGGAAAGACGGACAGGGCTATATCGACTCAGCTCGTCGCGCTGATCAAGAGTATATATACTTTGTGGGGTCTGCCACGCCTCCTTCTGCCCGTTACATACTTTTTCACAAAACCATTATATCCTGATTTCCCATTTTCAATGGGTTCAGGGTAGAACAACAACAGCATCAAAAACAATGAGCAGCAGCAACAACTGACAACTATATTCACCTATAATCATAAGCATCTATAAATATTAAGAAAAATTGTAATTGTTGCTCGGTATAGAGCATGGCCCGTAATGCCATGCAAATTTAGCCAGGAAGACCACTGCGTTGGTCGAGTAGGTACGAGACAATAACCAAAAAAAACAAGTAAGAAAACTCTAGTCGAGAGTGCTCGACTAGATACTACCCTGAACCCAACAAATAACAAGTAAGAAAGCTCTAGTCGAGACTACTCGACTACGAGATTCCTGAACCCATGGAGTAATAGCTATTTCAATAATTTTTCGCGACTTTCAGCTTACACAGGAAACACGCACATACACATACACACACACACACATACACAAACAATTTAATACATATACACATACAAGCATATACACGCATGGGCGGCAGTGAGCGCTTACTATGAGAACTTAATTGCTTAATAACTTTTTTTGTGGACGTACGATCTTCATGAAACTTTCAGATTATGATTATAACATGGATATGCATGTTATTGCCAAAGCACAAGTCTCTAGTATTTGAAATACGCTTTTTACAAAAGTGACGGTGAGGGGGTGAATTTAGGGGGTGAATTAGATTAAATTGCATATAAGCATACATTAAAAATTTGGAGACTCTAGCAATAAAGGTGTAGAAGATATAATTTTATAACTGGTTTTCGATAAGGTTTTTTATCGATAAAAAAAGATCGGGATGAGTTATCGATTTTTAATGATAAACTTGATATGCGCGCTGTAATTACGGACATTTTAATAAAAATTTGAAGTCTCTAGCTCTTATATCTTCTGAAATCGACGCGTTCATACATACGGACAGACGGACAGACGGACGGACGGACAGACGGACAGACAGACGGACAGGGCCAAATCAACTCAGCTCGTCGCCCTGATCAAGAATATATATACTTTGTGGGGTCTGCCACGCCTCCTTCTGCCTGTTACATACATTTCAACAAAACCATTATACCCTGATTTCCCATTGAAAATGGGTTCAGGGTATAAAAACAAGTAAGAAAGCTCTAGTCGAGACTGCTCGACTACGAGATCCCCTGAACCCTTGGAGCAATAGATATTTCAATAATTTTTCGCGTCTTTCAGCTTACACAAGAAACACGCCAAAACACACACACACACACACACACACACACACACACACACACACAAGAGAGGGGGGGCGATAGCGTCAGTGTTTTGGCGTCAGGGCTTCTTTCCTCTCCTTGTCTTTTGTGAGCGCGTAAATTTTGCTACTTTAGGCGTCACACTTGCGCAATAAGGAAAATCAGGTGCATTCACTCTAACAGCTGTTAGTAGTGCTGGAAATTGCATCGGGCAATCAGCTGCTCACTAACGTTGGTGAGTTGCTAAGCCTTAGCAAAGACAGCAACCTAGCTGCTGGAGTGAAGTAGCAGTTATTAAAAGTAGTGCATACTTTCGGGCTCTCGCTGTAGTCAAGTTGAGTTTAAGTTACTGCGGGTTGTAAACTCAGATTATAGTAGTAGCCATTGCCCACTACAGGCTTCACGCCGTGGTAGTCGGAGCAGAAATGGATGCCATGATGGAGGACGAGCTGCAAGCTTTTGCGCGTCGTTCCTCGTTGCAGCGATCGCCGCAGCAACAACAGAGGGTGTTGGCGCAGCCGTCGACTTCTATCCAGGCTCCAGTGGCTGAGTGCCAGGCACCCAAGTCACTAAAAGAAGCGTTAGCTCAAATAGGAGCTACACTAGAGGGTTTGTCTGCCTTATTTGGGGGTCAGCGGCATATAAATGCCTTAATGAGAGAGGAGCTGGCTAGGCTGGTCAGCCTTCACAAGACGGCCGAAGCGTTCTGCAACCGTTCGGTTAAAAACTGTGAGGTGCAGACCACGCCACTCAAAAAAGTAGGCGAAAACTTTAAGGCAGCGAGCATTAGTGCTACAGTAGGTAGCAATACTCCCAAGCGGTCGAGGGAAGTTGCCTCCGAACAGAGGAAAACTCCCTCAAAAAAGCCGAGGCCCAATAGAAGTGCAGCGAACCCAAAAGAACCAATGGCTCTACGGGCTACAGCTGAATCTAAAACTTCAAACCAGGCCGCCCGACAGACAAACCAGAGCAGCTGGACAGTCGTCAAAGGGCGAAAGCCTATGCAAAAACGTCCCAGGACTGACGCGATTGCGATTTCAGGCGTAGGGGGTTGCAGCTATGCGGACATGCTTCGTGTAGTTAAAAACGACCCAAATTTGAAGCATCTGAGCAGCGACGTTCAAGGCATTAGGAAGACAGCTAAGGGGGACCTTTTACTGCAACTGAGTAGGAAGCCGGAGCATAGCGCTGAGGTTCTGCACGAAGCTGTAGGCAAGGCCTTGGGAGACCGAGCGGTAGTTAAAACACTTACCGAATCGGCGCAAGTTGAGATTCGCGATCTAGATGAGTTAGCGACCAAAGAGGAGATCTTGGAGGCAGTTAGGGTGGAGTTGAAGGATAGCTCACTCCCCATTGAGGCTATCAAATCGCTTCGGCCAGCTTTCGGTGGACAGCAAAGAGCTACGGTTGCTCTTCCAATTGGGAAAGCTAAAACTCTGCTCGAGCTGTCCAAAATTAGAATAGGATGGGTAGTTTGCCGTATCCGAGCCGTGGAGCAGCCTAAACGCTGTTTCAAGTGCCTCGATTACGGTCATATGGCAGCAAACTGCGGCAGCGACTGTGACTTAAAGGGCGCCTGTTTCAGGTGTGGAGAGATGGGTCACAGTGCCAAAGCATGCACCAAGCCACCAAAATGTAGCCTCTGCATCCGGAAAGGTGAAAAGCAGACGGACCATTCAGCAGGCAGCTTCAAGTGCCCATCTTACCGTGAAGCTGCTCGTAAAATGAAATGTTAAGGTTTTTGCAGCTTAACTTAAATCATTGTGTTGCTGCCCAAGATCTTCTAGAGCAGACCATTAGGGAAAAATGTATAGATGTAGCTTTTCTCAGTGAGCCTCACCACTGTAGAACCAGCTGCCCTAGGACATGGTCAACAGACGTTAATGGCAAAGCTGCGTTGTGGGTATGCGGCAACTCAACGAACGTACTTTCGAATGTTAAGTCATTCAATGGGTTCGTACGTGGCCGATATGGTAGCTTGTGGCTTTACAGTTGCTATCTGGCCCCCAGCATGCAGCTCAGTAAATTCATGACGGTGCTCGACGAGCTTGCCGAGGATGCCAGGGGTCGGAAGGCCATTATAGCTGGAGATTTTAACTCCTGGGCGCTAGAATGGGGTAGCCCAACAACAAATGCCAGAGGTCGTATCCTACTGGAGATCTTCGCGACACTAGATGTTGCACTGCTCAACACTGGCCATGAGTACACCTTCAGTCGGGCGGGATACGGGTCTGTTATCGACATTACTTTTGTCACTTCATCCCTCTTTCGGGGAGCAACATGGAGCCATTGCGATAGCTATACAGGCAGCGATCATACGGCACTTTTGTTCACAATAGGTGAGCCACCTGCCAGGGCGTCAACATTGTGGAGGGAGTCGTATCGGCTAGATACTTTTGATCCCGCGGTCTTTTCAGAGGCCATTCAGTCTCTAGGTACAATTGGTAATGCTGAGGCCAGAGCATGCCAAATGGTAGCCCAAATACAGTGTGCCTGCAATAGCAGCATGTTACGTCGCAAGCAGTTCACGCGACAACATGATCCTACGTATTGGTGGAATACGCAAATAGGTGACATTCGTCGCAAATGCATCCAGGCGAGAAGAAGCTACCAACGGGCTCGCGGTAGGTCAACGTTTTTTGAGAAACAGTTAGCTTACCAGGCAGCTAGAAGACAGCTGAAGAAGGCCATTCGGGCAAGCAAAAGAGAATGTTTTTTACAGTTGTGCGACTCAGCCGAATATGACCCTTGGGGCAGGGCATATAAGATAGTAGTTAAAAGACTATACGCAGGTAGACAGGTGCAGCCTACGGATCGTCTGGAGCTTAAATCGATTGTGGAAACACTCTTTCCAGAAAGTTTAAGCTCCATTCACGCCCCTGAGTCCGAGTCTGCTGATCAGGGCTCAACGAGCACTGAAATTGTTTTAGTTACAGAGGAAGAAATATCAGTAGTTCTCCGAGGTCTTAGAACCAACACAGCTCCAGGGCCGGACGGGATCCCAAATCGTGCGCTAAAGCTAGCCCTCGCCTTGCACCCAAGTACGTTCGCCGAATTATTTAACGAATGCCTGATCCAAGAGACGTTCCCGGCAAAATGGAAAGCCCAGAATCTGGTATTGCTACCCAAGGCTGGCAAACCACCAGATGAGCCATCTTCGTACAGACCGATCTGTCTCTTAGACACCATGGGAAAGGTGTTTGAGAAACTGATCTGCTCTAGGCTGGAGACTGCGATTGCAAGCGCCGGAGGCCTGTCACCGAACCAATTTGGATTCCGGAAGGCCCGGTCAACAACGGACGCGCTTAACAAAGTTGTTGGTCTGGCCACTTCCGCTATTCAAGGCACCAGATGGAGGCACGGGACGAAGGAATACTGTATCATCGCGACCCTGGATGTAAGGAATGCCTTCAACACAGCTAGTTTGGATATGATACTGAATGCGCTGTCACAATATAATATCCCTAAATATCTAAGAGAGATAATAAAGAGCTACTTCAGAGGAAGAACACTGGTATACAACACGAGTGAGGGTCCCCAAACTCATACAGTGTCAGCTGGAGTACCCCAAGGCTCAGTGCTGGGGCCTCTCCTATGGAACATCATGTACGACGGCGTACTGCGCTTGGAACTACCAGCAGGCGCGCACACCATTGGCTTTGCTGATGATGTAGCTGTCGTAGCCATAGGAAAGGAGCTCAAAGATACAGAGGATATGTGCAGCGAAAGTATCAATCGCATACGAAGCTGGTTGACAGGAGCTGGGCTCGAGCTTGCGGCACACAAGACCGAAGTTGTACTAGTCAGCAGTCGCAAAAGAGTGGAAACTGCCAATATAAAGATCGGCAGCGTCACCATTGCGTCAAAGAGGGCGATAAAATATCTTGGTGTCATGATAGACACAAGATTAACTTTCCGCGAGCACTTAGAATATGTGCATAAAAAGGCAGCTGATTCTTGTAGAGCTCTCTCGAGAATCATGCTTAACACGCGGGGACCTAAACAGCAACGACGTCTCCTCCTAATGAGCGTCATTAGGTCTGTCATCCTCTATGCTGCGCCAATATGGGCAAGAGCGATGGCAACGCCGAGCTACAGCCGAGGCATTTGCGCGATCTACAGGCTGAGCGCAATCAGAGTCAGTTGCGCTTTCAGGACTATCTCCGATGACGCGGCGCTCGTCATAGCCGGTATGGTGCCACTGGAGTATTTGGTCGCCGAAGCCGTGGAGCGGAATTCGCACGGGCCTACGCGACTCAACGCTGTCAGGGCGAACAGCATCGCACGATGGCAAAGAAGGTGGAATAGCTCAGCTAAAGGGCGGTGGACGCACAAGCTCATCCCGGAGCTTGAACCATGGGTTAACCGCAAACATGGCGAGGTTAACTTCTACCTTACGCAGATCCTCTCGGGTCATGGATGCTTTCGGAGCTATTTGAAGCGCTTTGGCCACGAGGAATCTGACGAGTGCCCCTGGTGCGAGCGAGGGCATGTGGAAGACGCCAACCACATTCTTTTCGAATGTGGACGGTTTCTGGAAAAAAGGCGTCGTCTGGAAGAGGCAGTGGGCCGCCCCATCAGAGCGGACAACTTAGTCAACGCCATGCTGGAATCGGAGGAAGCTTGGGAACTAACAAGCACCTTCGCGGCCACGGTGATGATGGAGCTCCGCAGAGTCGAGCGATCGAGAAGACGAGCTGTCCCAGGCTAAGGTAGCGCATAGTGCTTGCGAAGCAATGCTTTACGGCCGTCCCGCAAGCACCGCGCGCTATCCTAGCCACCACGCATCTTGCAATTTGTATAATTTTGTCAATAAATGAATATAAAAAAAAAAAAAAAAAAAAAAAAAAAACACACACACACATACACAAACAATTACATACATATACACACACAAGCATAAACACGCAAGGGCGGCAGTGAGCGCTTACTATGAGAACTTAATTTGCTTAATAACTTTTTTGTGGACATACGATCTTCATGAAACTTTCAGATTATGATTAAAGTATGGATATGCATGTAATTGCCAAAGCAGAAGTCTCTAGTATTTGAAATACGCCTTTTACAGATGTGAGGGTGAGGGGGTGGATATAGAGGTGGGGGTTAATTTTAACAAAAACCGAAATTGTATAAATTGCATATAAGCATAGATTAACCCATTGAACCCATTGAAAATGGGAAATCAGGGTATAATGGTTTTGTTGAAATGTATGTAACAGGCAGAAGGAGGCGTGGCAGACCCCACAAAGTATATATATTCTTGATCAGGGCGACGAGCTGAGTTGATTTGGCCCTGTCCGTCTGTCTGTCCGTCTGTCCGTCCGTCCGTCTGTCCGTATGTATGAACGCGTCGATTTCAGAAGATATAAGAGCTAGAGACTTCAAATTTTTATTAAAATGTCCGTAATTACAGCGCGCATATCAAGTTTATCATTAAAAATCGATAACTCATCCCGATCTTTTTTTATCGATAAAAAACCTTATCGAAACCCAGTTATAAAATTATATCTTCTACACCTTTATTGCTAGAGTCTCAAAATTTTTAATGTATGCTTATATGCAATTTATACAATTTCGGTTTTTGTTAAAATTAACCCCCCACCCTTAAATTCACCCCCTCACCGTCACTTTTGTAAAAAGCGTATTTCAAATACTAGAGACTTGTGTTTTGGCAATTACATGCATATCTATGTTATGATCATAATCTGAAAGTTTCATGAAGATCGTACGTCCACAAAAAAAGTTATTAAGCAATTAAGTTCTCATAGTAAGCGCACACTGCAGCCCATGCGTGTTTATGCGTGGGTGCTTGTGTGGGTATGTGTTTGTGTATGTGTGTGTATGTGTGTGTGTATGTGAGTGTGTGTATGCGTTTGTGTCTGCATGCGTGTGTGTGTATGTATGCCTGTGTGTGCGTACGTGCGTGTGCGTGTGTGTGTGTGCGTGTTCGTGTTTCTTGTGTAAGCTGAAAGACGCGAAAAATGTTTGAAATAGCTAACACTCCAAGGGTTCAGGGGATCTCGTAGTCGAGCAGTCTCGACTAGAGCTTTCTTACTTGTTTGTTGTTGTTATTCTATGATGTGTCTATTATTTAATATAAGTTGAATTTTTTAGTTATTTCCATTAAAAAAAAAAAAATTTCACACCTATTAATTTGACCATGAGTGTATATATACAAAGCAATTTCATTTCAAATGCAAATCATTCCCAAATTCAAATTATGAAAAATGAAAAAAAAAAAAAAAACCAGGCGCAGTGGAGTCTTACATAGAATAAACAAGTAAGAAGGCTCTAGTCGAGACTGCTCGACTAGGAGATACCCTGAACCCTCTACGCTGATTTTCTAATCATTCTGCATTTTTATGCACACATACATACACATGCATCCACACGCACGCATAAGCCTGCGCTCTGCTAACTGCGCAGTAAGCAGCGACTGCGCTTGGGCTGCGCTGCAGTGTGAGCAATACTTTGAGAATTTATTTGTTGAATAATTTCTTTTGTAGACATAAGATCTTAATGAAACTTTCAGAGTGTAATCATATGATGAATATGGGTGTACATTCCAAAGCACAAGTCTCTAGTATTTGAAATGCGTTTTTTACAAATTGGGGGAGAAGGGGGCGTGGTATCCAAAATCTGTAAATTACAAAATCTTTGTATCGATTAACTTTATATACAACGCAAATTTAAGGACTCCAGGTCTAAAAGTGTTCAAATTAGGCTAAAAAAACAAAATCAATTTTTCGATTATTCCCGATAAAAAAGTTATCGGATGAATTATCGAAAAAATAAAGCAAACTCGTACTGCGTATGGTACACACGAGTATGCATGCCAAATTTCAGCTCTCTAGCTCTTATAACTTCTGAGATCGACGCACTCATACGGACGGACGGACGGACGGACGGAAAGACGGACAGGGCTATATCGACTCAGCTCGTCGCGCTGATCAAGAGTATATACACTTTGTGGGGTCTGCCACGCCTCCTTCTCCCCGTTACATACTTTTTCACAAAACCATTATACCCTGATTTCCCATTTTCAATGGGTTCAGGGTATAAAAAACGTAAGGCCGAACTGCATAAAATACTGTACGGATCCCATCAACTAAGTTGGGATACGTCAGTAAAATTTCAAGCGGAGATCGAATTTTCCGACTCCGAAGAAAAAAGAATGAAAGAAAGCAAATCTGCCAGCTCAGATAAGATTAACGTTAGTAAAAATATTGAAAGTCTGGCAGATAGAGCAGAAATCAACAAACCCCAACCTAAACAAGTAAGAAAGCTCTAGTCGAGACTACTCGACTACGAGATCCCCTGAACCCTTGGCGTAATAGCTATTTCAATAATTTTTCGCGTCTTTCAGCTTACACAAGAAACACGCACACACACACACACGTACTCACGCACGCACACACAGGCAAACATACACATACATACACATACATACACACACATACACACACACACACACACACACACACACATACACAAACATTTACATACACATACACACAAGCATAAACACGCATGGGCGGCAGTGAGCGCTTACTATGAGAATTTAATTGCTTAATAACTTTTTTTGTGGACGTACGATCTTCATGAAACTTTCAGATTATGGTTATAACGTGAATATGCATGTAATTGCTAAAGCACAAGTCTCTAGTATTTGAAATATGCTTTTTACGAAAGTGAGGGTGAGGGGGTGAATTTAGAGGTAGGGGGTTAATTTTGACAAAAACCGAAATTGTATAAATTGCATATAAGCATACATTAAAAATTTGGAGACTCTAGCAATAAAGGTGTAGAAGATATAATTTTATAACTGGTTTTCGATAAGGTTGTTTAAAAAAGATCGGGATGAGTTATCGATTTTTAATGATAAACTTGATATGCGCGCTGTTATTACGGACATTTAAAAAAATTTGAAGTCTCTAGCTGTTATATCTTCTGAAATCGACGCGTTCATACATACGGACAGACGAACAGGGCCAAATAAACTCAGCTCGTCGCCCTGATCAAAAATATATATACTTTGTGGGGTCTGCCACGCCTCCTTCTGCCTGTTACATACATTTCAACAAAACCATTATACCCTGATTTCCCATTTTCAATGGGTTCAGGGCATAAAAACAAGTACGAAAGCTCTAGTCGAGACTACTCGACTACGAGATCCCCTGAACCCTTGGAGTAATAGCTATTTCAATAATTTTTCGCGTCTTTCAGCTTACACAAGAAACACGCCAAAACACACACACACACACACACACACACACATACACAAACAATTTAATACATATACACATACAAGCATATACACGCATGGGCGGCAGTGAGCGCTTACTAAGAGAACTTAATTGCTTAATAACTTTTTTTGTGGACGTACGATCTTCATGAAACTTTCAGATTTTGATTATAACATGGATATGCATGTAATTGCCAAAACACAAGTCTCTAGTATTTGAAATACGCTTTTTACAAAAGTGACGGTGAGGGGATGAATTTAAGGGTGGGGGGGGGGGGGGGGGGCGGGGGTAAATTTTAACAAAAATCGAAATTGTACAAATTGCATATAAGCATACATTAAAATCGTTTAAGTGCCTCAATAAAAACGCCTCGATAACAATTCAAACTAAAATAAAACATGTGCAAAATTTGGTTGAAATTTATAACAAAATTCGTCAGATAGTTTGTGATAACACACCAAGACTTACGCAACTGCACCACACTCAAGTGACTGATGTACTTAAAAGGCTGAGGGAAAACCTTTTATACATCTCGGAAAGGCACAAAATAGTTATATTCGTACCGAATATTCTTAATGCGCCCGCTACTTTCCATGTGTCTGAAATTGATATAATAATATCGCAAGACACAATGGCCCAAACTGTCGTAGATTTCTTAAAGTTAGCTTCATCGCTCATGCCAGAGTTCGATGGAAAAGCTGAAAATCTACGTAGTTTCAAGGGTCACGCACGTAATTTGATAAGTAATGAGTCAGTTAAAGGAGAATCTGTTGAGGTAATATCTGCAAAAATCTTTAACCTACAGCAAAGGAGCAAGACAGCCAATCAGTACACTCAAGAGGTGGCTACTTTGGCAAAGGCTCTCGAGGGTGCGTATATAAGCGATGGCTTAACATGTGAACTGGCAAACAGATATAGTACGACCCTAGCTGTAAAAGCCATGACCCAAAACTGCTCTATAGATAAGGTAAAACTTATCATGCAGGCGGGAACGTTTAATAACATTAACGAAGCCGTATGCAAATTTGTCAACAGTTGCATTGAGGCAACAGGGTAGTCAAATGCTGTCCTGTATTACCAGAGACAGAACAACAGGGGTAACCGTGGGAATTACCACAGTCGAGGTAATAACTAGAGGTGGGCACGGGCCGACTTTTTTGCGCCCAGCCCGATCCGCCCACGGTCAAAAGTACAAAATTTTATCCGTACCCGAAAGCAAAATAATTTTTTATAAACGCACCCAACCCGCCCGAAACACTAACAAAAAAATTTAATTCTCAAAAATGACAACAAATTTTTTAAAATTATTAAAAATAACAACAATTTAACTCTTAAAATATACATTATTTACAGAAGAAACAAGTAAGAAAGCTCTAGTCGAGACTGCTCGACTACGAGATCCCCTGAACCCTTCGAGCAATAACTATTTCAATCAATCGCGTCTTTCTACTTACACAAAAAACACACACGCACACACACACACACATAGGCATACATACACACGCACGTACGCACGCACATATACACACACACATACACAAACATTTGCATACACAAACACAAGCAAAACACGCATAGGCTGCAGTGTGCGCTTACTATGAGAACTTAATTGTTTAATAACTTTTTTTGTGGACGTACGATCTTGATGAAACTTTCAAATTATGATTATAACATGGATATGCATGTATTTGCCAAAGCACAAGTCTAGTATTTGAAATACGCCTCTTACAAATGTGAGGGTGAGGGGGTGGATATAGAGGTGGGGGTTAATTTTAACAAAAACCGAAATTGCATAAATTGCATATAGGCATATATTAAAAATTTGGAGTTTCTAGCAAAAAAGGTGTAGAAGATATAATTTTATAAATGGTTTTCAATAAGGTTTTTAACCGACTAAAAAAGATCGGGATGAGTTATTGATTTGATTATGATAGTGATAAACTTGATTTCCGCGCTGTAAATACGGACATTTAAAAAAAAATTTGAAGTCTCTAGCTCTTATAGCTTCTGAGATCGACGCGTTCAAACATACGGACAGACAGACAGACGGACGGACAGGGCCAAATCAATTCAGCTCGTCATCCTGATCAAGAATATATATACTTTGGGGGGTCTGCCACGCCTCCTTCTGCCTGTTACATACATTTCAACAAAACCATTTTACCCTGATTTCCCATTGAAAATGGGTTCAGGGTATAAAAAGGAGCATATCAAGATTTGCGCTTGATAGCCTTGTTCGCCTTTCATTTAAAATTTTCCAGAAGAGGTGAATACTCGCTCGCTTGTTGCACAGCTTACCGGAATACATAAAATATAATCTGCCACAATTTAAGGTCCGTTGGCTCCTCCCTAAAATCTAAGATTGACAAGTTTGAATTATAGCGTGTGGCATAGTATTTATCAATTTCTAAGTCACTTGCAGATTCGTCAAGTTTTCTTTTTTTCTTTTTTTTTTATCAAAAAACTCTAGAAATTCATGATTCCAATTTGTCGGAGAGTTTTCAATTCTCGCGTCCTCAATTGAATCATTTTGCATATCGTAAATTTCAACCATCATGCTTTTGACGGTCTCCAAAATATGATTTTTTCGGGTAAAACGGGTTGAGCGACATAACCCGCACCCGCCCGCGCCCAACCCGAAACTCGATTTTTAGCCCATACCCACGGGTAACCGCGGGTGCCCACGGGTACCCGATAAAAACCCGGCCTGTGCCCACCTCTAGTAATAACCACAATAATGGTTACCAATCTAACAACACATATAGTAGAGGACAGGGCCGATATAGAGGCAACTCAAGAGGCCGTGGCAACTCGACAAGAGGTCACAACAATAGCGTAAGAATTGTCAAGGAAGCTTCGGGAAACTCCCAAACGCCTCCAGATTTTCAAAGTTAAATAAAACAATATTTACCGTCAATTTAAGTCTCAATAACTTCGTGTCATTTAAAAATGTTGCAACAAATAAAAAAGTAACATTTTTGATTGACACAGGTGCGGATATCTCAATTATAAAAGAAAATTCGGATGTTTTTCATGACATCCAAACCAACAGAATCATAGACATTCGAGGCATAGGAGAAGGAATAATAAATTCCAAGGGACTAGCCTCAATTGAACTACAAACAGACAAATTTATTATTCCATACAAGTTTCACATACTTCTTTCAGACTTCGCAATCCCATGCGATGGAATAATAGGACTAGACTTCATTAAAAGATTTAATTGTAGATTAGATGATAATAGCTCAGAAGATTGGTTTATAATTAGACCACAAAACCTTACGTATCCCATTTATGTTCCAATAACATTTAATTCTGGTACTAACTCAACCCTTCTACCAGCCAGATCCCAGGTGATACGCAAAGTAGAATTATCTTCAGTCGAAGAAAATATTTTAATTCCCAATCAGGAAATCAACCGGGTGTCTATGTTGCAAATACAATTACAACAGCCCAGAATGCTTTTGTCCTAATCTTAAATACAACCAGTACATACCAAATAGTAAACATAGATAAATTGAAATTTGAATCACTTTCGAACTACAATGTAGTTTAAAGTCCAAAGATAATAGAACAGAGTCCGTAGTTAACAAATTAAAGAATTTTCCACCTTTATTTAAAAAAAAACTTGAGAAAATTTGCATGCAAATTTGATGTTTTCGGACATGAAACCGAACCAATCACAATAAACAACTTTTATAAACAAAAATTGCGACTTAAAGACGATGAAACAGTATACGTGAAAAATTATCGATGTCCGCATAGCCAAATAGAAGAAATCCAGCGCCAAGTTGGAAAGTTTATTGAGCAAAATATTGTTGAGCCGTCTGTTTCATCCTATAATAGCCCACTTTTATTAGTTCCCAAAAAGGCCCTTCCGGGCACTGAAGAAAAAAAATGGCGATTAGTAATTGACTATCGCCAAATAAATAAAAAATTGTTGTCCGATAAATTTCCACTCCCCAGAATTGACGATATTCTTGATCAATTGGGTCGAGCAAAATATTTTTCATGCCTCGATATAATGTCAGGCTTCCATCAAATTGAACTTGAGGAAAACTCAAGAGATATAACATATTTTTCGACAAACAATGGTTCGTATCGCTTTATACCATTACCATTTGGTTTAAAAATAGCGCCTAATTCTTTTCAGAGAATGATGACAATAGCATTCTCAGGTCTAGAGACCACACAAGCTTTCCTTTACATGAATGATTTAATCGTTATTGGTTGTTCTGAACAACATATGATTAAAAACTTAACAGATGTTTTTAATGATTGCAGAAAACATAATCTGAAACTACATCCAGGAAAATGTTCATTTTTCATGCACGAGGTGACATTCCTAGGTCATAGATGCACAGATAAAGGAATCTTACCAGATGACAAAAAATTTGACGTCCTGTCCCTACGGACGCAAACAGCGCAAGAAGATTCATTCATTATACAAAACTTCGCCGAACATTCACGGCACATAACAAGATTATGTAAAAAGAATATCCTATTTGAATGGACAACGGAGTGTGAAAAAGCATTCCAATATCTAACAAGTAAGAAAGCTCTAGTCGAGACTACTCGACTACGAGATCCCCTGAACCCTTGGAGTAATAGATATTTCAATCATTTTTCGCGTCTTTCAGCTTACACAAGAAACACGCACACACACACACAAACGCATACACACACTCACATACACACCCACATACACAAACACATACATACACTTACACAAACACATACACACACATACACAAACACATACACACACAAGCACCCACGCATAAACACGAATGGGCTGCAGTGTGCGCTTACTATGAGAACTTAATTGTTTAATAACTTTTTTTATACGACATACGATCTTCATGAAACTTTCAGATTATGATTATAACATGAATATGGATGTAATTGCCAAAGCACAAGTCTCTAGTATTTGAAATACGCTTTTTACAAAAGTAACTGTTAAGGCATTTGGATATTTGCCCTCTGAATTATTATATTATATTATATATTATATATATATATTAAGAAATTGAATTATTATCGAAATTGTATAGGTTAAGTAATTGAAGCTGAACCACTGTACAGAGAAGTTGTTGTTGTACGCGCTAGCACGGGAGTGTCGCTCTCCAAAAGATCGCTCTCTCGCTGCTCGCGGTTAGATGCGCATAGGTGCGCTCTCTACTGTGCATGCTGCGCTTGCGTTGATGTTAAATTTAATAAATCAGTACAAAATTGAACACCGGTGCCAGCACTTCATATTCACTTCAGAGAGACCGCAAGTTGCTGTCTACATTTTTTTTATAAATATATTATACACTGGCCCATCGAAGGACCAGACCCCTTTTGGAAGGACAGTAACAAAAACCGAAATTGTATAAATTGCATATAAGCATACATTACAAATTTGGAGACTCTAGCAATAAAGGTGTAGAAGATATAATTTTATAACTGGTTTTCGATAAGGGTTTTTATCGATAAAAAAGATCGGGATGAGTTATCGATTTTTAATGATAAACTCGATATCCGCGCTGTAATTACGGACATTTGTAAAAAAATTTGAAGTCTAGCTCTTATATCTTCTGAAATCGACGCGTTCATACATACGGACAGACGGACAAGGCCAAATAAACTCAGCTCGTCGCCCTGATCAAAAATATATATACTTTGTGGGGTCTGCCACGCCTCCTTCTGCCTGTTACATATATTTCAACAAAACCATTATACCCTGATTTCCCATTGAAAATGGGTTCAGGGTATAAAAAAAATAATAAATAACATAGTAGAGGTTCGAACCCTCCCTACTCTAACATTACTTGCGTCGCCTTTAGCACCCGCACCACTGCTCTGCTTGACCAGCTAGTTGCTAAAATAGAATAGCTTAATAAGAGAGCGTCATCAGACAAAACTGCGAGTGAAAGTGTCCACTACTCTCACCCGGCCCGAACGGCATCTCGACTAACGGTCCTCTATGATCGACGGGTGTACGACGCGAGCCCATTGCTGTATCTGTAGGAGCGAAAGAGGCCGACTATAGGCCCTGTCCGTCTGTCTGTCCGTATGTATGAACGCATCGATTTCAGAAGAAATAAAAGATAGACAAAATTTGAAAATTTTTGTTAAAATGTCCGGAATTACAGCGCAGATATCAAGTTTATCATTAAAAATCGATAACTCATCCCGATATTTTTTATCGATAATAAACCTTATCGAAAACCAGTTAAAAAATTATATCTTCTACATCTTTACTGCTAGAGTCTCCAAATTTTTAATATATGCTTATACGCAATTTATGCAATTTCGGTTTGAATTTAAAATTTATCCCCCACCTCTATGTCCACCCCCTCACTCTCACTTTTGTAAAAAACGTATTTCACATACTAGAGACCTGTGCTTTGGCAAATACATGTATATTCATGTTATAATCATAATCTGAAAGTTTCATGAAGATCGTATTTCCGCAGAAAAAGTAATTAAACAATTAAGTTCTCATAGTAAGCGCACACTGCAGCCCATGCGTGTTTATGCTTGTGTGTGTATATGTATGTAAATGATTGTGTGTGTGTGTGTATGTATGTGTGTGTATGTATGACTGTGTGTGTGTGCGTGTATTACTCCAAGGGTTCAGGGGATCTCGTAGTCGAGTAGTCTCGACTAGAGCTTTCTTACTTGTTTTTAAATTAGAAGCAATACACTTCGCTGTGTATTCACTCCCTTTTTTTTTGGAGAAAAAAAACAAAACAGCTCTATTGCTCACCCGTGTTTCCTCTCCACGGCTTGAGATCCGCCACATGCGCCGTCCTGGTCCGCTTCTCCATTTCCGACCCGATCCGGCAGATGACTGGGGACACAAAACTGGCCACTATATATGGGCCTCCATAGCGTGGCGCCAGTTTTGCTGCGAATCCCTCTGCGGCATTAGACAAGTGACGTTCCTTTGCCCACACCTTGTCACCTACGGCCGGCTTCCACTGCCGCCTCCGTAGGTTGTAATGCCGCGCCTGATCCTGTCCAGCTCTCTCCAGGTTCCGACGCACGATCTCAAACACTTCGCGCATCTTGCTGGCTCTCTCGACTAGGCTCTGTGCCTCCTGGCCTGTGCCGATTGTTTGCGCGTCGAACAGCGATTTGGGCAGCCTTGGCTCTCTTCCTTGCGTGATGAAGGCGGCCGAATACCCTGTGGATGCTGACACGTGGCTGTTGACCGCCAACGTCAACTCCGATAATGCGTCGTCCCAGCATCTCTGGTCACCTCCAGTGAGCTGCGCAATCATCGTCTTCACTGTTCTGTTGGCCCTCTCAGTGGGATTCTCTTGAGGCGTGTATGGTGCTGTGAGCTGGTGACGCACCCATAGCTCCTCCAGAAACACCTTGAATGCCCGACTGGTGAATTGGGTGCCATTGTCAGTAATGAGCACCTTTGGCGTTCCGAACCGCGCCATGATCCGCTCTCGAAATGTCTTTTGGAGAGCCGCGCTTTTCGCACTCCGCAGCGGCACCATCTCCGTCAATTTGGCCTTTACCGTCTCTAACACTCTTTGCCGCTCCTCCTCCACTCCCACTTCGTGCCCTTTTTGAATAGTGCATTTAACGGATGCACTGTGGCTGCAAAATCTGGCACGAAGCAGCGGTACCATGAAGCCACGCCCACGTATTGACGTAACTCTTTTACGTTTGTGGGTGGCTTCAGCTCGGCAATAGCGGCCACTTTCTCTGGATCCGTGCAAATGCCATCCTCCGTGACTTTGTGACCCAGATACTTTAGCTCCTTCTTGAAAAAATCACACTTGTCGATGTTGATTTTCAAGTTGGCTGCCCGCATTCGTCGCGTTGGACCGATGACGATGATGTCGTCCAGGTAGGCAAAGGCATGGGGCATCATTTCTGTGCCGATAACTTGGTCCAGTGCTCGCTGAAACGTTGTCGGCGCAGAATGGAGTCCAAACGGCATCACTTTCCAGTGATAAAGCCCCATTCCTGGCACCATGAATGCCGTCAGTGGTCTGCTGGCCGTCTCCCTAGGTATCTGCCAATACCCATCCTTCAAATCCAGGCTGCTGATGTAGCGCGCCTCTCGCAGCTGATTCAAAATGTGATGCACACGCGGCAAAGGGTATGCATTTTTATTGGATCTGCTGCTCAGCTGTCGAAAATCCACACACAATTGACGCGCTATGTGGGCTCTTCGAAGGCTCGATGCAACTTTTGGCCAACAGCTCATCCACCTGCAGTTTGATCTCCGCCTGCATTTTTGGATTTTTAGGGAAGTAGCGCTGTTTAATGGGCCTGTTGTCCTGCATCCTGATCCGGTGCTCCGTGATCCTGGTGGTGCCTTTCACATGCTGGAACTTCTCCAGCTCATGCCTAAGAAAAGGGTCCACCTCTGGGCCCTCGTGCATTGGCGTTGGCTGCTCCATGTTCGCCTCCACTGGCGTCTCTGGGTCCGCCTCCACGCTGGCCACAGCCACGGACAGCTTCTCCTCTGACTGTCCGCTCGACTGTGGGATTCTCGGCTCGATCCTCAGTGTCAAGCCGCCACGTTCCAGTGTGGTGCCCATGCTGGCCAAGAAATCCCAGCCTTGCACCAGATCGTCGATCACTCCTGGCAAAATCAGCAACGGGATTTGGGTTTGCTGATTCCCCAGGCCGCTGCTGGCAACAGGCAACCGTTCGAACTCCAATGCGCCCGCACTGCCAGCAGAAATCCAGCGCCTTGTTGCGGCACGTAAAAGCGCGATGCCCCTCTTGGCCACACATTCGACAAGCCCTGGTTGGATTTGGGATGTGCGTCCTTGGTTCTGATGCGCCTGTCCTCGGCGCAGACGAAGGCTTCGCCTCATCATCCATGCGTAGGCACGCAGATCGGGCAGGCTGTTGTTATGAGTTTCATTTCGCGGTCTGCTCCATAGCGCAGAGGCCGCATGAGAGCCTGCATCTCAACCATGTAGACCTTGAAGCTCTCATCTACCATTTGCCTCCGGCGTTTGACGTCGTCAACCAGATGGAGGGCACACAAAGCCTCGCCACATGCGCAAGCTCTGCCTCCAGATCGTCCCCCGTGACGGCGGTCGTTGCCTCATCCCTGAGTGAGGCACGGCGTCCATGCAGTCGACCCAGCTTGGCGATCCTCAATGAATAAGACATGCTTCCATCATTCCTCTCAACCCACTCGCCGAACTGCCTCCGCATCGCGTACTTCATCCTTTTCAAGTTATATACCCACGTTCGCACCATAATCACAATTTCTAATTAAACTCTTATCGCAGGGCCCCACGTTGGGCGCTAGTTGTAACGAACCTTCGGCTTATCCCGAGTATAAGTTGGTCTAGTTTCAGCTGACTGGATTCGTGCCAACAAATTTATTTGTTTAAGCCTCTGCGATATTAATTAGTCACTTGTGATTTAGGTTTTATAGCGTAAATGTATATTTTCTTAAATAAGTTTGAAATTTACACGTCACTTAGTTCTACGATGGTTCGCTGATTCGCTTTAGTCGATACACCTATTGAGTGCTGGTTCAACGCACTCCGGCTGGGGGAGTGTTGTGCTAAAACACACTAGTTTCACTGGAACGATTCGGAAAACGCCAGGATCTGGCGGTTCGCTCAGCTATCCACGCCTCTCCTACTATTCCACTCGCTCACAGTGCAACACTAGTTTCGTTTCACTCACAACACTTCTCTTGCGCACGGCTACGTGAACTTACTCAGATGAGCAGGCCTCGCTTAAGCCGCTGGTATGCACCAATGTCCTCGTTGGGGCCGCTGACGATCCTGCTTGCCTCTTTATTCGTTGCAAGGATTCCCACGATGTCCTTGCTGTTCCCACGATGTCCTGAGAGTCTTGATTTGCCACTCGCGTTGACTTTCACTTTACTTCTCACTTTGACACTCTTTACACGTAACTCCAACTCTCAGATTTTAAGCTCTCCGTATGGAGTCGCCGGTGGCCTTTTATAGCCCAGCCACAGGCCTTGCTTCGGGTGGCAACGGGACCTGTTCGGCTATAGAGCGGGGCCTTTCTGTCGCTCGTGCCCAAAAAAACGGTAAAGTGACGTGATCTGGGTGACGCCACCTTCCCGCCAAACTGCGTGGCAGCCTCCCATTGGCCGAAGTACCGTTGGTGCCCTGCGAGTGAAAATATCCACTACTCTCACCCGGCCCGAACGGCACCTCGGCCAACGGTCCTCGATGATCAACCTGTGTGCGACGCGAGCCCATTGCTGAATCTGTAGGAGCGAAAGTGGCCGACTACAGTCGGACCTTGACCCCTTTCCAGTCGCCAGGGTCGCTCTTACAGTACTCGCGTCGCGTGGAACAACATGTATATGCACGTATATGCATATAAACGCACAGCAAATACGTACGTCCATATACATTAATACGTGCATACCAATATTGCTCCTCACAATATATATTTTTGATCACGACGACGAGCTGAGTCGATTTGGCCCTGTCCGTCGGTCTGTCTATCCGTCTGTCCGTATGTTTGAACTCGTCGATTACAAAAGATATAAGAGCTAGAGACTAGCATTTTTTAAATGACCGATATATACAGCGCGGATGTCGAGTTTACCTTTAAAATTCAATAAATCATCCCGATATGTTTTTATCAATTAAAAAATTCAAGTCAGATGCTAGAATAGCTAATTGTGAATGATTTTCAATTTTTTTTTTTTAATATGTCAAATATGCATTAGAATATGTAGATCATATGATGAAAGTTTCATTAAAGTCAATCGACGTTATAAAATAATAAAATGTTTGGCCAATCAACAAACGCACGCGCTGCATCGGTGAACCTATTTCAGTTTTTCCATCACAATTTCAAGAAAGCTCCAGTTGAAACTGCTCGACTAGGAGATACCCTGAACCCTCGAAGCTGATATTCTACTTATTCTGCACTTTTTTTTTATGCATCCACACGTACCCACGCGCTCTGCTAACTGCGCAGTAAGCTGCGACTGCCCATGGGTTGCAGTGTGGACGATATTATGAGAAATTATAAGTTGAATAACTTCTCTTGAAACTTTCAAAGGGTATAAAATGTGTATTTGAAATGCGAAAATACGTTTTTTTTTTATTTGTGGCGAAGGGGACGTGGTATCCAAAATCTGTAAATTGCAACAAATTTGTATCCATCAAATCGGAAGTGTCTGATCTAAAAGTGTTCAAATTAGGCTGAATAAGCAAAATAAATTTTATACTCATTCACGAAAGTGAATGTCCGTATGAACGCAATCTATTTTGGCACTATTGAAGTTAGAGACTTGAAATTTGGAACACATACTTGTGTATATCTCTGATTTATAAAGTGTTAAAATTTTCCCGATCCGCCCACTAGGGGCGCGGCAAATCGGAAAATGCATTTTCCGATATACCAGAAATCATGTTAGTTGAAAAGCTAGACAGCTGAAATTTGGTATGTAGGTGCGCGCAAAACAATTCTTGATCAGCAGCGCAGCGCTTTGAGCTGCGTTCACTGGCGACAGTTGCTTTCGCAGCTAGAGCAAAAACTGTCGACTGCCGAACAGCACAGCAGACAGCTTCCACAGTTTTTTCTTTCCTTTGTGCGTCATGAACGAAATGAATGAAAATTAACAACATTTTAATTATTTATTCATTATGGCGATTATTTATTTTTTTATTCGTCATCTTCTTGGAAGAGCGGCAGGTTGTCAATTGCTGTTTCCAGGAAGATAGGATTGAGCTTCACATATATTTTCCAGCGACTCTGCACTTAAACTATTGCGATAATCGGTTAAAACTAGTTTAAGTGTGGAAAATGTGTGTGGAAAAAATAATTTTAATAAGTAAACTTTAAAAAGTAAAATTGTAGACAAGTACACACCTGAGTGGGTGGTATTGCAAAACAAACTTTGCTTAATGCATATAGCTCGGGATCAGTGAGCTGCTTCTCTTTCCAAAATTGTAAAATGTTTGCATCACTTCTGACAAAGGAAAACTGCAAATTTTCAATTTTCGCGTGTACATCGGTTGTGCTACTAGCCTGGACTTCAATATCCTGTGTTAAATATTCATTTAACAATTCATCTTCAATGTCATAAAAGTCAACGTTGGAATGATAGGAAGTTGAATTAGTTGTAAAGCCCGCAACAACGCCTTGATTGACCTCAACTATCCGATCCCATAAAGATTTCAAATATTTTACAGCTTCATTTCTTTCTATTGATGAAATGGTATGATGAAACCGAGGATCCAAGTAGAAACAGGTAACTAACATTGCGCATTAAAGTATTTGTACGTTTTCTAAAGGATTCCAATATTTTTTCACCAATTTGTTTCGTAAGTGGCTGGATCGCATCTTGTATAATTTTTTGAGTGCATAATTTGCACTTTAGCCACTGCGCATAAAAATTACCATTATGTAATTGCTCCTGTTGAAATATTTTAAAAGTTTTTTGTGGCGGATTAAAAATGAGAGTGTAATTATCAATGAACTCCCAAAAGGAGTCGTCAATTTCGAAATTCTCATCCGCGGACTTATTGCTGCTTTTAAATTTTCAATCATTGTGTACGTTGAACCCCATCTAGTTGGGCAGTCCAGTTTAGGCATCTTCAGTTTTTTAAATTAAAAATTTTCACGAAATCCGTTAGATGGTTTTCGAATATATTTCGTCAAATTACGACAAGTGAATAAGTATTTTGTGATGGCTGAAAATTTAGTCACATCTAGAGCGCAAAGCTGCGCAGTATGAGCAGCACAGCGACAAACTTGAATATTGCCCAATGTCATCTCTGGCATTTCTTCTATGAGATCGATTTTTTTTTTAAGTATTCATCATTACTGTAAACTTCATTTTCTTCGATTTCTTCTTCAGACACAACAGACAATATTTTCGTTGCTTTAAGGCTTAAAGTTTAAGCATATTCGCGCCATTATCAGACGTAACTGATACTATCTGCTTTAGATTTACTTCATATTTTGTTAATATTTTAATAATTTCCATAGCGAGGTTTTTGCTTGTGCTACATCCGACACCTTTTAGTTCGACCATCCCTTAAATACGGGATTTTATTTCCAGTTCGCTAATAAATTGCGCACTTATTCCAAAAATGTTTCGAGATAGCCTCGAAGCACTGTCAATTTTAAGTGAATAGAGTGAATAGAAGAGTTTTCCGACAGTTCGGAAGGAGGAGCCGTTTTCAAATGATGTACATTGACAACATGAGCTTTTAAATTTGAAATTCGATTGGTCTTAAGTTTGCTCTTGCATGTTTTACATGTAGCAAAGTCCCCTTCCTCATTGGTATCAAAATACTTCCAAACATCACATTGTTTATTACGCGACATTTTTGCTGTTGCTCGGATGCACATTAATACAAGACTACACCTACGATTTATTTCATTGCTACAAAGTATGCCGCAAGTGACTTCGGCAATTACAGTTACAAAATTTACCAAAACAAAGCAAAGAAAAGACTGTGGAAGCTGACTGCTGTGCTGTTCGGCAGTCGACAGTTTTTGCTCTAGCTGCGACTGCGACTGTCGCCAGTGAACGCAGTTCGAAGCGCTGCGCTGCTGATCAAGAATTGTTTTTCGCTTTTGCTGCGACTGCGACTGTCGAAAATGCTCGCAGCAACAGTTCTAGCAATAACAGAACTGCGAAAACTGTTGGCTGCAGAAGCACAGCCCAGACAAAATTTTACGACTGTTGCTGCTGTGACTGTCAGCTTTTCAAACACTGTTTCAGGCACTATTGATGCTACCGCCCATAGGGAGCGTGGCAAACCGCAAAAGTTGATATATCCTACAGTTTAAGAGCTAGAACCTGTAAATTTGGATAGCTGAGTTACTGGTAGCTTCCTCTATCGATGCCCCAAAAATAATTTTTACGCCTCTTTATGTTTATTTAACACACAATAGCACCGAAATACTGCGTTCATACGGACAGACGGACGGACAGCAAGACGGATATTGCACAAAATCAATATACTCATTTCACTTTCGGAATGATTATCAAACAAGTAAGAAGACCCTAGTCGAGACAACTTGACTAGGAGATACCCTGCACCCTCTAATCTGATATTCTAATCACTCTGCATTTCTTTTCGGCACACATACATACACACGAACGTATTAGAACGCGATCAGCTAACTGCGCAGTAAGCAGCGACTGCGCTTGGGCTGCGCTGCAGTCTGAGCATTATTATAAGAATTTATTTGTTGAATAATTTCATTTCTAGAAGTACAATCTTAATGAAACTTTCAGAACATAATCATAATGTTCAAATGTATGTACATTCCAAAGCACAAGTCTCTAGTACTTGAATTACGCTTTGTACAAGGTGTGAGTGAGGGGGTGGATATAAGGGTGAAGGGTAAATTACAACAATCGAAATTATATAAAATCATATAAGTCTACATTCAAAATTTGAAAGCTCTAGCTCTAAAGGAGTAGTTATCGATACAAAGTGAAAAATTCGATATGCGCGTGATATACACGGACCTAGGAAAACATTTCGGACGGGCCGACAGACGGACAGGGCCAACTCGACTCAGCTCGTCGCTCTGATCAAGAATATACATACTTTGTGGGGTATGCCACGCCTCCTTCTGCCTGTTACATACTTTTAACAAAGCCATTATCATGATATCGTAGTTTTGTAGTCTCGACTAGACCTTTCATACTTGTTAAAAGTGTGATGGCAAAACTAAAATAGGTTCACTGCTGCAGTGCCATCTAGCAAATCAGAACTGATGTTGAGATTTTTTCTGCTGCTGCAATTTACAGAATTTCGTCGGCGCTAAATTTGAACAAAGTTTGTTTCAAGTATTAAAGACTTTGGTTTGGGAAAATACAGAAGAGAATTTATTCAACAAATAAGTTCCCGTAGTATAGCATTCGCAGCGACTAGAGTGTGCTTATGCGTGCGTATGTGTACGTATATATGCATGTGTTTTCGTATGTGCGCATATAAGAAATACAGAATGTAGCTTTTCTACAGCGTTCAAGGGATCTAGTAAAGCAATCTAGAGCCATTAAATTAAAACATATTGGGCAGACTTTTTGATTAACCTAATGTCTAAGCTACGTTAACTGTGTTAACTGTGTACAACGACTTTCGTGGAAAAATGTATGAGCTATTTACTTACTTGATATTTGTATAATTTTTCATTTCGCAACACTAATTTAAGTGACCGATCTTTATCCAATGATGAATATTTTAATGGTAATTTATCTTGATTTTTGCTGAAAAGAGAGTTAGAAACTGTAAGGTTATGTGTTTCTATCTGGGGCAGTGTTTTTCATTTCAAAGAACTACAGTTGACACAAAAGGTTTACAATCTTATTTAATGTAGAAAATGTATACACACGCATCCACGCGCACGTATATCACGCGCTCTGCTGACTGCGGAGTTAGCAGCGACAGCGGTGCTGGGTTGCGCTGCAGTGTCGGAAATATTATAAGAATTTATTAGTTGAATAATTTCTCTTGTAGTAAGATATGGTTAAAATGTAAGTAAGTATATTCCAAAGCAAAAGTGTCTAGTACTTGAGTGGTGGCGTCTTCAATAAGTACAAAAGATCAGGTTGTATATTTTCTAATCTTTATTGGTAGATGAAAGCTGTGTTGCTCGTATGTATATAAAAAGTGCTGTGTAATAGATATGTACATATGTAAGTGTCAATACCAGAAGAGACAAGTGACCAGCGGAGCGGAGGCGCGGGGCGCGAACCAGTAAGAGAACTGGTGTTGGGGTTATGTTATTAACAGAATTCTGTTAATACCTTAACATGGTATGTTGTGAGAGGAGCAATTCTTGTTAATGGGATGACCCCCCCCCCCCCCTCCCTTTTGGTGACCGGATCAAGGCCGTCAGCGGCGCTGTGACCACCTCTTTGGGAGTCGATGCGGATTGACATACTGATCCCTGGAGATGCAGGAGCATGTGATGATCCTGGCCACACGTTTTGCAACGTCCCTTGCTGCGGCAGGATTGCCCGGAGTGCTCGTGAGCCAAGCAGTTCGTATAGTACTTATGTATAAGTACCGCACGTATCAGTTTCTCCTCAGGAAGGCCCAGAAAACGCTGGCATTTCCGAAAACAGTGCACACGCCGCACTGGAAGGAATTGGTACCGGGAGGCTTGCTATTTTCTGATGACGGCATCTTTATCTAAAAGATCGAATGAGTTGAATGAGGGTGAATTGCTTGCTCGTCAGAACACAACATGGAAGTTAGTTGGACAGCACAAGGAGCACCGGGGTTTGGTTGGATTGTTGGGCCTGAATAAAGAATATAATTCAGGCACTTATTGAAACCGACCCTCACCTTCGTCGTAGAGAAGAGTTACAGGAGATAACAAGGTTGTCGGAATCTCAAGTTTCGTGTCACCCGGAACGGAAACTTGAGTTGTAAAGGAGGAAACCAATGAAGTTCGTGGAAGTGAGCCCAACCGAAAACAGTCTCTAGGCCTAGAAGAGATCCATGAATATTCGGATGGTTACCTGCCTGAATAATCGTCGGAAGGCTATTTCACAATCAGTTGACCAAACAAACCTTACATCTTTTCTGAGCAAGTTGTGTAGGTGATCGAGCAAAATTGAGACGTTAGGAATGTATTTCCCATAAAAATTAACTTTACCTAAGAACTGTCGTATGTTTTTCTTATTTTGTAGTAAAGGAAAGTCTATTATTGATTATACCCTGAACCCATTTTCAATGGGAAATCAGGGTATAATGGTTTTGTTGAAATGTATGTAACAGGCAGAAGGAGGCGTGGCAGACCCCACAAAGTATATATATTCTTGATCAGGGCGACGAGCTGAGTTGATTTGGCCCTGTCCGTCTGTCTGTCCGTCTGTCCGTCCGTCCCTCTGTCCGTCTGTCCGTCTGTCCGTATGTATGAACGCGTCGATTTCGGAAGATATAAGAGCTAGAGACTTCAAATTTTTTTTTTAAATGTCCGTAATTACAGCGCGCATATCAAGTTTATCATTAAAAATCGATAACTCATCCCGATCTTTTTTTATCGATAAAAAACCGTATCGAAAACCAGTTATAAAATTATATCTTCTACACCTTTATTGCTAGAGTCTCCAAATTTTTAATGTATGCTTATATGCAATTTATACAATTTCGGTTTTTGTTAAAATTAACCCCCCACCCTTAAATTCACCCCCTCACCCTCACTTTTGTAAAAAGCGTATTTCAAATACTAGACTTGTGCTTTGGCAATTACATGCATATCCAAGTTATAATCATAATCTGAAAGTTTCATGCAGATCGTACGTCCATAAAAAAAGTTATTAAGCAATTAAGTTCTCATAGTAAGCGCTCACTGCAGCCCATGCGTGTATATGCTTGTGTGTGTATATGTATGTAATTGTTTGTGTATGTATGTGTGTGTGTATGTGTGTATGTATGTGTGTGCGTGTTTCTTGTGTAAGCTGAAAGTCGCGAAAAATTATTGAAATAGCTATTACTCCAAGGGTTCAGGGGATCTCGTAGTCGAGTAGTCTCGACTAGAGCTTTCTTACTTGTTTTAAATTATCTTTTAGAGGAGTCACCAAATTCTCTGCGATAAAATGACCCAAATATCTGACTGAACTTGCCGCAAAATTGCATTTTGTTAACTTTAACCGGAATCCTTCCTTTACTATAGCATCTAACAATTGTCTCAAGTGAATTAAGTGTTCATCGAACGTCTTTGAGAATATCATAATATCATCTATGTAGTTTAAAACAAAATTTGATAAGTTGTACTTTCTAATTATATTCACCAGAATTCTTTGAAATGTTGCAGGAGAAGTTTTTAATCCAAAAGGGAGGCATGTTCATTGATAATGACCTTCTTGTGTCACAAATCCAGTCCTTGGCCTATCTTGAATTCTCAATGGTATGGACCAGAAGGCTGAGTTTATGTGCAGCGTTGTGAAAAATTTACAATCAACTGTCTTAACCATTAAATCTTCAATTAAAGGGAATGGTTATGATTGAGGTACTATTAGTTTATTTAAATCTCTCAAATCAATACATAGTCTACTCTTCTTCCCTTCATCCCTTTTATAAGCCAATGTGACTGGTGCTGCAAATGAACTATAGGATTCCTCAATTAGGTTATGTTTCAAAATTTGAGCCACTTGCTTTTCGATTTCAACTTTATCTTCTAACGAACATCTGTAAGGTCTTTTGTAACAGTATTTTTCCATATGTAGGTCTATAAACGCTTCGTAGTTCCTTACTTTGCCGACATCATACTTATCTATGGCAAAAATATGTTTATAATTATTTAACAAGGAATTTATTTTCCTTCTTTGGTCACTATTTAAATGATTAATATTAATATTGAAATCATTTACATTAATGCCTTCATTGAAATTTACTTGAATTTTAGCAAATGCATTTCCAATCATAATTTCTTTTTATTTTGACTCTTGTTATTATTATTACTATTAGTAATTTTTATATCTTTCAACTTATTTTTATTAATTTCATTCGATTTTACTTCTTTATGTAAATGGATGATTAAATCTAAGTCGTGGGTCAATCCAAATCTTTTTATAGTGTCTAATCCGAGGATCAAATCATAATTGAAATCTATATTGTTGTATACATACGCATTGATTCTATCTTCCGTACCGAGTATTCTTTCATTTAATGCTATCAAGCTATCAGTCTTACCCCTGCCACTAATTGCTTTATTGTACTTTTATAGTTATCTTTTGACAAATGTTTAATCTTCACTAAATTAGAATTTATAAGTGTGACATTTGATCCAGGATCATAAATGCCCCTGCATTCAGTTTTCCCATTAACTTCAATTAGTGGGGGAATATTTAGTTTTTATACCCTGAACCCATTTTCAATGGGAAATCAGTGTATAATGGTTTTGTTGAAATGTATGTAACAGGGAGAAGGAGGCGTGGCAGACCCCACAAAGTATATATATTCTTGATCAGGATGACGAGCTGAGTTGATTTGGCCCTGTCCGTCTGTCTGTCCGTCTGTCCGTCTGTCCGTATGTATGAACGCGTCGATTTCAGAAGATATAAGAGCTAGAGACTTCAAATTTTTTTTAAAATGTCCGTAATTACAGCGCGCATATCAAGTTTATCATTAAAATTCGATAACTCATCCCGATCTTTTTTTATCGATAAAAAACCTTATCGAAAACCAGTTATAAAATTATATCTTCTACACCTTTATTGCTAGAGTCTCCAAATTTTTAATGTATGCTTATATGCAATTTATACAATTTCGGTTTTTGTTAAAATTTACCCCCCACCCTGAAATTCACCCCCTCACCCTCACTTTTGTAAAAAGCGTATTTCAAATACTAGAGACTTGTGCTTTGGCAATTACATGCATATCCATGTTATAATCATAATCTAAAAGTTTCATGAAGATCGTACGTCCACAAAAAAAGTTATTAAACAATTAAGTTCTCATAGTAAGCGCTCACTGCCGCCCATGCGTGTTTATGCTTGTGTGTGTATATGAATGTAAATGTTTGTGTATGTGTGTGTATGTGTTTGTGTATGTGTGTGTGTATGTGTGTGTGTATGCGTTTGTGTGTGTATGCGTGTGTGTGTGTATGTGTGTCTGTATGCGTGTGTGTGTATGTGTGCCTGTGTGTGCGTACGTGCCTGTGTTTGTGTGTGTGTGTGTGCGTGTTTCTTCTGTAAGCTGAAAGACGCGAAAAATTATTGAAATATCTATTGCTCCAAGGGTTCAGGGGATCTCGTAGTCGAGCAGTCTCGACTAGAGCTTTCTTACTTGTTGTAGTTATGATTTTTCTTGCTAGACTCAGCCTCAGCTTTATACCTATTGGGGTTACTTTTCTTATATTGAAATCTAATACAACTATTTTCGTATCTACGTAACATCATTATTTTTAGAATCTCATTTAAATTTCGTTCTTCGTATATTTTATCAAGTAAAGTGCCTTAAGTGAGTTCTTTAGCTATAAAATTATCGTTTTGATGGTAAACTCCTAATTCGTCTGTTTTATACTTAATATTTTGTAGTTCTGCTACAAGTTCGCTTACTGTGCCTACTTTTAACTCCTAAATTTTACGGTAAATTTGATGGGGTTCCGTGTCCGGTCGATACCTCAGCTTTAGCGTTGACTTGATTAGCTGTCAGTTGTCTGGTTCCGGTATATTGATAATTACATCCTTCGCCTGTCCTTGGATTGTCTTGTTGTCCTAGTGGCCTCTCGCCTTAGTCCAGAGTCCTCCACTCCTTGGAGAAGGTACTCCACGCTGCTGAAAAAAGAGTTAATTGATATATCACCTGTTCCCGTGAACGTTGCCAAATAATTGATGTCTTGAAACAATCGTTCCTTCTGAGCCGCATTGACGTTTCCTTGAAGCGTGACGTAAGCTTGATGTAGCTCCTCTAGTTGCTGCTCCTTGTTGATCAACTGCTCATATAATTGCTGCGATAGCATTTGTGGGTTAGCTTGTGCCATCCTGCTTTTGTCGTAATATGCTGCTCTCTTTTGTTTTCTGGTTGCCAGCGTTGAGATGTACTTTTTAAAATTTGTCAACTTATTTGTAGTTTGACCCTTTTTATACCCTAAACCCATTTTCAATGGGAAATCAGGGTATAATAGTTTTGTTGAAATGTATGTAACAGGGAGAAAAACTTTTTAAATTCTTATAATGTTGCCCTCACTGCAGCGCAGCCCAAGCGCAGTCACTGCCTACTGCGCTGTTAGCAGAGCGCGTTCTAATACGTGCGTGTGTATGTTTGTGTGAATATCAGGTTAGAGGGTTCAGGGTATCTCCTATTCGAGCAGTCTCGACTAGAGTCTTCTTACTTGTTAGACTCATTCACGAAAGTGAAATGAGTATATTGGTTTTGTGCAATGTCCGTCTTGCTGTCCGTCCGTCTGTCCGTCTGTCCGTCCGTCCGTCTGTCCGTATGAACGCAATCTATTTCGGCGCTATTGAAGCTAGAGACTTGAAATTTGGAGCACATACTCGTGTATATCTCCGATTTATAAAGTGTTAAAATTTTCCCGATCCGCCCACTAGGGGCGTGGCAAATCGGAAAATGCATTTTCCGATATACCAGAAATCATGTTTGTTGAAGAGCTAGAAAGCTGAAATTTGGTATGTAGGTCCGCGCCGATCACCCAAGATCACAAGCTATGGCGGATATATCTCCGCCCATTAGGGGCGTGGCAAATCGGATAAAACTGTATCTCCTAAAGTTATAAACCTAGAATGCTGAAATTTGCATGTAAGCTGATGTTTTAATTCTATGAAGATAGGTGAAAAAGTTATATATCTACGCCCACTAGGGGGTTGGCAAATCAGACCTGAAGATATAGTGATTTTTCGAATTCTGTTATATTTTAGGCACTATTGATGCTAGAGACCTGAAATTTTGTATATATACGCGGGTTGACCACCCACGTCCAACGAGCTATGGTAGATATATGTCCGCCTATAGGGGGCGTGGCAAACCGCAAAAGTTTATATCTCCTACAGTTTAAGAGCTAGAAGCTTCAAATTTAGATAGTTAAGTTACTGGTGGCCTCCTCTATCGATGCCCCAAAAATAATTTTTAAGCCTCTTTAGGGGCGTGGCATATCGAAATTCAATTTTTTCATTTAGGTAACCGGTTGCTCGTTCTAAAAACTGGCTAAAATTGAGGAATCTACGGCCACTAGGGGCGTGGCAATCGGCATTTACAGTGCCCGAATTGCGACATTTATATGCGTCAGCCATCTATTTATGTATATGTACACATAAGTACACAAAAATTTGCAATTTACAAAAAAGTGTTTTCAGCGGGATTTGAACTCGCACCCAACCCAAACAGCATGTTTGTCAAAATAGCTAAAATAAAGACCGTCGGCACTTCAGCCCACAGCACCACCGCGTCGTTTCGATCAAGAGTAGTTAAAACGAAATCACATTATTGTTATGACGCCGAATAGCAAAGAAAATCCAGTGTAGCGGCTGGAAATTCAAAAACAATGCAAAGACAAAACAATCGCAACGTGATGCTTAGAATATGCTAGAGCACGCATTTATGTGTACATACATACACACATACAAATGAGCGCGTGTATAAGGTTGGAATGCTTGATGCTATGCGTGCAGGCTTACATATATAATTATATATACATATGTATGTATTTGCGTATATGTATTTGAGGGCTATTTAAGAAGAAACAAATTTAAACTTATAAAATTATTCGACTAAGAAAATGAAAAGTATTAAGTGCCATTCAGTCAAGCTCGCACCTTCCCAATAAAATATCTATTTTATAAAAAACGAAATATGTATGAAAAAATAAAAAAAACAAGTAAGAACGTTGCAGTCGGGCGATACCGATTGCAGAAGACTCATTCACAGCCCAAACGCTGTCAACCAGAGTATATAGTGCAATTTTCAAGTCTAGTGCGCAACAAAAAACAGGGCATGATCCCATTTAAAATGGGAAAATCATCGATAGCTATTGCTATGATCATTGCATAATTGCATTCAAATTACATGCATATGTATATAATTTATACAATTTTGACTTTTAATAATATACATGTATTTATATCCATATATTGGATACCGGCTTCAAGCTAGCAGCAGATCAGCGCGATTTTACTATGTGCACACACTCATCGTCTATTCTATGCGTACAGACAGAAGCGCGCCTTTTCTCACATTCTTAGAATTTCGATTGATTTCTGGACTTTCTAGCCGTTACTGTAGTTTTGTCTGATGACGCTCTCTTATTAAGCTATTCTATTTTAGCAGCTGAGTGCTCGAGCAAAGCAATGGCGCGGGTGCTAAGGGCGACGCAAGTAACGTTAGAGTAGGGAGGTTCGAACCTCTACTATGTTTTTTTTTTTTTTTTCATACATTTTTCGTTTTTTATTAAATAGATATTTTATTGGGAAGGTGCGAGCTTGACTGAATGGCAC
Source organism: Drosophila arizonae (assembly GCF_054131065.1). Taxonomy (NCBI): domain Eukaryota; kingdom Metazoa; phylum Arthropoda; class Insecta; order Diptera; family Drosophilidae; genus Drosophila; species Drosophila arizonae. The sequence goes on along the minus strand of NC_142925.1, from coordinate 27,124,979 downwards.
TTAATACTTTTCATTTTCTTAGTCGAATAATTTTATAAGTTTAAATTTGTTTCTTCTTAAATAGCCCTCAAATACATATATGCAAATACATACATATGTATATATGTAAGTCTGCACGCATAGGATCAAGCATTCCAGCCTTATACACGCGCTCATTTGTATGTGTGTATGTATGCACACATAAATGCGTACTCTAGCATATTCTAAGAATCTCGTTGCGATTGATTTGTCTTTGCATTGTTTTTGAATTTCCAGCCTCCACTCTGGCTTTTCTTTGCTATGTGGCGTCATAACAATAATGTGATTTCGTTTTAACTTCTATTGATCGAAACGACGCGGTGGTGCTGTAGGCTGAAGCGCCGACGACCATTATTTTAGCTATTTTGACAAACATGCTGTTTGGGTTGGGTGCGAGTTCAAATCCCGCGGAAAACACTTTTTTGTAAATTGCAAATTTTTGTTATTTTAGCTTCTTTTAAATTTTTTAAATTCATAAAAATGTTTCCTTTTGTATTATGAATATCTATTAAGCTTATTTATATGTACAAATGCATAAATAGATGGCTGACGCATATAAATGTCGCGATACGGGCACTGTAAATGCCGATTGCCACGCCCCTAGTGGCCGTCGACTCCTCAATTTTAGCCAGTTCTTAGAACGAGTAACCGGTTACCTAAATGCAAAATTTGAATTCTTACGCTCAAAAAATGTGAAAATTACAGGGTATTTTTCGATATGCCACGCCCCTAAAGAGGCTTAAAAATTATTTTTGGGGCATCGATAGAGGAGGCTACCAGTAACTTAACTATCCAAATTTGAAGCTTCTAGCTCTTAAATTGTAGGAGATATAAACTTTTGCGGTTTGCCACGCCCCCTATGGGCGGACATATATCTACCATAGCTCGTTGGACTTGGGTGATCAACCCGCGTATATATACCAAATTTCAGATCTCTAGCATCAATAGTGCCTAAAATATAGCAGAATTCGAAAAATCACTATATCTTCAGGTCCGATTTGCCACGCCCCTAAGGGACGTAGATATATAATTTTTTCACCCATCTTCATAGAATTAAAACATTAGCTTACGTGCAAAATTTCAGCATTCTAGGTTTATAACTTTAGGAGATACAGTTTTGTCCGATTTGCCACGCCCCTAATGGGCGGAGATATATCCGCCATAGCTTGTGATCTTGGGTGGTTGGCGCGGACCTACATACCAAATTTCAGCTTTCTAGCTCTTCAACAAACATGATTTCTGGTATATCGGAAAATGCATTTTCCGATTTGCCACGCCCCTAGTGGGCGGATCGGGAAAATTTTAACACTTTATAAATCGGAGATATACACGAGTATGTGTTCCAAATTTCAAGTCTCTAGCTTCAATAGCGCCGAAATAGATTGCGTTCATACGGACAGACGGACAGACGGACAGACGGACAGACGGACGGACAGCAAGACGGACATTGCACAAAACCAATATACTCATTTCACTTTCGTGAATGAGTCTAATAACACTTTACTGTGGTTCGAACCTCCGCTACTCTAACATTACTTGCGTCGCCCTTAGCACCCGCGCCACTGGCTTTGCTCGAGCAATTAGTTGCTAAAATAGAATAGGTTAATAAGAGAGCGTCATCAGACAAAACTACAGTAACGGCTAGAAAGTCCAGAAATCAATCGAAATTCTAAGAATGTGAGAAAAGGCGCGCTTCTGTCTGTAGGCATAGAATAGACGATGAGTGTGTGCACAAGCATAGGAAAATCGCGCTGATCTGCTGTTAGCTTGAAGCCGGTATGCAATGTATGGATATAAATATATAATAAAAATAAAAATTGTATAAATTATATATGTACGTAATTTGAATGCAATAGCTATCGATGATTTTCCAATTTTAATGGCATCATGCCGTGTTTTTTGCTGCGCACTAGACTTGAAAATTGCACTATATACTCTGGTTGACAGCGTTTGGGCTGTGAATGAGTCTTCTGCTATCGGTATCGCCCGATTGCAACGTTCTTACTTGTTTTCTCTGACGTTGAACCAACACAAATCTACAGGGTGATATCTATTCTTATTCTCTCTGCTTTCACAAATCTTACAAGGTTGTTTAAACTTGGGTTTCACTTCTGTCTTAAATGTTTTAGATTTATTTTCATTTGCTTTGACATATTTTGTCTCGAGACTGTCCTTAAATTTTCTCAGTTCACTAAATAAAGCAACTGGAACTGTGACATCTTGTCTGTCAATTTTGTTTCCTATAAATTTTGGAAGTCCGTGGATAATTAGGTTTACTAAAGCTATATTATTTCTATTTTTATCGGTTTTAGGTAATAAACGTTATTTTTTAATGCATAATCCAGAAGTGAGCCAGAGATATATTTGTAATTCAGCGCATAGGTGACAGAAGACCAACCTCTATCTGCAAAAGTTTGTAAAAAACTGCTTTCCATGTTGCCCACTCAGAGCTTATTGTATGTTTAATTAACATAGAGTTAAACCACTCCTTCGCTGCCTCATCTAAGAATAGTCTTAAAGCTTCAACTTTTTCTACATCTTTGCTAATACCTAACCTATTACACTCACTTTCATATGTCTGTAACCATTGGTTTGAATTCATTTTTTTACCTTCAAATCTATCAAGCACAAATTTGTCACATACTCTGTTCAAATTTGTGCTTTTACAATCTATCATAGATTCACTTTCTCTTTCACATAATTTTTCAAGAAGCTTTAATAAAGTTGTATCTATTTGATCTGCAGAGGTGTTTGCTTTGCTTTGCCAGCTGTAAAATCTCTTCACTAAGTTTCATCCACACATTCCTGAATTGTCGTCTGTTATAGATTTTATTAGAATAATGTTTGATTTTTGATCTTCATCAGCAGCCAATTCAAATCCAAATTGTAGCTTAGCTTGCCATAGTGTTTTTAGACTCATTCACGAAAGTGAAATGAGTATATTGGTTTTGTGCAATGTCCGTCTTGCTGTCCGTCTGTCCGTATGAACGCAATCTATTTCGGCGCTATTGAAGTTAGAGACTTGAAATTTGGAACACATACTTGTGTATATCTCCGATTTATAAAGTGTTAAAATTTTCCCGATCCGCCCACTAGGGGCGTGGCAAATCGGAAAATGCATTTTCCGATATACCAGAAATCATGTTTGTTGAAGAGCTAGAAAGCTGAAATTGGGTATGTAGGTCCGCGCCGATCACCCAAGATCACAAGCTATGGCGGATATATCTCCGCCCATTAGGGGCGTGGCAAATCGGATAAAACTGTATCTCCTAAAGTTATAATCCTAGAATGCTGAAATTTTGCATGTAAGCTGATGTTTTAATTCTATGAAGATACGTGAAAAAATTATATATCTACGCCCACTAGGGGCGTGGCAAATCGGACCTGAAGATATAGTGATTTTTCGAAGTCTGCTATATTTTAGGCACTATTGATGCTAGAGACCTGAAATTTGGTATATATACGCGGGTTGATAACCCAAGTCCAACAAGCTATGGTAGATATATGTCCGCCCATAGGGGGCGTGGCAAACCGCAAAAGTTTTTATCTCCTACAGTTTAAGAGCTAGAAGCTTCAAATTTGGATAGTTAAGTTACTGGTGGCCTCCTCTAACGATGCCCCAAAAATAATTTTTAAGTCTCTTTAGGGGCGTGGCATATCGAAAAATACCCTGTAATTTTCACATTTTTTGAGCGTAAGAATTCAATTTTTGCATTTAGGCAACCGGTTGCTCGTTCTAAAAACTGGCTAAAATTGAGGAATCTACGGCCACTAGGGGCGTGGCAATCGGCATTTACAGTGCCCGAATTGCGACATTTATATGCGTCAGCCATCTATTTATGTATATGTACACATAAGTAGGCTTAATAGGCATCGATAGCACGGAAGGAAACATTTTTATAAAATTAATAAAATATAAAAAAGCTAAAAAAACAAATTTGCAATTTACAAAAAAGTGTTTTCAGCGGGATTTGAACTCGCACCCAACCCAAACAGCATGTTTGTCAAAATAGCTAAAATAAAGATCGTCGGCGCTTCAGCCTACAGCACCACCGCGTCGTTTCGATCAAGAGTAGTTAAAACGAAATCACATTATTGTTATGACGCCGCATAGCAAAGAAAAGCCAGTGTAGCGGCTGGAAATTCAAAAACAATGCACTATGGGGAAAAATCCAAATTATCGGGTATTAATTAATAACTTGAAAACCAAGCCAGATTTTTTGATCCGGTTTTTGTATTATTAATATGTATACCATCAGAAATATATTTTAGAAAAATGGGCGTGTCGCCGCCCACCCAAAAAAAATTAATTAAAATTTTGTATTAAAAAAATTTTTTTTTTAAGAATTTTGCTTGTTTATACTTTAAAATAATAATTTTAATTGAAAACAGTCGAACTTTCATAAAATCGAAATTAGTTTTCTTCAGTTTCGAGTTCCAGATCAGCCAGAAATATTGATCCGCTGAAAAAATTCGGGTTTTTCAACTGATTTAATTATGCCTTCAACTTTACATAATAAAAGACGTACAACTTCATTAGACAGCGACCTATATGCTTTCAAACTCGTTTCTAAAGATTTGCTGAAGAAATAATCTGATCAGATGTATCCATTGCTCTATCAACCATCAGCGAAATTATGGATTCTGCTATCCTTCTATGCGTGACGAAATTATAGACCTGGTTGTGCAAATTAAAAGCTGCCTTGCCAAAAATGCCTACAGGATGAACAGTATTTTCCATAATTTGCCTCAAATGAACAATTATTTTATAAACATTTGCTGTCATAGGCAGTCATTCATAGTTCTCAGCTAGTTTTTGCTCCTGCTGCATTTCTTCCATTTGGCATTTATATTTTGGCAAAAAAGCGGCTTTTGCTTTTTTAATATCATTAATAAGCTGAATCAATATTAGTCTTATTTAGTTTCGCCTTAAAAAAAATCTAAATTACTATTTCTTGGTTATAGTTGCCTTTTTCATTGAGCCAAATATCACACAGGTCAGCTCATAGTCACCTGCTAAAAATTGATTTGCGCCGGTTGTGCGCAAAAGTGCACATTGAGACAAAGGCACTAAGATCCCAATTGATTACTCTATAACATGCAATTGGAATTATACTTATGCGTCCTTGTGGCTGTTTTATATGTCTTTGCAAAGTTTAATTTTATTTACAAGAAATGAAATTGGACAACATTTGCTAATTATACAATAAATGATTAAAATAAGTTCAAACATCAATTGGTTTTTAAGCCAACGCATAGTAGAAGCCCTAAAAATTCATATCCTTTTTAAATTTCTCAAAAATAATGTCTGGTCATTGAATAACGATGATTTGAAAATCGGCTACCACAAATTGTAAGCTGAAGGCAAATGCTTTTCGAAGATAACAGCTGACTTTAACAGCTGTTAGGCTTAACAGTGGACTGTTATTCAACATTTTGGGTACAGTACCTTAAAGTTTGGAGTTTTATTAAGATGTTAACATAAAAAAATTATAAATTTTCATACTTCGCAAAAATGACTAAATACCCGAAAAACGGCTAAATTCCCCATAGTGCAATGCAAAGACAATATGCTAGAGCACGCATTTATGTGTACATACATACACACATACAAATGAGCGCGTGTATAAGGCTGGAATGCTTGATGCTATGCGTGCAGGCTTACATATATAATTATATATACATATGTATGTATGTACAGTGCTTATCATAATTATAGCCCACAGTAGCAAATTTGAGTTTGTTAAGTGCGGAGCAGACTTTTAGATTTACAAACATTGTAATAAAGTAAATTTAGATAGTTTTTAAAAGATGCCGCTTGGAAAACAATTATCTGATTATGAAAAGGGCCGTATTTTCTCGCTTTTCGAGTCAGGAGAGTCTATTTCGAGTATTTCACGAAACTTGAAAAGAAGCCGACGTGTAATTAAAAAATTTTTGGACAATCCCGAAGAATATGGATTAAGAAAACGAACTGGCCGAAAACCGTTACTAAATGCGCGCGATAAACGCAAAATTATTAACAAAGCCAGCAACAGCTCAACCTCTTGTAGAGCTTTGGCCTCAGATGTGGGTGGATCTGTGTCAGCGATGACTATCTGGCGAGTTCTGAAGGGCTCAGAAATCATAAAGAGGTCTAAACTGACCAAAACACCCATGTTGCTAAGTCGCCACAAGGTTGCTCGTCTTGATTTTGCCGAAAGACATACTGCGACCGATTGGACACACGTGCGTTTGAATCATCCTCTTTTGGCTTACAGTATATTTGTAAATTTTTACCCTAACAGGTCATATTTTCTGATGAGAAGAAGTTTAACCTGGATGGTCCTGATGGGTTTAATTCTTACTGGCATGATTTGAGAAAGGATCCTATGTTTTTTTCAAGGAGAAACTTTGGAGGTGGCTCCGTCATGATTTGGGGAGCATTTTGTTCATTTGGAACCTTGGAATTGAAGTTTGTAACGAGCCGAATGAACAGTGAAGAGTATATTGAGACTCTGGATAGTAGTCTTATTCCATATCTAAGGGAATTTCGTGAGAAACCAATGGTTTTCCAGCAGGATAATGCCAGAATCCATGTGAGCAGACGTACAAAGGAGTATTTAGAGGACTGTCATGTTGATGTCCTTGACTGGCCAGCTTGTTCTCCAGATCTCAACCCGATAGAAAATGTGTGGGGTATTCTTGCAAGACGGGTGTATGCCAATAATCGCCAATTTGAGACAGTTGGAGATCTTAAAAGACAAATTCTAAATGAATGGCAAAGCCTCCAAAAGGACCTTTTATTAAATTTAGTGGCTTCAATGAGGAAGCGAATTTTTGAGTTAACTAAGGCAAATGGAGGCCGGACTAAATATTAAAAATAGTTTTTCCATAAATCCGCAACAATTTCGTGTTTTTTGACCAAAATATGAACATGGGCTATAATTTTGATACAGAAAATGGGTGCTGTTTTTCTTAGTTTTCTACTTCTTTTTAAGAAATCATTATTAAATCGTTAATTTTAAGTGAAAAAGTTTTTTGCCATTCATATTTGAAATATTGAACTACGCATTTTTAAAGATTTTAAGGAAATATGTCATTTGGAAAAAATTTTCAGCTTATTCGTTTACGTGGATTAAAAGTGGGCTATAATTATGATAAGCACTGTATTTGCGTATATGTATTTGAGGGCTATTTAAGAAGAAACAAATTTAAACTTATAAAATTATTCGACTAAGAAAATGAAAAGTATTAAGTGCCATTCAGTCAAGCTCGCACCTTCCCAATAAAATATCTATTTTATAAAAAACGAAATATGTATGAAAAAATAAAAAAAATAACACAGTAAAGGTTCGAAACTCCCCTACTCTAACATTAATTGCGTCGCCCTTAGCACCCGCGCCACTGCTTTGCTCGAGCAATCAGTTGCTAAAATAGAATAGCTTAATAAGAGAGCGTCATCAGACAAAACTACAGTAACGGCTAGAAAGTCCAGAAATCAATCGAAATTCTAAGAATGTGAGAAAAAGCGCGCTTCTGTCTGTACGCAAAGAATAGACAATAAGTGCACAAGCATAGGAAAATCGCACTGATCTGCTGTTAGCTTGAAGCCGGTATCCAATGTATGGATATAAATATATAATAAAAATCAAAATTGTATAAATTATATATGTATGTAAATTGAATGCAATAGCTATCGATGATTTTCCAATTTTAATGGCATCATGCCGTGTTTTTTGCTGCGCACTAGACTTGAAAATTGCACTATATACTCTGGTTGACAGCGTTTGGGCTGTGAATGAGCCTTCTGCTATCGGTATCGCCCGATTGCAACGTTCTTACTTGTTTTTTTTGTTTGTACTATTCTCCCATAAACGTACTAATTGTTGACTTATAATATGTTGGAACTCCCTTGGAGCAACGACACAATTTGATTCATCTAAAATAAGCGTTTTTTTTATTACAACGAAAAAATAATAGCACATGGTTACTAACCTAAAATAAGCGAATCAACAATTAAAAATTCATGCTCCTATGCATTCCATTGAAACTTCAATTATTAATTATTATAATTAGTTTTTTAACTTAAGATTAATTTAATTATTTTTAATGTAGTTTAATATTGATTAATTTATTATTAAGCTTATTAACTTCACTTGTATCACAAATCTCTCTTTTTCATCTTATTATTCATCAACTGATCTCTCCGATAATTTATTTGTGTTCATCGGCCCATATATGCATGTAAAGCTCACAAACATATGATTAAAGTAATATAAATGTACACAAAGCTTACATATATATATATATATATATATAGAACTCGGGATCACCTAGCTGAATATTCGGAAGCTGGTTCAAGAGTTGCGGAATTGGAGACGAAGGAATTTACCGGCAAGTTTTTGAAGGACGAGAGCAGAGGCTTTGATTCGTAGTGTCGGTTTCGAAGGAGAACCAATGTCAAAGTTGCATAGCTTTTGCTCAGAAATTAAAGTCGCTTCGGATCCTTCTCTCACATACATATATATATACGCTTGCCTATGCGCGCATAGTACTCTTCACTATTTACTCACTTATTCTCACACATACATATATATATACATATATGGGTACTATTTGAGGTTAGGTGACCAGCGCGTCTTCGCAGCCCAGACCCCAGTAATCTCGAGTGGGCTTGATCGCGCCACTCGATTGCTGCCGCCTTCCCGCCGTGGGCGTGGTCGGCGAGTTCAGGCCGCGTGGTCGCCTAACCTCAAATGTTACTCTTCCCCTCTCCCATTTCTCTAACACTGCATGTCCCGTAATAACTAATAAATTTGTTGTAAGTTATGGCCCTGGGCAGACTGAGACTCTGACCCCGGCTGGAAAATTAATGTAACCTTACAAGTGTTTTTTTTTTTTTTTAACGTTTTCCTCCCTTCTCTCACATACATACATATATGTGTACGCTTGCCTATGCGCACATAGTACTCCTCACTATTTCACTTATTCGGCGGACATCGCTTACAATGTCACGGTGGCGGCCACAGGAGCCGCGGTTGTCTCCTTATTAAGTAAGGGGGGTGTAAGGCGGCTTGATTAGTTAAAGTTAGTAGTAAGCTAATAATGAATATTGATTTGAGTTTTTAGTTTAGTAATAAGTTAAAGTTAAGGTTAGTGGTAAGTAAATAATGAAGATTAATTTGAGTTTTGGTTTAGTAATAAGTTAATGTTAAGATTAATGGTAAGTGAGTAATGAATATTGATTTGTGTTTTGGTTTAGGGATAAGTTAAAGTTAAGATTAATTGTAAGTAATCGTTGGATATTAATTTGAACTTTTATTTGGAAAGGCCGCCCACAGCGCAGATGATTTATCGGTGATCTCCCTGCGTCGAGATTTCTTGAGTGGAGAGTTGCGTCGCCGACGTCGAGCGCTTTGGGCGAGCGTGAGAAAGGGAGAAGTGTTTAGGTTGTCGAGTGGCCAGCGTGGAGAACGGTCAATTTACGCGTATCGGAAAAGTTGTTAAGCGATCACCGCAAGAAACGGCCGCGAAAATAGTGAATAAGTTGAAATTTATAATTGAGGTGAGAAATAAAAGGCGAAGGACCCAAAAAGAGTAGCTTTATTCGAAAAGGGCGGCGGAATCGCAGGATTAAAGATTGGCGGAGGATTCGATACCCGGCGGTGACAAGAAAAAGTAGACTGGCAGAGGACACGGCGGAAGACAGAAAACTCATAAGGGTACACGTGAGTGATTGTTTCTTATTAATTTTTAATTAATTTAATCATCGATAATTATCGCAGCGGTCTGCAAAGCGATGGCATGTCAGAGTGAAAGAGAGAAATAATGCTTGAATTGCCAAAATGAATATATTTCACCTACTAACCAACGGTTATTAAAGCTCAGCAGGCAACGAAAACACACGTATCAGAAAAGCTTTATCATGCGATAAAGCGAGAAATCGATTCAGGAATGCTTTCTCACAACTAGCTTTACTTCTCGCTTTGGCTCTCTTCTCGTTTCGCTTGCACTCTGACATGCTTTAAGCGATTACATGTAAATCTGCATGTAGAGCTTTCTCGTTCATTGTCGCTCCATATTATTGCATAGATTATCGCGGCCACTTTGACATCAGCCTTAGAATTGAATAAGAATCATTCGTATTTCATATCACAAATAAAGTCTTAAAGATTATCATATGTTACAATGCGATACGATATATCGATAAACGCGTGTAGCATATCTAGATGATAGTACTAACCACTAACCATAGATCACATTATCGGACAAGTAGTGTAAAGCTCTTTGTACACTTTTTTTCGAGCTTTAGCACCCCAGACAACTTCGTATTCGCTCGGCTCCTCACTTTTAGGATCGTGTAACGAAAATATACGAAAGCACAATCATTTTGCTTCATGCGCTCGACCGAGATGGTCAAATGTTGAACAAAAGTTCTCTCCATTCTTAATGTTTCCCTTGCTCTCTATCTCTATCGATGCTCTCTGCTCTCTCAAATATGTATATGTATGTATGCACAAGCAGTAGCTCACAAAAATTGAAATTTCTTTGCGTTAGAATACTCTTTCTTCCACTCTGTTTGAAGAGTATACTGTAAAGATGGGAAACGCACGGGATTTGTTTTCGTTGATGGGAGCGACTGTAGCTATCGCTTCCGACGACTTTATTGTTCGGTTCTTTCTGTTCTTTTGATACACATTTAAGTATAACTTAACTTTAACTTAACATTTAAGTATAACTATATATATTATATAAGAAGTGAAAAGTAAGCTATTGGAATAAAGCGGTTTCGATACAGTCTTAGCATGTCATATTTCGGTGTACTTGAACTGCACTTGAATATGAATAAGTTTATGCAATAATGAGTAAGTGTCGTTGCCTTCTAGTGTAAACAATTATTGGTATATAGAGAGTATGTACTTGACATAGTGATGAGCACAATGAGCTCTCGATATGTGCATACCACAATACTGAACTCTTTTCTTAGAAGATCAAGGAGAGATTGGCTGAGTGGGAGGCACGCTTCTCGAAGGAGTCCGGGTTCTCTTTGGGAGTTGCAGCGCCGAGTATGGGCAGTCGCGCTTACCAAAAGTCGGAACCGGACACACGGAAAGCCCAGGAGCATGCTCCCACCCCGGGAGCGTCACTGAAGCTTAGCGTGCCAACGGTGAGCAGTGCGGCTGGGAGCCGGAGAGAGGTCGAGGTAATTCTGCAGCGGCGGTGAAGCATTGAGGGCTGATCGTCGAACTCCCGTACCCTCGGCGCCGCCGGAGAGGCACCCGCCTTGGACCATCGCCGAGCAAGTCCGAAAATGGGGAATGAGGTACGACGGTCAGTCGGATCCTCTCGGCTTCATCGAGATCCTGGAAGAACGAGCTATAACCTATGGGATCGAGCTAGACAGAATGCCCAGGGCGTTGAATGAGGTGCTGGTGGACAAGGCGTCTAAATGATTCCTAACCAGCGGGTTAAGGGACGTGTCCTGGTTGGAGCTCAAGAAGGAGTTTAAAGAATAAAATCCGGGCGCGTCGTCAGCGGGAAGGCGAGTCCTTCAAGGACTATCTGATCGAACTACGGCTGCTAATGCGTCAGGCTAGATACAGCCCGGCGCAAGAGTTGAATAGGGCTTAGGAGATTCCGCATTTCTCACGCAGCTGACGCAGATGGCTGCGGAATATGAAAGCGTGCAAGGTCAGCGGAAGGAGCAGGAGAAGAGGGCCGCGGCGAAGGCTACCTGGCTCAAGCCAGCGGAGGGGCGGCAGGGCAACAGGCCGCGGGCCAGATGGCGACGCCGACGACGACAACACCAGCGGAGGCAACAAGCCGGACGATGGCTCAGGACGCTGAATCTAGGCCGGATCAGCGGTGCGTGTGCTACCGGTGCGCGCAACCTGGACACTTTGCGCGAGAGTGTGGCAATGCGCCAGTGTTGTGGACACTGTGGACAGCGAGACCGGAGTACGAGGGAGTGTTGCGAGCAGAGCAGTGCTGGAAACGGCCAGGGGCGCCCTCCGCAGGAGTTTGAACATCGAGGATGAAGAGAGGTACGCGCTTCGAGTAAAGGAAGGCAGGATCGGAGCGCAGTTTTGTCAGCGAGGACTGCATGCGCCAACGGACGATGCGGGGCGAATGCTGCGACGTGGAGTCACGTATCAGGCTGGCCGACGGATCGGCGCTGAACGTGACAAAGATGATGACGACGGACGTGAGTCTAGCTGGGAGGACGGCGGAGGTGATTCTGATCATAATGCCGATATTAATTGGGCATTATCGCTTTTTTATACAACCTTAAACACTATTCTGGATGTATGTGTCCCTCTCTGCCGTATTTGGCCAGATTCAAATAAGCCACCTTGGTTCACCACAACTCTTTCGACCTTAAGAAACATTAAAACTAAATGCTTTAAGAACTATAATAAGTATTATGCAAGTGTGGACTGGTCTAAGTATTCCATAGCCAAGTCTAATTTCAATCTTTTAAATTCTAGTTGTTATGAGAACTATTTTATACGTTGCAAAAGTCAGTTTCCTCGAGATCCTAAACAATTTTACTCATTTGTAAACTCGAAGCGTAAGCCTTATGGTTTGCCATCCTCATTTGTACTTGGTGGTGAAAAAAACTTGCAGGATTCCTCTGATCTATTTGCAGATTTTTTTCAATCCACTTATTCTTCTACTGATCTCTACAGCAACTCATATCCATAATCACTTCCTGGATATGGATCTATAAATACTCCTAAAATTACTGCAGCCTCTCTGGCTGCAGGCATTAGGTGCCGATAATATTCCAAGTTGTGTGATTAAAGAGTGCAGTGCTTCTCTTCAGTCACCATTACTAAAATTGTTTAATTTGTCTTTGGAAACTTCTGTGTTCCCTTCAATTTGAAAAGAATCTTTCATCATTCTATATAAAAGAGGTGGAAGATCTGATATTTCCAATTACAGAGGCATTGCAAAATTATCTGCTATTCGGAAGTTATTTGAAAAAAATGTTAGCATCGGCCTTGCAAATCGATTATTCAACCATCTCAGCATGGTTTTCTTCAATATCGATCAACGCCCTCTAATATGCTAGAATTCACTTCTCTTGTCAATGACAGTTTTTCTAAAAAACAAGTCAGAATGTTGCAGTCGGGCGTTACCGACTGCGGAATACTCATTCACACCCCATCAGCAATTTAGTTGCTAAGTTTCGCTCTAATACTGTAGAAAATGCAGTTTTTTCCGATTTGCCACGCCTTTACTGGGCGTAAACACCTCAATTTTGGTCAGTTTTTAGAACGAGATAACGGTACCCTAACTGGAAAGTTTGAAAAAATGTGAAAATTACAGGGAATTTTTCGATATGCCATCGATAGAAGAGGTAACTGGTAACTTAACTGTCTAAATTTGAAGCTTCTAGCTATTATACATTCGGAGATATAAACTTTTGCGGTTTGCCACGCCCCCTGTGAGCGGACATATATCCGACAAAGCTTTTTAGTCTTGGGTGATCAGCCCGAATATATATACAAAATTTGAGGACTCTGGCATCAATAGTGCCCAAAATATAGCAAAATTTAAAAAATCACTATATCTTCAACTCCGGTTTGCCACGCCCCTAATGGGCGTAGACTTAAATTTTTGTCTTTTGACTATATAGAATCATAATATTAGCTGACTGGCAAAATTTCAGCGCTCTAGCTGTAAAGCTTTTGGAGATACAGTTTTATCCGATTTGCCACGTGCCCAATGGGCGTAGATATATCCGCCAGAGCTCGTGATCTTGGGTGGTCGATGCGGATCTATATTCCAAATTTCAGTTTTCTAGCTAGGCAGGATCGAAGCGCAGTTTTGTCAGCGAGGACTGCATGCGCCAACGGACGATGCGGGGCGAATGCTGCGACGTGGAGTCACGTATCAGGCTGGCCGACGGATCGGCGCTGAACGTGACAAAGATGATGACGACGGACGTGAGTCTAGCTGGGAGGACGGCGGAGGTGATTCTGATCATAATGCCGATATTAATTGGGCATTATCGCTTTTTTATACAACCTTAAACACTATTCTGGATGTATGTGTCCCTCTCTGCCGTATTTGGCCAGATTCAAATAAGCCACCTTGGTTCACCACAACTCTTTCGACCTTAAGAAACATTAAAACTAAATGCTTTAAGAACTATAATAAGTATTATGCAAGTGTGGACTGGTCTAAGTATTCCATAGCCAAGTCTAATTTCAATCTTTTAAATTCTAGTTGTTATGAGAACTATTTTATACGTTGCAAAAGTCAGTTTCCTCGAGATCCTAAACAATTTTACTCATTTGTAAACTCGAAGCGTAAGCCTTATGGTTTGCCATCCTCATTTGTACTTGGTGGTGAAAAAAACTTGCAATGACCAGGATTAATCTGATCTATTTGCAGATTTTTTTCAATCCACTTATTCTTCTGCTGATCTCTACAGCAACTCATATCCATATTCACTTCCTGGATATGGATCTATAAATACTCCTAAAATTACTGCAGCCTCTCTGGCTGCAGGCATTAGGTGCCGATAATATTCCAAGTTGTGTGATTAAAGAGTGCAGTGCTTCTCTTCAGTCACCATTACTAAAATTGTTTAATTTGTCTTTGGAAACTTCTGTGTTCCCTTCAATTTGAAAAGAATCTTTCATCATTCTATATAAAAGAGGTGGAAGATCTGATATTTCCAATTACAGAGGCATTGCAAAATTATCTGCTATTCGGAAGTTATTTGAAAAAAATGTTAGCATCGGCCTTGCAAATCGATTATTCAACCATCTCAGCATGGTTTTCTTCAATATCGATCAACGCCCTCTAATATGCTAGAATTCACTTCTCTTGTCAATGACAGTTTTTCTAAAAAACAAGTCAGAATGTTGCAGTCGGGCGTTACCGACTGCGGAATACTCATTCACACCCCATCAGCAATTTAGTTGCTAAGTTTCGCTCTAATACTGTAGAAAATGCAGTTTTTTTTCCGATTTGCCACGCCTTTACTGGGCGTAAACACCTCAATTTTGGTCAGTTTTTAGAACGAGATAACGGTACCCTAACTGGAAAGTTTGAAAAAATGTGAAAATTACAGGGAATTTTTCGATATGCCATCGATAGAAGAGGTAACTGGTAACTTAACTGTCTAAATTTGAAGCTTCTAGCTATTATACATTCGGAGATATAAACTTTTGCGGTTTGCCACGCCCCCTGTGAGCGGACATATATCCGACAAAGCTTTTTAGTCTTGGGTGATCAGCCCGAATATATATACAAAATTTGAGGACTCTGGCATCAATAGTGCCCAAAATATAGCAAAATTTAAAAAATCACTATATCTTCAACTCCGGTTTGCCACGCCCCTAATGGGCGTAGACTTAAATTTTTGTCTTTTGACTATATAGAATCATAATATTAGCTGACTGGCAAAATTTCAGCGCTCTAGCTGTAAAGCTTTTGGAGATACAGTTTTATCCGATTTGCCACGTGCCCAATGGGCGTAGATATATCCGCCAGAGCTCGTGATCTTGGGTGGTCGATGCGGATCTATATTCCAAATTTCAGTTTTCTAGCTCTTCAATTAATATGATTTCTGGCATATCCACGCCCCTAATGGGCGGATCGGGAAAATTTTAATACTTTATAAATCGGAGATATACAAGGGTATATGCTCCAAATTTCAAGTCTCTAGCTTCAATAGCGCCGAAATAGATTGCGTTCATACGGACAGACGGACAGACGGACGGACAGCAAGACGGACATTGCACAAAACAATATACTGATTCACTTTCGTGAATGAGTATAAAAATGCAAAATGATTTTATTTATACCAGTGTTTAAAGAACTGCGAACAGTTTTCGCAGTTCTGTTATTGCTAGAACTGTTACTGCGAGCATTTTCGACAGTCGCAGTCGTAGCAAAAGCAAAAACATTTCTTGATCAGCAGCGCAGCGCTTCGGGGATCGACCGCTTTGGCAGTTTTGAGAATGCTAGAACTGTTGCTGCGAGCATTTTCGACAGTCGCAGTCGCAGCAAAAGCAAAAAACAATTCTTGATCAGCAGCGCAGCGCTTCGAACTGCCTTCACTGGCGACAGTCGCAGTCGCAGCTAGAGCAAAATCTGTCGACTGCCGAACAGCACAGCAGACAGCTTCCACAGTTTTTGCTTTGCTTTGTTTTGGTAAATTTTGTAACTGTAATTGCCGAAGTCACTTAAGGCATTCTATGTAGCAATGAAACAGATCGTAGGCGTAGTCTTGTATTAATGTGCATTCGAGCAACAGCAAAAATTTCGCGTAGTAAACAATGTGATGTTTGGAAGTATTATTTTGTATACCCTGAACCCATTGAAAATGGGAAATCAGAGTATAATGGTTTTGTGAAAAGTATATAACAGGCAGAAGGAATCATCGCAGACCCCATAAAGTATATATTCTTGATCAGCGTGACGAGCTGAGTCGATATAGCCCTGTCCGTCTGTCCGTCCGTCCGTATGAGCAAAAGGATCTCAGAAGATATAAGAGCTAGAGAGGTGAAATTTGGCATGCATACTCGTGTATACCATAGGCAGTACAAGTTTATCATATTTTTTCGATAACTCATTCGATAACTTTTTATCCAGAATAATCGAAAAATCGACATTGTTTTTTCAGCCTAATTTGAACACTTTAGACTTTTAGACACTTTTAGTTAATGAATACAAAGATTTTGTAATTTACAGATTTTGGATGCCACGACCCATTCGCCCCCAATTTGTAAAAAAGTTTCTAGTACTAGAGACTTGTGCTTTGGAATGTACACACATATTCACCATATAATTACGCTCTGAAAGTTTCAGTAAGATCGTATATCTACAAAAGAAATTATTCAACAAATAAATTCTCATAATATTGCCCACACTGCAGCGCAGCCCAAGCGCAGCCGCTGCTTACTGCGCAGTTAGCAGAGCGCTTGCTTATAAGTGCATGTGTATGTATGTGTGCATAAAAAAAGTCCAGGGTATCTCCTAGTCGAGCAGTCTCGACTAGAGCCTTCTTACTTGTTTATTAATAACAAGTAAGAAAGCTCTAGTCGAGACTACTCGACTACGAGATCCCCTAAACCCTTGGAGTAATAGCTATTTCAATAATTTTTCGCGTCTTTCAGCTTACACAAGAAACACGCACACACACACACACACACACACGCACGTACGCACACGCAGGCATACATACACACGCACACGCAGGCATACATACACAAACATGAGAGTTCGAGTTGCGTTTTCGTGGAGTACGGTCGACGTCATCGTGATCCATCGTGGACAATAGCTTGATCTGTGTTTTTCCCTGTGAAATTGGAAAAAACTGTAGACAACGTGGTTGCTGTGGGCGCGACGCACCCAGCGACGGCAAAAAATCTATCAAAGACTTACTTCGCGGCTGTCTCGCGGAGTACCCCAGTGGTACAATCCGGTGGTGCAAAAGAGGGGAGCAATAGCGTCACTGTTTTTGGCGTCAGGGCTTTCTTCTTTCCCTTTCTTTTTTAAGCGCGAAAAGATTTGTCACATTAGGCGTCACATTTGTGCAAATAATAAAAAATCAGGTGCATTCACTCTAACAGCTGTTAGTAGTGCTGGAAATTGCAGCGGATAATCAGCTGCTCACTAACTTCGGTGAGTTGCTAAGTCTCAGCAAACACAGCAACCTAGCTGCTGGTGTGAGGTAGCAGGTTTTAAAAGTAGTGCATACTTTCGGGCTCTCGCTGTAGTTAAGTTGAGTTTAAGTTACTGCGGTCTCTAAACTCAAATTATATTAGTAGGCAGTGCCCACTACAGGCTTCACGCCGTGGTAGTCGGAGCAATATGGAGGCCATGATGGAGGAGGAGCTGCAAGCTTTCGCGCGCCGTTCCTCCTTGCAGCGATCGCCGCAGCAACAACAGAGGGCGTTGCCGCAGCCGTCGACTTGTTATCAGTCTCCAGGGGCTGAGTGCCAGGCACCCAAGTCTAGAGGGTTTGTCTGCCCTATTTGGGGGGCAGCGGCA
Source organism: Drosophila arizonae (assembly GCF_054131065.1). NCBI lineage: Eukaryota > Metazoa > Arthropoda > Insecta > Diptera > Drosophilidae > Drosophila > Drosophila arizonae. The sequence continues at coordinate 27,106,964 of NC_142925.1, read as the reverse complement.
TATAAATGCACTAATGAGAGAGGAGCTGGCTAGGCTGGTCAGTCTCCACAAGACGGCCGAAGAGTTCTGCAACCGACTGGTCAAAGAGTGCGAGGTGCAGACCACGCTGGTCAAGAGTGTTAGTACTACAGCAGGTAGTAACGCGCCCAAGCGGTCGAGGGAAGTTGCCACTGAGCAGAGAAAAACTCCCTCGAAAAAGCCGAGGCACAATAAAAGCGCAGCAAATCCAATAGAGCCAATGGCTCTACGGGCTGCAGCCGATAACACCAACCAGGCAGGTCGACAGGCGAGTTCGAACAGCTGGACGGTTGTTAAGGGACGCAAGCCGTTGCAAAAACGTTCCAGAAGTGACGCCATCGCGGTTTCAGGTGTAGGTGGTTGCAGCTATGCGGACATGCTTCGCGTAGTAAAGAGCGACCCAAATTTAAAGCATCTGAGCGGCGACGTCCAAGGTATTAGAAAGACAGCTAAGGGGGACCTTTTGTTGCAACTTAGTAGGAAGCCGGAGCATACCGCTGAAGCTTTAGAGATACGCGACCTAGATGAGTTAGGAAGCAAAGAGGAGAGTTGAAGGATAGCTCACTCCCCATTGAGTTGCTCTTCCAATTGGGAAAGCTAAAACTCTGCTCGAGCTGTCCAAAATTAGAAAAGGATGGGTAGTATGCCGTATCCGAGCCGTAGAACAGTCTAAACGCTGTTTCAAGTGGTCATATGGTCATATGGCAGCAAACTGTCGCAGCGACTGTGACCTAAAGGGCGCCTGTTTCAGCTGGGGAGAGTTGGGTCACAGTGCAAAAGCATGCACCAAGCCACCAAAATGTAGCTTCTGCATCCGGAAAGGTGAAAAGCAGACGGACCATTCAGCAGGCAGCTTCAAGTGCCCATCCTACCGTGAAGCTGCTCGTAAAATGAAATGTTAAGGTTCTTGCAGCTAAACTTAAATCATTGTATTGCTGCCCAAGATCTTCTAGAGCAGACCATTAGGGAAAAATGTATAGACGTAGCTTTTCGGGCAAGCAAAAGAGAATGCTTTTTAGAGTTGTGCGACTCAGCCGAATATGACCCTTAGGGCAGGGCATATAAGATAGTAGCTAAAAGACTATACGCAGGTAGACAGGTGCAGCCTACGGATCGTCTGGAGCTTAAATCGATTGTGGAAACGCTCCTTCCAGTAAGTTTAAGCTCCATTCACGCCCCTGGGTCCGAGTCTGCTGATCAGGGCTCAACACACACTGAAATTGTTTTAGTCATAGAGGAAGAAATCATAGCAACTCTCCGGGGTCTTAGAACCAACACTGCTCCCGGGCCGGACGGGATCCCAAATCGTGCGCTAAAGCTAGCCCTCGCCTTGCACCCTAATACGTTCGCTGAATTATTCAACGAATGTCTAATTCAAGAGACGTTCCCGGCAAAAAGGGAAGCCCAGAACCTGGTGTTGCTACCCAAGGCTGGCAAACCACCGGATGAGCCATCTTCATACAGACCGATCTGTCTCTTAGACACCATGGGAAAGGTGTTTGAGAAATTGATCTACTCTAGACTGGAGACTGCGATTACTAGCGCCGGAGGCCTGTCACCAAATCAATTTGGATTCCGGAAGGCCCGGTCAACAACGGATGCGCTAAACAAAGTTGTTGGTCTGGCCACTTCCGCCATCCATGGCACAAGATGGAAGCATGGGATGAAGCAGTACTGCATTATTGCGACCCTGGACGTAAAGAATGCCTTCAATACAGCTAGTTCGGATATGATACTGAATGCGCTGTCACAATATAATATCCCTAAATATCTTAAAGAAACAATAAAGAGTTACTTCAGAGGAAGAACACTGGTATACAATACGAGTGAGGGTCCCCAAACTCATACAGTGTCAGCTGGAGTACCCCAAGGCTATGTGCTGGGGCCTCTTCTATGGAATATCATGTACGACGGCGTACTGCGCTTGGAACTACCAGCAGGTGCGCACACCATTGGCTTTGCTGATGATGTAGCTGTCGTAGCCATAGGAAAGGAACTCAAAGATACAGAGGATATGTGCAGCGAAAGTATCAATCGCATACGAAGCTGGTTGACTGGAGCTGGGCACACAAAACTGAAGTTGTCCTAGTCAGCAGTCGCAAAAGAGTGGAAACTGCCAATATAAAGATCGGCAGCGTCACCATTGCGTCAAAGAGGGCGATAAGATATCTTGGTGTCATGATAGACACAAGATTAACTTTCCGCGAGCACTTAGAGTATGTGCATAAAAAGGCAGCTGATTCTTGTAGAGCTCTCTCGAGAATTATGCTTAACACGCGGGGACCTAAACAGCAACGACGCCTCCTTCTAACGAGCGTCATTAGGTCCGTCATCCTATATGCTGCGCCAATATGGGCAAGAGCGATGGCAACGCCGAACTACAGCCGGGGCATTTGCGCGATCTACAGACTGAGCGCAATCAGAGTCAGCTGCGCTTTCAGGACTATCTCCGATGACGCGGCGCTCGTCATAGCTGGTATGGTACCATTGGAGTACTTGGTCGCCGAAGCCGTGGAGCGGAATTCGCACGCGCCTGCGCGACTCAACGCTATCAGGGCGAACAGCATTGCACGATGGCAAAGAAAGTGGAATAGCTCAGCTAAAGGGCGGTGGACGCACAAGCTCATCCTGGAGCTTGAACCATGGGTCAACCGTAAACACGGCGAGGTAAACTTCTACCTTACGCAGATCCTCTCTGGACATGGATGCTTTCGGAGCTATTTAAAGCGCTTTGGCCACGAGGAATCTGACGACAACCACATTCTTTTCGAATGTGGGCGGTTCCTGGAGGAGAGGCGTCGTCTGGAAGAGGCAGTGGGCCGCTCCATCAGAGCGGACAACATAGTCAACGCCATGCTGGAATCGGAGGAAGCTTGGGAACTTACAAGCACCTTCGCGGCCACAGTGATGATGAACCCTTGGAGCAATAGATATTTCAATAATTTTTCGCGTCTTTCAGCTTACACAAGAAACACGCACACACACACACACACACGCACGCACGCTCGCACGTACACACAGGCATACATACACACACATACATACACACACACACACACACACATACACACACGAGCATAAACACGCATGGGCGGCAGTGTGCGCTTACTATGAGAACTTAATTGTTTAATAACTTTTTTTATGGACGTACGATCTTCATGAAACTTTCAGATTATGATTATAACATGGATATGCATGTAATTGCCAAAGCACAAGTCTCTAGTATTTGAAATACGCTTTTTACAAAAGTGAGGGTGAGGGGGTGAATTTAGAGGTGGGGGGTTAATTTTAACAAAAACCGAAATTGTATAAATTGCATGTAAGTATACATTAAAAAATTGGAGACTCTAGCAATAAAGGTGTAGAAGATATAATTTTATAACTGGTTTTCGATAAGGTTTTTTATCGATAAAAAAAGATCGGGATGAGTTATCGAATTTTAATGATAAACTTGATATGCGCGCTGTAATTACGGACATTTTAAAAAAAATTGAAGTCTCTAGCTCTTATATCTTCTGAAATCGACGCGTTCATACATACGGACAGACGGACAGACAGACGGACAGGGCCAAATCAACTCAGCTCGTCACCCTGATCAAGAATATATATACTTTGTGGGGTCTGCCACGCCTCCTTCTCCCTGTTACATACATTTCAACAAAACCATTATACCCTGATTTCCCATTTTCAATGGGTTCAGGGTATAAAAAGTAAGAAAGCTCTAGTCGAGACTGCTCGACTACGAGATCCCCTGAACCCTTGGAGCAATAGATATTTCAATCATTTTTCGCGTCTTTCAGCTTACACAAGAAACACTCACACACACACGCACGTACGCACACACAGGCATACATACACACACACGCATACAGACACACATACACACACACACACGCATACACACAGAAACGCATACACACACACATACACAAAAACATACACACACATACACAAACACATACACAAACATTTACATACATGTACACACACAAGCATAAACACGCATGGGAGGCAGTGAGCGCTTACTAAGAGAACTTAATTGCTTAATAACTTTTTTACGATCTTCATGAAACTTTCAGATTATGATTATAACATGGATATGCATGTGATTGCCAAAGCACAAGTCTCTAGTATTTGAAATACGCTTTTTACAAAAGTGAGGGTGAGGGGGTGAATTTAAGGGTGGGGGGTAACTTTTAACAAAAATCGAATTTGTATAAATTGCATATAAGCATACATTAAAAATTTGGAGACTCTAGCAATAAAGGTGTAGAAGATATAATTTTAAAACTGGTTTTCGATAAGGGTTTTTATCGATAAAAAAAGGTCGGGATGAGTTATCGATTTTTAATGATAAACTTGATATGCGCGCTGTAATTACGGACATTTAAAAAAAAAAATTTGAAGTCTCTAGCTCTTATATCTTCCGAAATCGACGCGTTCATACATACGGACAGACAGACAGACGGACAGACAGACGGACAGGACCAAATCAACTCAGCTCGTCGCTCTGATCAAGAATATATATACTTTGTGGGGTCTGCCACGCCTCCTTCTCCCTGTTACATACATTTCAACAAAACCATTATACCCTGATTTCCCATTGAAAATGGGTTCAGGGTATAACAATCATTACCGAAGAGATACATAAAACGGCCAACAACAATGCAACGCAGCAGAAGAGTTTGCAATTGGATGTTCGGCCACCAAAGGGCTATGTATGCGGACGGGTCTTCTTGTGGATGAGTTACCAGAATGGACTGACGGCGCTCGAGTGCAGTGAGTCAAGTGAAGTGAAGACGAGGAGCATGCAGGCATATTTTTGGGTTGCCCATTGGGAGATTGGTTCACCATCGATGCCTGCCACGCGACGAATACAACCGGTTGTCTGTGCTGGGGCGTAGGCGCGTTTTGTTAGCCGATCCTCGCGCACTGGCCAGCGATTTTGCTGGAGCTTTGCGCGAAAGAGGGTTGGCCAACAAGCGTAACGACACCAAAGATTCGACGTCGGTGTCCAATTGCGAACGACGTCTGTGGCCCGATCTCCTAGCAGCAGCGCATGGAATGACTGCAGTACCCCACCGGAGCATCCTTAAGGGTCGGATGAGTGGCAGATATCAGCAGAGAGATGTCTCCAGCGGCGAGGGACAACATGCGACAAATGCCGTGCGCTCGTGTGCCAATGCCACCGGGGGCTGCAAAACCGAGAGGCGAGTTTTGCAGCAGCGCCCGGCGTGGGCATTGGCAGCGGCAGGCCATCAGGTCAAGGGGCATGGAGGAAAAGATGCCCAGCCTGAAAACAATATTTTTATTAAAATTTTATTGAGACAAAAATATTAACCTTATTCACTTACCGGCAGAATGCAGCATTGCCAGCGGTAAGGGGAAAATGAAGCTGATAACATTAACAGAGCGTTAACAGCGATCAGCAATACGGAGCAGCGCAGCGGAGATGGGCGCCAAATTCAAACACGATGGTCTCGTGTTTTCCCGAAGGAAGAGGGGAGTGTGAGGAGCAATATATGTAGGTATGCACGTATTAATGTATATGAACGTACGTATTTGCTGGGCGTTTATATGCATATACGTGCATATACATGTTGCTCCACACAGCGACGCGAATACTGTAGGAGCGATCCTCGCACTGGAAAGGGGGTCAAAGTCCTGTTAGAGGCGGTCTCTTTCGCTCCTACAGATTTAGCAATGGGTTCGCGTCGCACGCACGACGATCATCGGTGACCGCTAGTTAAGGTGCCGTTCAGGCCGGGCGATGGCAGTGGACGTTTTCACTGGCATGGCAACAACGGTACTTCGGCCAATGGGAGGCTGCCACGCGATTTGGCGGGAAAGTGGCGTCACCCAGATCACGCCACTTTACCGTTTTTATGGGCACGTGCGGTAGAAAGGCCCGGCTCCAGGGCCGAACAGGCCCCGTTACCACACGAAGCAGGGCCTGTGGCTGGGGTATAAAAGGCCACCAGCAGCTCCATACGAGGCTGTCGAAACTATAGTGAAGAGAAGAAAGTCGAAGTGCGTGAAGAGAGTGCCAAAGTCAAGTGAAAGTCAACGCGAGTGGTGAATCAGGACTCCCAGGACATCGTGGGAACAGCAAGGACATCCAGAGGGAAGTTCACGTAGCCGTGCGCAAGAGAAGTGCTTGTGAGTGAAACGTAGCTAGTGTTGTGCTGTGAACGAGTGGGATAGTAGGAGAGGCCTGTATATCTGAGCGAACCGCCAAAGTTTACAGATCGAAATCCTGGCGTTTCCTCGTCCCAGTAAACTAGCGTGTTTTAGCACAACACTCTCCCAGCCGGAGTGCGTTGAACCAGAGCTCAGTAGGTGTGCTTCGCTAAAGCCAACCAGCGAACCAGCATAAATTCAAGTGACGTGTAAATTTCAAACTTATTCAAGAAAATATACATTTACGCTATAAAACCTAAATCACAAGTGACTATTTAATATCGCAGGGGCTGCAACAAATAAATTTATTGGCGCGAATCCACAGTCAGCTGAAACTAGCCCAGCTTAGACTCGGGATAAACCGAAGGTTCGTTACAATACAAATTTGGAGTTTGTTGAAATTTACCCCCACACCTATATTCACCCCCTCACCATCACATCTGTAAAAGGCGTATTTCAAATACTAGAAACTTGTTCTTTGGCAAATGCATGCATATTCATGTTATAATCATAATCTGAAAGTTTCATGAAGAAAGTACATCCATAAAAAAATTTATTAAACAATTAAGTTCTCATAGTAAGCGCACATTGCAGCCCATGCGTGCTTAGGCGTGGGTGCTTGTGTACGTGTGTGTGTATGTGTGCGTGCGTGTGTCTTGTGTAAGCAGAAAGACGCGAAAAATGATTGAAATAGCTATTGCTCGAAGGGTTCAGGGGATCTCGTAGTCGAGCACTCTCGACTAGACCTTTCTTAATTGTTTTCTCACGGAGCTTGTGCCCCGAAACTGTAATATATGTACATACGGATTGGAGGATTTGGAGAAACTGGCCGTAAATGAGTTGGTACAGGCGGTGACGCCCGACTGCAACGATATTAATTGTTGTAATGCTTATTAAAGAATCTCAACGAGTACATAATTAAACAAGTAAGAAGACTCTAGTCGAGACTGCTCGACTAGGGGATACCCTGAACCCTCTAATCTGATATTCTAATCAGTCTGCACTTCTTTTCGACACACATACACACACACGCATGTATTAGAACGCGCTCTGCTAACTGCGTAGTAAGCAGCGACTGCGCTTGGGCTGCGCTGCAGTGTGGGCAACATTATAAGAATTTATTTGTTGAATAATTTAATTTCTAGACGTACAATCTTAATGAAACTTTTAGAGCGTAATCATATAGTGAAAATGTATGTACATTCCAAAGCACACGTCTCTAGTACTTGAAATACGCCTTTTACAATACAGGTGACAGTGAGGGGTGGATATAGGGGTGGGGGGTAAATTTTGATAAACACCGAAAATATATAAAATACCTATAAGTCTACACTTAAAATTTTGAATCTCTAGCTCTAAAGGTGTAGGAGATATAATTAAATAACTAGCTTTCGATAAAGTTTTTAATCGATAATAAAATATCGGGAGTAGTTATCGATATAAAAAGAAAAACTTGATATGCGCGTGATATACACGGACCTGAGGAATAAAATTTCAAGTCTCTAGCTCTTATATCTTCTGAGATCGACGCGTTCATACATACGGTCTGCCACGCCTCCTTCTGCCTGCCTAACTCTTTATTCTTAATATGATACATTTTTATACCTTGAACCCATTTTCAATGGGAAATTAGGGTATAATGGTTTTGTTGAAATGTATGTAACAGGGAGAAGGAGGCGTGGCAGACCCCACAAAGTATATATATTCTTGATCAGGGCGACGAGCTGAGTTGATTTGGTCCTGTCCGTCTGTCTGTCCGTCTGTCCGTATGTATGAACGCGTCGATTTCAGAAGATATAAGAGCTAGAGACTTCAAATTTTTTTTTAAATGTCCGTAATTACAGCGCGCATATCAAGTTTATCATTAACAAGTAAGAAAGCTCTAGTCGAGACTGCTCGACTACGAGATCCCCTGAACCCTTGGAGCAATAGATATTTCAATAATTTTTCGCGACTTTTAGCTTACACAAGAAACACGCACACACACACACAGACAGGCACGTACGCACACACAGGCACACATACGCACACACGCATACAGACACACATACACAAACACACACGCATACTCACACAAACGCATACACACACACACATACACACACAAGCACCCACGCATAAACACGCATGGGCTGCAGTGTGCGCTTACTATGAGAACTTAATTGTTTAATAACTTTTTTTATGGACGTACGATCTTCATGAAACTTTCAGATTATGATTATAACATGAATATGCATGTAATTGCCAAAGCACAAGTCTCTAGTATTTGAAATACGCTTTTTACAAAAGTGAGGGTGAGGGGGTGAATTTAAGGGTGGGGGGTAAATGTTAACAAAAACCGAAATTGTATAAATTGCATATAAGCATACATTAAAAATTTGGAGACTCTAGCAATAAAGGTGTAGAAGATATAATTTTAAAACTGGTTTTCGATAAGGTTTTTTATCAATAAAAAAAGATCGGGATGAGTTATCGATTTTTAATGATAAACTTGATATGCGCGCTGTAATTACGGACATTTTAAAAAAAATTGAAGTCTCTAGCTCTTATATCTTCTGAAATCGACGCGTTCATACATACGGACAGACGGACAGACAGACGGACAGGGCCAAATCAACTCAGCTCGTCACCCTGATCAAGAATATATATACTTTGTGGGGTCTGCCACGCCTCCTTCTCCCTGTTACATACATTTCAACAAAACCATTATACCCTGATTTCCCATTTTCAATGGGTTCAGGGTATAAAAAGTAAGAAAGCTCTAGTCGAGACTGCTCGACTACGAGATCCCCTGAACCCTTGGAGCAATAGATATTTCAATCATTTTTCGCGTCTTTCAGCTTACACAAGAAACACTCACACACACACGCACGTACGCACACACAGGCATACATACACACACACGCATACAGACACACATACACACACACACACGCATACACACAGAAACGCATACACACACACATACACAAAAACATACACACACATACACAAACACATACACAAACACATACACAAACATTTACATACATATACACACACAAGCATAAACACGCATGGGAGGCAGTGAGCGCTTACTAAGAGAACTTAATTGCTTAATAACTTTTTTACGATCTTCATGAAACTTTCAGATTATGATTATAACATGGATATGCATGTAATTGTCAAAGCACAAGTCTCTAGTATTTGAAATGCGCTTTTTACAAAAGTGATGGTGAGGGGGGTGAATTTAAGGGTGGGGGGTAAATTTGAACAAAAACCGAAATTGTATAAATTGCATATAAGCATACATTAAAAATTTGGAGACTCTAGCAATAAGGGTATAGAAGATATAATTTTATAACTGGTTTTCGATAAAGTTTTTATCGATAAAAAAAGATCGGGATGAGTTATCGATTTTTATACCCTGAACCCATTGAAAATGGGAAATCAGGGTATAATGGTTTTGTTGAAATGTATGTAACAGGGAGAAGAAGGCGTGGCAGACCCCACAAAGTATATATATTCTTGATCAGGGTGACGAGCTGAGTTGATTTGGCCCTGTCCGTCTGTCTGTCCGTCTGTCCGTCTGTCCGTCTGTCCGTCCGTCCGTCTGTCCGTCTGTCCGTATGTATGAACGCGTCGATTTCAGAAGATATAAGAGCTAGAGACTTCAATTTTTTTTTAAATGTCCGTAATTACAGCGCGCATATCAAGTTTATCATTAAAAATCGATAACTCATCCCGATCTTTTTTTATTGATAAAAAACCTTATCGAAAACCAGTTATAAAATTATATCTTCTACACCTTTATTGCTAGAGTCTCCAAATTTTTAATGTATGCTTATATGCAATTTATACAATTTCGGTTTTTGTTAACATTTACCCCCCACCCTTAAATTCACCCCCTCACCCTCACTTTTGTAAAAAGCGTATTTCAAATACTAGAGACTTGTGCTTTGGCAATTACATGCATATTCATGTTATAATCATAATCTGAAAGTTTCATGAAGATCGTACGTCCATAAAAAAAGTTATTAAACAATTAAGTTCTCATAGTAAGCGCACACTGCAGCCCATGCGTGTTTATGCGTGGGTGCTTGTGTGTGTATGTGTGTGTATGTGTGTGTGTGTATGCGTTTGTGTGAGTATGCGTGTGTGTTTGTGTATGTGTGTCTGTATGCGTGTGTGTGTATGTGTGCCTGTGTGTGCGTACGTGCCTGTCTGTGTGTGTGTGTGCGTGTTTCTTGTGTAAGCTAAAAGTCGCGAAAAATTATTGAAATATCTATTGCTCCAAGGGTTCAGGGGATCTCGTAGTCGAGCAGTCTCGACTAGAGCTTTCTTACTTGTTAATGATAAACTTGATATGCGCGCTGTAATTACGGACATTTAAAAAAAAATTTGAAGTCTCTAGCTCTTATATCTTCTGAAATCGACGCGTTCATACATACGGACAGACGGACAGACAGACGGACAGGACCAAATCAACTCAGCTCGTCGCCCTGATCAAGAATATATATACTTTGTGGGGTCTGCCACGCCTCCTTCTCCCTGTTACATACATTTCAACAAAACCATTATACCCTAATTTCCCATTGAAAATGGGTTCAAGGTATAAAAATGTATCATATTAAGAATAAAGAGTTAGGCAGGCAGAAGGAGGCGTGGCAGACCGTATGTATGAACGCGTCGATCTCAGAAGATATAAGAGCTAGAGACTTGAAATTTTATTCCTCAGGTCCGTGTATATCACGCGCATATCAAGTTTTTCTTTTTATATCGATAACTACTCCCGATATTTTATTATCGATTAAAAACCTTATCGAAAGCTAGTTATTTAATTATATCTCCTACACCTTTAGAGCTAGAGATTCAAAATTTTAAGTGTAGACTTATAGGTATTTTATATATTTTCGGTGTTTATCAAAATTTACCCCCCACCCCTATATCCACCCCCTCACTGTCACCTGTATTGTAAAAGGCGTATTTCAAGTACTAGAGACGTGTGCTTTTCCTAGGTCCGTGTATATCACGCGCATAACGCTCTAAAAGTTTCATTAAGATTGTACGTCTAGAAATTAAATTATTCAACAAATAAATTCTTATAATGTTGCCCACACTGCAGCGCAGCCCAAGCGCAGTCGCTGCTTACTACGCAGTTAGCAGAGCGCGTTCTAATACATGCGTGTGTGTGTATGTGTGTCGAAAAGAAGTGCAGACTGATTAGAATATCAGATTAGAGGGTTCAGGGTATCCCCTAGTCGAGCAGTCTCGACTAGAGTCTTCTTACTTGTTTAATTATGTACTCGTTGAGATTCTTTAATAAGCATTACAACAATTAATATCGTTGCAGTCGGGCGTCACCGCCTGTACCAACTCATTTACGGCCAGTTTCTCCAAATCCTCCAATCCGTATGTACATATATTACAGTTTCGGGGCACAATCTCCGTGAGAAAACAATTAAGAAAGGTCTAGTCGAGAGTGCTCGACTACGAGATCCCCTGAACCCTTCGAGCAATAGCTATTTCAATCATTTTTCGCGTCTTTCTGCTTACACAAGACACACGCACGCACACATACACACACACGTACACAAGCACCCACGCCTAAGCACGCATGGGCTGCAATGTGCGCTTACTATGAGAACTTAATTGTTTAATAAATTTTTTTATGGATTTACTTTCTTCATGAAACTTTCAGATTATGATTATAACATGAATATGCATGCATTTGCCAAAGAACAAGTTTCTAGTATTTGAAATACGCCTTTTACAGATGTGATGGTGAGGGGGTGAATATAGGTGTGGGGGTAAATTTCAACAAACTCCAAATTTGTATTGTAACGAACCTTCGGTTTATCCCGAGTCTAAGCTGGGCTAGTTTCAGCTGACTGTGGATTCGCGCCAATAAATTTATTTGTTGCAGCCCCTGCGATATTAAATAGTCACTTGTGATTTAGGTTTTATAGCGTAAATGTATATTTTCTTGAATAAGTTTGAAATTTACACGTCACTTGAATTTATGCTGGTTCGCTGGTTGGCTTTAGCGAAGCACACCTACTGAGCTCTGGTTCAACGCACTCCGGCTGGGAGAGTGTTGTGCTAAAACACGCTAGTTTACTGGGACGAGGAAACGCCAGGATTTCGATCTGTAAACTTTGGCGGTTCGCTCAGATATACAGGCCTCTCCTACTATCCCACTCGTTCACAGCACAACACTAGCTACGTTTCACTCACAAACACTTCTCTTGCGCACGGCTACGTGAACTTCCCTCTGGATGTCCTTGCTGTTCCCACGATGTCCTGGGAGTCCTGATTCACCACTCGCGTTGACTTTCACTTGACTTTGGCACTCTCTTCACGCACTTCGACTTTCTTCTCTTCACTATAGTTTCGACAGCCTCGTATGGAGCTGCTGGTGGCCTTTTATACCCCAGCCACAGGCCCTGCTTCGTGTGGTAACGGGGCCTGTTCGGCCCTGGAGCCGGGCCTTTCTACCGCACGTGCCCATAAAAACGGTAAAGTGGCGTGATCTGGGTGACGCCACTTTCCCGCCAAATCGCGTGGCAGCCTCCCATTGGCCGAAGTACCGTTGTTGCCATGCCAGTGAAAACGTCCACTGCCATCGCCCGGCCTGAACGGCACCTTAACTAGCGGTCACCGATGATCGTCGTGCGTGCGACGCGAACCCATTGCTAAATCTGTAGGAGCGAAAGAGACCGCCTCTAACAGGACTTTGACCCCCTTTCCAGTGCGAGGATCGCTCCTACAGTATTCGCGTCGCTGTGTGGAGCAACATGTATATGCACGTATATGCATATAAACGCCCAGCAAATACGTACGTTCATATACATTAATACGTGCATACCTACATATATTGCTCCTCACACTCCCCTCTTCCTTCGGGAAAACACGAGACCATCGTGTTTGAATTTGGCGCCCATCTCCGCTGCGCTGCTCCGTATTGCTGATCGCTGTTAACGCTCTGTTAATGTTATCAGCTTCATTTTCCCCTTACCGCTGGCAATGCTGCATTCTGCCGGTAAGTGAATAAGGTTAATATTTTTGTCTCAATAAAATTTTAATAAAAATATTGTTTTCAGGCTGGGCATCTTTTCCTCCATGCCCCTTGACCTGATGGCCTGCCGCTGCCAATGCCCACGCCGGGCGCTGCTGCAAAACTCGCCTCTCGGTTTTGCAGCCCCCGGTGGCATTGGCACACGAGCGCACGGCATTTGTCGCATGTTGTCCCTCGCCGCTGGAGACATCTCTCTGCTGATATCTGCCACTCATCCGACCCTTAAGGATGCTCCGGTGGGGTACTGCAGTCATTCCATGCGCTGCTGCTAGGAGATCGGGCCACAGACGTCGTTCGCAATTGGACACCGACGTCGAATCTTTGGTGTCGTTACGCTTGTTGGCCAACCCTCTTTCGCGCAAAGCTCCAGCAAAATCGCTGGCCAGTGCGCGAGGATCGGCTAACAAAACGCGCCTACGCCCCAGCACAGACAACCGGTTGTATTCGTCGCGTGGCAGGCATCGATGGTGAACCAATCTCCCAATGGGCAACCCAAAAATATGCCTGCATGCTCCTCGTCTTCACTTCACTTGACTCACTGCACTCGAGCGCCGTCAGTCCATTCTGGTAACTCATCCACAAGAAGACCCGTCCGCATACATAGCCCTTTGGTGGCCGAACATCCAATTGCAAACTCTTCTGCTGCGTTGCATTGTTGTTGGCCGTTTTATGTATCTCTTCGGTAATGATTGTTATACCCTGAACCCATTTTCAATGGGAAATCAGGGTATAATGGTTTTGTTGAAATGTATGTAACAGGGAGAAGGAGGCGTGGCAGACCCCACAAAGTATATATATTCTTGATCAGAGCGACGAGCTGAGTTGATTTGGTCCTGTCCGTCTGTCTGTCCGTCTGTCTGTCTGTCCGTATGTATGAACGCGTCGATTTCAGAAGATATAAGAGCTAGAGACTTCAAATTTTTTTTTTTAAATGTCCGTAATTACAGCGCGCATATCAAGTTTATCATTAAAAATCGATAACTCATCCCGACCTTTTTTTATCGATAAAAAACCTTATCGAAAACCAGTTTTAAAATTATATCTTCTACACCTTTATTGCTAGAGTCTCCAAATTTTTAATGTATGCTTATATGCAATTTATACAAATTCGATTTTTGTTAAAAGTTACCCCCCACCCTTAAATTCACCCCCTCACCCTCACTTTTGTAAAAAGCGTATTTCAAATACTAGAGACTTGTGCTTTGGCAATTACATGCATATCCATGTTATAATCATAATCTGAAAGTTTCATGAAGATCGTAAAAGTTATTAAACAATTAAGTTCTCATAGTAAGCGCTCACTGCCGCCCATGCGTGTTTATGCTTGTGTGTGTATATGTATGTAAATGTTTGTGTATGTGTGTGTGTGTGTGTTTTTTTTTTTATACCCTGAACCCATTTTCAATGGGAAATCAGGGTATAATGGTTTTGTTGAAATGTATGTAACAGGGAGAAGGAGGCGTGGCAGACCCCACAAAGTATATATATTCTTGATCAGGGCGACGAGCTGAGTTGATTTGGCCCTGTCCGTCTGTCTGTCCGTCTGTCCGTCTGTCCGTCTGTCCGTCCGTCCGTCTGTCCGTCTGTCCGTCTGTCCGTATGTATGAACGCGTCGATTTCAGAAGATATAAGAGCTAGAGACTTCAAATTTTTTTTAAAATGTTCGTAATTACAGCGCGCATATCAAGTTTATCATTAAAAATCGATAACTTATCCCGATCTTTTTTTATCGATAAAAAACCTTATCGAAAACCAGTTATAAAATTATATCTTCTACACCCTTATTGCTAGAGTCTCTAAATTTTTAATGTATGCTTATATGCAATTTATACAATTTCGGTTTTTGTTAAAATCACCCCCCACCTCTAAATTCACCCCCTCTCCCTCACTTTTGTAAAAAGCGTATTTCAAATACTAGAGACTTGTGCTTTGGCAATTACATGCATATTCATGTTATAATCATAATCTGAAAGTTTCATGAAGATCGTACGTCCATAAAAAAAGTTATTAAGCAATTAAGTTCTCATAGTAAGCGCACACTGCAGCCCATGCGTGTTTATGAGTGGGTGCTTATGTGTGTATGTGTTTGTGTATGTGTGTGTGTATGTGTGTGTGTGTGTATGCGTTTGTGTGAGTATGCGTGTGTGTTTGTGTATGTGTGTCTGTATGCGTGTGTGTGTATGTGTGCCTGTGTGTGCGTACGTGCCTGTGTGTGTGTGCGTGTTTCTTGTGTAAGCTAAAAGTCGCGAAAAATTATTGAAATATCTATTGCTCTAAGGGTTCAGGGGATCTCGTAGTCGAGCAGTCTCGACTAGAGCTTTCTTACTTGTTTTTTTTTATATTCATTTATTGACAAAATTATATAACAAATTGCAAGTTGCGTGGTGGCTAGGATAGCGCGCTGTGCTTGCGGGACGGCCGTAAAGCATTGCTTCGCATGCACTATGCGCTACCTTAGCCTGGGACAGCTCGTCTTCTCAGTCGCTCGACTCTGCGGAGCTCCATCATCACTGTGGCCGCGAAGGTGCTTGTAAGTTCCCAAGCTTCCTCCGATTCCAGCATGGCGTTGACAATGTTGTCCGCTCTGATGGAGGTCCAGGTACCGTCCACATTTGGAAAGGTTGTGGTTGGCGTCTTCCACATGCCCTCGCTCGCACCAGGGGCACTCGTCAGATTCCTCGTGGCCAAAGCGCTTCAAATAGCTCCGAAAGCATCCATGTCCCGAGAGGATCTGCACAAGGTAGAAGTTTACCTCGCCGTGTTTGCGGTTGACCCATGGTTCAAGCTCTGTAGATCGCGCATATGCCCCGGCTGTAGCTCGGCGTTGCCATCGCTCTTGCCCATATTGGCGCAGCATAGAGGATGACGGACCTAATGACGCTCATTAGAAGGAGACGTCGTTGCTTTTTAGGTCCCCGCGTGTTAAGCATAATTCTCGAGAGAGCTCTACAAGAATCAGCTGCCTTTTTATGCACATACTCTAAGTGCTCGCGGAAAGTTAATCTTGTGTCTATCATGACACCAAGATATCTTATCGCCCTCTTTGACGCAATGGTGACGCTGCCGATCTTTATATTGGCAGTTTCCACTCTTTTGCGACTGCTGACTAGGACAACATCAGTTTTGTGTGCCCAGCTCCAGTCAACCAGCTTCGTATGCGATTGATACTTTCGCTGCACATATCCTCTGTATCTTTGAGTTCCTTTCCTATGGCTACGACAGCTACATCATCAGCAAAGCCAATGGTGTGCGCACCTGCTGGTAGTTCCAAGCGCAGTACGCCGTCGTACATGATATTCCATAGAAGAAGCCCCAGCACAGAGCCTTGGGGTACTCCAGCTGACACTGTATGAGTTTGGGGACCCTCACTCGTATTGTATACCAGTGTTCTTCCTCTGAAGTAACTCTTTATTGTTTCTTTAAGATATTTAGGGATATTATATTGTGACAGCGCATTCAGTATCATATCCGAACTAGCTGTATTGAAGGCATTCTTTACGTCCAGGGTCGCAATAATGCAGTACTGCTTCATCCCATGCTTCCATCTTGTGCCATGGATAGCGGAAGTGGCCAGACCAACAACTTTGTTTAGCGCATCCGTTGTTGACCGGGCCTTCCGGAATCCAAATTGATTTGGTGACAGGCCTCCGGCGCTAGTAATCGCAGTCTCCAGTCTAGAGTAGATCAATTTCTCAAACACCTTTCCCATGGTGTCTAAGAGACAGATCGGTCTGTATGAAGATGGCTCATCCGGTGGTTTGCCAGCCTTGGGTAGCAACACCAGGTTCTGGGCTTCCCTTTTTGCCGGGAACGTCTCTTGAATTAGACATTCGTTGAATAATTCAGCGAACGTATTAGAGTGCAAGGCGAGGGCTAGCTTTAGCGCACGATTTGGGATCCCGTCCGGCCCGGGAGCTGTGTTGGTTCTAAGACCCCGGAGAGTTGCTATGATTTCTTCCCCTATGACTAAAACAATTTCAGTGTGTGTTGAACCCTGATCAGCAGACTCGGACCCAGGGGCGTGAATGGAGCTTAAACTTACTGGAAAGAACGTTTCCACAATCGATTTAAGCTCCAGACGATCCGTAGGCTGCACCTGTCTACCTGCGTATAGTCTTTTAGCTACTATCTTATATGCCCTGCCCTAAGGGTCATATTCGGCTGAGTCGCACAACTCTAAAAAGCATTCCCTTTTGCTTGCCCGAAAAGCTACGTCTATACATTTTTCCCTAATGGTCTGCTCTAGAAGATCTTGGGCAGCAATACAATGATTTAAGTTTAGCTGCAAGAACCTTAACATTTCATTTTACGAGCAGCTTCACGGTAGGATGGGCACTTGAAGCTGCCTGCTGAATGGTCCGTCTGCTTTTCACCTTTCCGGATGCTACATTTTGGTGGCTTGGTGCATGCTTTTGCACTGTGATCCAACTCTCCCCAGCTGAAACAGGCGCCCTTTAGGTCACAGTCGCTGCGACAGTTTGCTGCCATATGACCATATGACCACTTGAAACAGCGTTTAGACTGTTCTACGGCTCGGATACGGCATACTACCCATCCTTTTCTAATTTTGGACAGCTCGAGCAGAGTTTTAGCTTTCCCAATTGGAAGAGCAACTCAATGGGGAGTGAGCTATCCTTCAACTCTCCTCTTTGCTTCCTAACTCATCTAGGTCGCGTATCTCTAAAGCTTCAGCGGTATGCTCCGGCTTCCTACTAAGTTGCAACAAAAGGTCCCCCTTAGCTGTCTTTCTAATACCTTGGACGTCGCCGCTCAGATGCTTTAAATTTGGGTCGCTCTTTACTACGCGAAGCATGTCCGCATAGCTGCAACCACCTACACCTGAAACCGCGATGGCGTCACTTCTGGAACGTTTTTGCAACGGCTTGCGTCCCTTAACAACCGTCCAGCTGTTCGAACTCGCCTGTCGACCTGCCTGGTTGGTGTTATCGGCTGCAGCCCGTAGAGCCATTGGCTCTATTGGATTTGCTGCGCTTTTATTGTGCCTCGGCTTTTTCGAGGGAGTTTTTCTCTGCTCAGTGGCAACTTCCCTCGACCGCTTGGGCGCATTACTACCTGCTGTAGTACTAACACTCTTGACCAGCGTGGTCTGCACCTCGCACTCTTTGACCAGTCGGTTGCAGAACTCTTCGGCCGTCTTGTGGAGACTGACCAGCCTAGCCAGCTCCTCTCTCATTAGTGCATTTATATGCCGCTGCCCCCCAAATAGGGCAGACAAACCCTCTAGACTTGGGTGCCTGGCACTCAGCCCCTGGAGACTGATAACAAGTCGACGGCTGCGGCAACGCCCTCTGTTGCTGCTGCGGCGATCGCTGCAAGGAGGAACGGCGCGCAAAAGCTTGCAGCTCCTCCTCCATCATGGCCTCCATATTGCTCCGACTACCACGGCGTGAAGCCTGTAGTGGGCACTGCCTACTAATATAATTTGAGTTTAGAGACCGCAGTAACTTAAACTCAACTTAACTACAGCGAGAGCCCGAAAGTATGCACTACTTTTAAAACCTGCTACCTCACACCAGCAGCTAGGTTGCTGTGTTTGCTGAGACTTAGCAACTCACTGAAGTTAGTGAGCAGCTGATTGTCCGCTGCAATTTCCAGCACTACTAACAGCTGTTAGAGTGAATGCACCTGATTTTTTATTATTTGCACAAATGTGACGCCTAATGTGACAAATCTTTTCGCGCTTAAAAAAGAAAGGGAAAGAAGAAAGCCCTGACGCCAAAAACAGTGACGCTATTGCCCCCCTCTGCGAGACAGCCGCGAAGTAAGTCTTTGATAGATTTTTTGCTGCCGCTGGGTGCGTCGCGCCCACAGCAACCAGGGGAAAACACAGATAAAGCTATTGTCCACGATGGATCACGATGACGTCGACCGTACTCCACGAAAACGCAACTCAAACTGTGTGTGTGTATGTATGTATGCTTGTGTGTGTGTGTGCGTGCTTCTTGTGTAAGCTGAAAGACGCGAAAAATTATTGAAATAGTATTACTTCAAGGGTTCAGGGGATCTCGTAGTCGAGCAGTCTCGACTAGAGCTTTCTTACTTGTTTATAAAATAGATATTTCATTGGGAAGGTACGAGCTTGAATGAATGGCACTTAATACTTTTCTTTTTCTTAGTCGAGTAATTTTATAAGTTTAAATTTCTTTCTTCTTAAATAGCCCTCATATAGATATACGCAAATACATACATATGTATATATGTATATATGTAAGTCTGCACGGATAGCATCAAGCATTCCAGCCTTATACACGCGCTCATTTGTATGTGTGTATGTATATACAAATAAATGCGTACTCCAGCTTATTCTAAGAATCTCAGTTGCGATTGATTTGTCTTTGCATTGTTTTTGAATTTCCAGCAGTATAACAATTATGTTATTTCATTTTAACTACTGTTGTTCTAAACGATGCGGTGGTGCTGTAGGCAGAAGCGCCGACGATCTTTGCTTGGGTGCGAGTTCAAATCCTGCGGAAAACACTTATTTGTAAATTGCAAATTTTTGTTATTTTAGCTTCTTTTATATTTTTTAAATGTCATAAAAATGTTTCTTTCCGTATTATGAATATCTATTAAGCTTATTTATATGTACAAATATATAAATAGATGGCTGATAAATACCGCTATTCGGGCCCTCTAATGCGGATTGCCACGCCTCTAGTGGCCGTAGACTCCTCATTTTTGGCCAGTTCTTAGAACGAGCAAACGGTAACCTAATTGCAAAACTTGAATTCTTACGCTCAAAAAATGTGAAAATTACAGTGTATTTTTCGATTTGTCACGCTCCTAAAGAGGCGTACAAATTATTTTTAGGGAATCGATAGAGGAGGCTACCAGTAACGAGTAGTAGGAAGAGGCGTTGCAGAAGCTTAAGGAGAGTTTAACTACCGCGACTATCTTGGCCTGCCCCGACTTCTCGGCCAAATTCGTGTTGCAGACTGATGCCATCGTCTACGGCCTAGGTGCGGTGCTAACACAAGAAGTCGACGGTCAGGATATAGCCTACGCCAGCCGAAATTTACTGAAGGCGGAGCTGAACTATTCGGGCACGGAAAAGGATTGCCTCACGATCGTGTGGGCGATCCGAAAAAATGCTGTGATACCTGAAGGGCTACAGCTTCGACGTAGTCACGGATCACCTAGCGCTGAAATGGCTCAACTCCATAGAAAGTCCCACGGGCAGGATCGCTCGATGGGCGCTAGAGTTGCAGCAATACCGAAATCTAGGCCACCGGACAGACGAAGAGGACTTTATGCCGTGGAAGCTGTGTGTCCCCAGCACCCTAAGGAACAGGGTGAACCTGGAGTGCCACGACGCTCCCACGGCCGAACATCAAGGATTGAGGAAAACAGCGGCACGACTAGCGCAGAGATACTACTGGCCAGGCGTGTTTCGAGATGCCGCCAAGTACGTGAAGCGCTGTGAGACGTGCCAGAAATGCGTGCAACAAATGCCGGCCGGGCAGATGCTGACCAGACGGCAGATGGCGACGAGGATTTATCTACCCTTCGGCGGCGCCGAAAGCCGAGTAGACCAGGGGGTGGTCAAGCGCGTGGCGGATGAGTCGCCGGAGACCCCGTCGAGCGAGGAGAGGCGCCTGTTGGTAGACATGGCCGAGCTCCTAGGCGGCTGAGAGCCGAATCTCGCAGAGGTACTCGGCGGAGAAGACGCGGAATCAAAGGAAATGCTGCCCTTGATCCCCATCGGCTGGAGGATCCGTTTCCGAGTCGCGGCCGGCGACCGCGTCTATACGGTGACGGTCAACTTAGTTAGTTAGTTAGTTAAGTTTGGAGTTTATACAGTGCTCATCATAATTATAGCCCACCCAGCAACTTAAACTTTGAGCCAGTTTTAACAACATATTTAAGGGTTTTCAAAAATAAATTTGTAGACTGGAGCATATTTAGTAGATTTTATTGAAATTTATGTTAAATTTATGGAAACTAAGAAAGAACCGTTAAGTTTTGCTCTGTGCTAGCATTTTTGCTTGCATTTTTGTGTATCATAATTATAGCCCACTGTCGCAAATTTTAGTTTATTAAGTGCGGAACAGACTTTTGGCTTTACAGACATTGTAATTAAGTAAATGTTCAAACATGAAATAGAGACAATACTCGATAACCTGCGCGTTACCCGACACAAAGTAATAAATATGTCACCCCTTAGTTACAGCGACCAATATGTAAATGTAACGTGAGCCTGGGCCCAGCGATCTAAAAGAGGGATACTTGAGTAAACATCTGTGCACTTGTTTGTATGAGAAAATGCACCCTTCCAGTACTCGTGTATATCTCCGATTTATAAAGTGTTAAAATTTTCCCGATCCGCCCACTAGGGGCGTGGCAAATCGGAAAATACATTTTCCGATATACCAGAAATCATGTTAGTTAAAGAGCTAGAAATTTGAAATTTGGTATGTAGGTCCGCGTCGACCACCCAAGATCACGAGCTATGGCGGATATATCCCCGCCCATTGGGGGCGTGGCAAATCGGATATAACCGTATCTCCTAAAGTTTTAAACCTAGAATGCTGAAATTTTGCATGTCAGCTAATGTTATGATTCTATAAAGTCTAAAGACAAAATTATAAGTCTACGCCCGTTAGAGGCGTGGCAAATCGGACCTGAAGATATAGTGATTTTTTTAATTCTGCTATATTTTGGACACTATTGATGCCAGAGATCTCAAATTTTGTATATATACTCGGGCTGATAACCCAAGACCAAAAAGCTTTGTCGGATATATGTCCGCCCACAGGACGCGTGGCAAACCGCAAAAGTTTATATCTCCTAAAGTATAATAGCTAGAAGCTTAATAGTTGAGTTACTGGTAGCCTCCTCTATCGATTCCCCAAAAAATAATTTTTACGCCTCTTTAGGAGCGTGGCATATTGAAAAATACCCTGTAATTTTTTGAGAGTAAGCATTCAATCTTTGCAGTTAGGGTACCGTTATCTCGTTCTAAAAACTGACCAAAAATGAGGTGTCTACGCCCAGTTGGGGCGCGGCAAATCGGAAAAACCTGTATATTCTACAGTATGAGAGCGAAACTTAACTACAAAATTGTTGATGGAATGTGAATGAGTATTCCGCAGTCGGTAATGCCCGACTGCAACGTTCTTAATTGTTTTCATTTGGTACCTGGGAATTGATGTTTGTAAAGAACGGAATGAACAGTGAAAAGTATATTCAGGCTCTGGATAGTAATCTTAATCCATATTTAAGGGTTTCCAACAGTATAATGCCAGATCCGTGTGAGCAGAAGTACAAAGGAGTGTTTGGAGGAATTTCATGTTGATGTCCTTGACTGGCCAGAATGTTTTTCAGATCTCAACCCGATAGAAAATGTCTGTGGTAATCTTGCAAGACGTGTGTATGCCACAAATCACCAATTGGAGACAGTTGGATATCTTAAAACGCAAATTCTAAACGAATGACAAAGTTTCGAAAAGGACCTTTTATTAAATTTAGTGGTTTCAATGAGGAAGAGAATTTTTGAGTAGACTGAGGCAAATGGAGGCCGGACTATGTATTACCATTAGTTTTTCCATCAATCCGCAATGAATTTCGATTTTTTTTACCAAAATATGAATATGGGCTATAATTTTGATACAGAGAATGGTGCTGCTTTTCTTTGTTTTTTTACTTCTTTTTAAAAAATCGTTATTAAATCGTTAATTTTAAGTGAACAAGTCTTTTGCCCTCTATATTATTTCTAGGTAAAAAATTATTGAAAGCTATGTTGTTCAGGTTGAGATACACTGATTAATTTATTAGTCGGATTTTCATTCAAGCACCTTGTGGGAAAGATTAGATCTTCTAGGACGCGGCATTGTTATTAATAGTAATACTGCCCTCGCACAAAACCATATAAAACAAGTAAGAAAGCTCTAGTCGAGACTGCTCGACTACGAGATCCCCTGAACCCTTGGAGCAATAGATATTTCAATAATTTTTCGCGTTTTTCAGCTTACACAAGAAACACGCACACACACACAGGCATACATATACACACACGCATACAGACACACATACACACACACACACACGCATACATACACAAACGCATACACACACATACACATACACACACACATACACAAACACATACACACACACATACACAAACACATACACACACAAGCACCCACGCATAAACACGCATGGGCTGCAGTGTGCGCTTACTATGAGAACTTAACTGTTTAATAACTTTTTTTATGGACGTACGATCTTCATGAAACTTTCAGATTATGATTATAACATGGATTCAGGGTATAACAATCGAGAAATATAAATATAAATAATTTACACAAATTTATGTTTGAGACAAACAAATACCTGAACTTTCGAGATATTTAGCTTTTGTACGCACGCGCACAATTATTATACCCTGAACCCATTTTCAATGGGAAATCAGGGTATAATGGTTTTGTTGAAATGTATGTAACAGGGAGAAGGAGGCGTGGCAGACCCCACAAAGTATATATATTCTTGATCAGGGCGACGAGCTGAGTTGATTTGGCCCTGTCCGCCTGTCTGTCCGTCTGTCCGTATGTATGAACGCGTCGATTTCAGAAGATATAAGAGCTAGAGACTTCAATTTTTTTTTTAAATGTCCGTAATTACAGCGCGCATATCAAGTTTATCATTAAAAATCGATAACTCATCCCGATCTTTTTTTATCGATAAAAACCCTTATCGAAAACCAGTTATAAAATTATATCTTCTACACCTTTATTGCTAGAGTCTCCAAATTTTTAATGTATGCTTATATGCAATTTATACAATTTCGGTTTTTGTTAAAATTTACCCCCCACCCTTAAATTCACCCCCTCACCCTCACTTTTGTATTCAAATACTAGAGACTTGTGCTTTGGCAATTACATGCATATCCATGTTATAATCATAATCTGAAAGTTTCATGAAGATCGTACGTCCATAAAAAAAGTTATTAAACAATTAAGTTCTCATAGTAAGCGCACACTGCCGCCCATGCGTGTTTATGCGTGGGTGCTTGTGTGTGTATGTGTGTGTGTATGTGTGTGTATGTGTGTGTGTATGCGTTTGTGTGTGTATGCGTGTGTGTGTGTGTATTTGTGTCTGTATGCGTGTGTGTGTATGTATACCTGTGTGTGCGTACGTGCGTGTGTGTGTGTGTGTGTGTGTGTGTTTCTTGTGTAAGCTGAAAGACGCGAAAAATTATTGAAATATCTATTGCTCCAAGGGTTCAGGGGATCTCGTAGTCGAGCAGTCTCGACTAGAGCTTTCTTACTTGTTATTTATAAAGTTTAAAAGTCCAAAATTATAAAAAGCCAAAAATACACTTGTTAATAATTAACTTCTTTTTTTTTTATTTCGAAGTTTGAATTTATTTATTTTTGATTAGTCAGGTTTTAATCTTTTGATTTTTTTTTAATTTTTGCAGATTTTTGATTTGAAATATTTTTCTTTTTGATTTGGAAAAAAATTTTTTTTTTTGTTGATTCTTTTTTGAATAGTCTTTTTTTTTTTTTTTTTTGAATAGTCTTTTTTTTTTTTTTTTTTTTTTTTTTTTGTTGAATAGTTTTTTTTTTTTTTTTTTTTTTTCAAATGAAAAACCATGAAAATTGGTCCAGCAGATCTCGAGTTATAAGTGCTTGGACACTTTTACACAACTCTCTTTTATATATATAGATATATATATATATATATATATATATATATATATATATATATATATATATATATATATATATAGTCGTAAGTAGGATAAGTTGGTAGTTTGTAAGATTTGTTAATTAATACGTAGCCATAAGCAATCAGCTTTTGGTAGGATAAGCAGAATATGAATTCGTGGGCGGGCGCGATCAGCAATGCAGTAATGCAGCGCAAAAGCTCTCTGCGGTGAAGTTGGATTGCTGACGCCGTGGGGAAATCTGCGCAACAAGCAGAATCGAAAGAATCGAAAGCTTCGAGCGCAGATTAATTGGTTTTTGAGATTGGAAGCGAGCGGACGCGCCCAGGATTTTGAACGATCGAAAGCGCGCATTTCGAGAACGCTTGACCGCGCCACTCGATTGCTGGTGGGCGTGATCGGTGAGTTTACACCGCGTGGTTGCCTAACCTCTAATGGTACCCGTCCCCTCTACCATTTCTTACAGCTTAAAAATTTCTTGTAAGTTCTGTCCCTGGTGGGACTGAGTTTCGTACCCCGGCCATAGAAAAGTAACCTTACAGGCTTTAACATTGCTATATGCAGCAACGCAAAACTCGATATGCGCGTGGTACACACGGACCTAGGAAGAGTCTCTAGTCTCTCTCAAGTCTATAGCTCTTAGCCTGATGTCAGAGTGGCCGCGATAAGCGATGCGATGCTATAAGCGATAATTATCATAGCGATCTGCAAAGCGATGGCATGTCAGAGTGAAAGAGAAATATTGCTTAAATTTCCAAAAAGAATATATTTCACCTACTAACCAACGGTTATTTAAGCTCAGCACGCAACGAAAACACACTTATCAGAAAAGCTTTATCATGTGATAAAGCGAGGAATGCTTTCTCGCAACTCGCTTTGCTTCTCGCTTTGGCTCTCTTCTCGTTTCGCTTGCTGATGCTTGACATGTTTTAAGCGGTTACATGTAAATCTGAATGTAGAGCTTTCTCGCATATTGTCGCTCCATATTATCGCATCGCTTATCGCGGTCTGACTCTGACATCAGCTTTATATCTTCTGATGTCGACGGGTTCAAGCATACGGACAGACTAAAGACGGACAGACTCAGGGTAAAATGGTTTTCTTGAAATAACAGGAAAAAGGAGGCGTAGTAGACCTCACAAACTATATATATTCTTGATCAGGGCGACTGCCCTGAATCGATTTGGCCCTGTCCGTCTGTTCGTATGTATGAGCGCGTCGACTTCAGAATATAAGAGCTAGAGACTTCAAATTTTATTTAAAAATCTCATTATATAGCGCGGATATCGAGTTAATCAACAAAATTCGATAACTCATCCCGTTATTTTTTATCGATAAAAAACTGTATCGAAAATCAGTTATAAAATTACATCTACATCTTTACAGCTAAAATCTCGAAATTTTAAATGTATACTTATATGCTTTTTATACTCATTCACGAAAGTGAATCAGTATATTGGTTTTGTGCAATGTCCGTCTTGCTGTCCGTCCGTCTGTCCGTCTGTCCGTCTGTCCGTATGAACGCAATCTATTTCGGCGCTATCGAAGCTAGAGACTTGAAATTTGGAGCACATACTCGTGTATATCTCCGTTTTATAAAGTGTTAAAATTTTCCCGATCCGCCCACTAGGGGCGTGGCAAATCGGAAAATGCATTTTCCGATATACCAGAAATCATGTTAGTTAAAGAGCTAGAAAACTGAAATTTGGTATGTAGGTCCGCGCCGACCATCCAAGATCACAAGCTATGGCGGATATATCTCCGCCCATTAGGGGCGTGGCAAATCGGATAAAACTGTATCTCCTAAAGTTATAAACCTAGAATGCTGAAATTTTGCACGTAAGCTGATGTTTTGATTCTATGAAGATGGGTAAAAAATTATATATCTACGCCCTAGTTGAGTTACTGGTAGCCTCCTCTATCGATTCTCCAAAAAATAATTTTTACGTCTCTTTAGGGGCGTGGCATATCGAAAAATACCCTGTAATTTTCACTTTTTGGAGAGTAAGCATTCAAACTTTGCAGTTAGGGTACTGTTATCTCGTTCTAGAAACTAACCAAAAATTAGGTGTCTACGCCCAGTAGGGGCGTGGCAAATTGGAAAAGCCTCTATATTATACAGTATTAGAGTGAAACTTAACTATAGTTGATGGGATGTGAATGAGTATTCCGCAGTCGGTAACGCCCGACTGCAACGTTCTTACTTGTTAGACTCATTCACGAAAGTGAAATGAGTATATTGGTTTTGTGCAATGTCCGTCTTGCTGTCCGTCCGTCTGTCCGTCTGTCCGTATGAACGCAATCTATTTCGGCGCTATTGAAGTTAGAGACTTGAAATTTGGAACACATACTTGTGTATATCTCCGATTTATAAAGTGTTAAAATTTTCCCGATCCGCCCACTAGGGGCGTGGCAAATCGGAAAATGCATTTTCCGATATACCAGAAATCATGTTTGTTGAAGAGCTAGAAAGCTGAAATTTGGTATGTAGGTCCGCGCCGATCACCCAAGATCACAAGCTATGGCGGATGTATCTCCGCCCATTAGGGGCGTGGCAAATCGGATAAAACTGTATCTCCTAAAGTTATAATCCTAGAATGCTGAAATTTTGCATGTAAGCTGATGTTTTAATTCTATGAAGATACGTGAAAAAATTATATATCTACGCCCACTAGGGGCGTGGCAAATCGGACCTGAAGATATAGTGATTTTTCGAAGTCTGCTATATTTTAGGCACTATTGATGCTAGAGACCTGAAATTTGGTATATATACGCGGGTTGATAACCCAAGTCCAACAAGCTATGGTAGATATATGTCCGCCCATAGGGGGCGTGGCAAACCGCAAAAGTTTTTATCTCCTACAGTTTAAGAGCTAGAAGCTTCAAATTTGGATAGTTAAGTTACTGGTGGCCTCCTCTAACGATGCCCCAAAAATAATTTTTAAGCCTCTTTAGGGGCGTGGCATATCGAAAAATACCCTGTAATTTTCACATTTTTTGAGCGTAAGAATTCAAATTTTGCATTTAGGTAACCGGTTGCTCGTTCTAAAAACTGGCTAAAATTGAGGAGTCTACGGCCACTAGGGGCGTGGCAATCGGCATTTACAGTGCCCGAATTGCGACATTTATATGCGTCAGCCATCAATTTATGTATATGTACACATAAGTAGGCTTAAAAGGCATCGATAGCACGGAAGGAAACATTTTTATAAAATTAATAAAATATAAAAAAGCTAAAAAAACAAATTTGCAATTTACAAAAAAGTGTTTTCAGCGGGATTTGAACTCGCACCCAACCCAAACAGCATGTTTGTCAAGCATGTTTGTACAGCACCACCGCGTCGTTTCGATCAAGAGTAGTTAAAACGAAATCACATTATTGTTATGACGCCGCATAGCAAAGAAAAGCCAGTGTAGCGGCTGGAAATTCAAAAACAATGCACTATGGGGAAAAATCCAAATTATCGGGTATTAATTAATAACTTGAAAACCAAGCCAGATTTTTTGATCCGGTTTTTGTATTATTAATATGTATACCATCAGAAATATATTTTAGAAAAATGGGCGTGTCGCCGCCCACCCAAAAAAAATTAATTAAAATTTTGTATTAAAAAAATTTTTTTTTTAAAGAATTTTGCTTGTTTATACTTTAAAATAATAATTTTAATTGAAAACAGTCGAACTTTCATAAAATCGAAATTAGTTTTCTTCAGTTTCGAGTTCCAGATCAGCCAGAAATATTGATCCGCTGAAAAAATTCGGGTTTTTCAACTGATTTAATTATGCCTTCAACTTTACATAATAAAAGACGTACAACTTCATTAGACAGCGACCTATATGCTTTCAAACTCGTTTCTAAAGATTTGCTGAAGAAATAATCTGATCAGATGTATCCATTGCTCTATCAACCATCAGCGAAATTATGGATTCTGCTATCCTTCTATGCGTGACGAAATTATAGACCTGGTTGTGCAAATTAAAAGCTGCCTTGCCAAAAATGCCTACAGGATGAACAGTATTTTCCATAATTTGCCTCAAATGAACAATTATTTTATAAACATTTGCTGTCATAGGCAGTCATTCATAGTTCTCAGCTAGTTTTTGCTCCTGCTGCATTTCTTCCATTTGGCATTTATATTTTGGCAAAAAAGCGGCTTTTGCTTTTTTAATATCATTAATAAGCTGAATCAATATTAGTCTTATTTAGTTTCGCCTTAAAAAAAATCTAAATTACTATTTCTTGGTTATAGTTGCCTTTTTCATTGAGCCAAATATCACACAGGTCAGCTCATAGTCACCTGCTAAAAATTGATTTGCGCCGGTTGTGCGCAAAAGTGCACATTGAGACAAAGGCACTAAGATCCCAATTGATTACTCTATAACATGCAATTAGAATTATACTTATGCGCCCTTGTGGCTGTTTTATATGTCTTTGCAAAGTTTAATTTTATTTACAAGAAATGAAATTGGACAACATTTGCTAATTATACAATAAATGATTAAAATAAGTTCAAACATCAATTGGTTTTTAAGCCAACGCATAGTAGAAGCCCTAAAAATTCATATCCTTTTTAAATTTCTCAAAAATAATGTCTGGTCATTGAATAACGATGATTTGAAAATCGGCTACCACAAATTGTAAGCTGAAGGCAAATGCTTTTCGAAGATAACAGCTGACTTTAACAGCTGTTAGGCTTAACAGTGGACTGTTATTCAACATTTTGGGTACAGTACCTTAAAGTTTGGAGTTTTATTAAGATGTTAACATAAAAAAATTATAAATTTTCATACTTCGCAAAAATGACTAAATACCCGAAAAACGGCTAAATTCCCCATAGTGCAATGCAAAGACAATATGCTAGAGCACGCATTTATGTGTACATACATACACACATACAAATGAGCGCGTGTATAAGGCTGGAATGCTTGATGCTATGCGTGCAGGCTTACATATATAATTATATATACATATGTATGTATGTACAGTGCTTATCATAATTATAGCCCACAGTAGCAAATTTGAGTTTGTTAAGTGCGGAGCAGACTTTTGGATTTACAAACATTGTAATAAAGTAAATTTAGATAGTTTTTAAAAGATGCCGCTTGGAAAACAATTATCTGATTATGAAAAGGGCCGTATTTTCTCGCTTTTCGAGTCAGGAGAGTCTATTTCGAGTATTTCACGAAACTTGAAAAGAAGCCGACGTGTAATTAAAAAATTTTTGGACAATCCCGAAGAATATGGATTAAGAAAACGAACTGGCCGAAAACCGTTACTAAATGCGCGCGATAAACGCAAAATTATTAACAAAGCCAGCAACAGCTCAACCTCTTGTAGAGCTTTGGCCTCAGATGTGGGTGGATCTGTGTCAGCGATGACTATCTGGCGAGTTCTGAAGGGCTCAGAAATCATAAAGAGGTCTAAACTGACCAACACACCCATGTTGCTAAGTCGCCACAAGGTTGCTCGTCTTGATTTTGCCGAAAGACATACTGCGACCGATTGGACACACGTGCGTTTGAATCATCCTCTTTTGGCTTACAGTATATTTGTAAATTTTTACCCTAACAGGTCATATTTTCTGATGAGAAGAAGTTTAACCTGGATGGTCCTGATGGGTTTAATTCTTACTGGCATGATTTGAGAAAGGATCCTATGTTTTTTTCAAGGAGAAACTTTGGAGGTGGCTCCGTCATGATTTGGGGAGCATTTTGTTCATTTGGAACCTTGGAATTGAAGTTTGTAACGAGCCGAATGAACAGTGAAGAGTATATTGAGACTCTGGATAGTAGTCTTATTCCATATCTAAGGGAATTTCGTGAGAAACCAATGGTTTTCCAGCAGGATAATGCCAGAATCCATGTGAGCAGACGTACAAAGGAGTATTTAGAGGACTGTCATGTTGATGTCCTTGACTGGCCAGCTTGTTCTCCAGATCTCAACCCGATAGAAAATGTGTGGGGTATTCTTGCAAGACGGGTGTATGCCAATAATCGCCAATTTGAGACAGTTGGAGATCTTAAAAGACAAATTCTAAATGAATGGCAAAGCCTCCAAAAGGACCTTTTATTAAATTTAGTGGCTTCAATGAGGAAGCGAATTTTTGAGTTAACTAAGGCAAATGGAGGCCGGACTAAATATTAAAAATAGTTTTTCCATAAATCCGCAACAATTTCGTGTTTTATTGACCAAAATATGAACATGGGCTATAATTTTGATACAGAAAATGGGTGCTGTTTTTCTTAGTTTTCTACTTCTTTTTAAGAAATCATTATTAAATCGTTAATTTTAAGTGAAAAAGTTTTTTGCCATTCATATTTGAAATATTGAACTACGCATTTTTAAAGATTTTAAGGAAATATGTCATTTGGAAAAAATTTTCAGCTTATTCGTTTACGTGGATTAAAAGTGGGCTATAATTATGATAAGCACTGTATTTGCGTATATGTATTTGAGGGCTATTTAAGAAGAAACAAATTTAAACTTATAAAATTATTCGACTAAGAAAATGAAAAGTATTAAGTGCCATTCAGTCAAGCTCGCACCTTCCCAATAAAATATCTATTTTATAAAAAACGAAATATGTATGAAAAAATAAAAAAAATAACACAGTAAAGGTTCGAAACTCCCCTACTCTAACATTAATTGCGTCGCCCTTAGCACCCGCGCCACTGCTTTGCTCGAGCAATCAGTTGCTAAAATAGAATAGCTTAATAAGAGAGCGTCATCAGACAAAACTACAGTAACGGCTAGAAAGTCCAGAAATCAATCGAAATTCTAAGAATGTGAGAAAAAGCGCGCTTCTGTCTGTACGCAAAGAATAGACGATAAGTGCACAAGCATAGGAAAATCGCACTGATCTGCTGTTAGCTTGAAGCCGGTATCCAATGTATGGATATAAATATATAATAAAAATCCAAATTGTATAAATTATATATGTATGTAAATTGAATGCAATAGCTATCGATGATTTTCCAATTTTAATGGCATCATGCCGTGTTTTTTGCTGCGCACTAGACTTGAAAATTGCACTATATACTCTGGTTGACAGCGTTTGGGCTGTGAATGAGCCTTCTGCTATCGGTATCGCCCGATTGCAACGTTCTTACTTGTTTTTATTACAATTTAGGTCTATGTCCACCAACTCAACTACACCTTTGTAAAAGGCTTATTTCAAATACAAATTCACGTATTTCATTGTTATAATCACGATCTCAAAGTTCATAAAGATAGTATATCAACAAGAAAACTTATTAAACAATATAGTTCTCATAGTAAGCGCACATTGCAGCCCATGAGTGTTTATGTGTGTGCGTGTGTGTGCTACCAATGCGTGCGTATGCCTGTGTGTGAGCATGTGCGAATAATTAATGAAATATCAATTGAAATATCGATGAAATATCAATCGAGTTTCGATAATTCGTACCCCGCTAAATCGAAAACCTCAATAATTCGTAAGAAATTGCTGGTCCCTTGAAAAAACTTCGTTAATTCGTACAAATCCTATACATTTTGGTCCACTCGTTAATTCGTAATTTTTCTGCCTACTCGGCCATGATCTTGCCTCTTATGAATCGTTTCGAAACCTCTTATAATTCGTAATTTCGTTTCGTAACCTCTTGTAATTCGTAATCCTTGATTTTTCTGTTAAACTAGCGTTAGGCTGCAAACAGTGCGCGCTGAGACAAAGATGAAGATGAAGACGAAACGCAAGCTTCAACCGCTGCTGTTTGGACAACGAATTTTTTTTGCACTATGCAACTTGTCTTGTCTTCAGCTTTGTCTTCATCTTCGTCTTCGTCTCAGCGCGCACAATGTTTGCAGCCTTACATATGTATAGATCTCGCAGACTATTATGCATGGCGCCTTTATGTCGCTTTATGTGCGAAATTTAAGTCTTAATGAATCGAATGCTTAATGCTTAAGACTTGCTTAATTTTAAAACAAATAAATAGAAAACATGAGCAATAAGCAAAAATATAGAGCTGAGTGGGAGACTATGCCGGAAAATGAAAAATGGCTGGGAAGGAGCGCTAATAATATGGATGCGCACTGCAAGGCGTGCCTGACTAACATTTTGAGTAGGCTGGCGTCACTTAAGCAGCACTGCGGCTACACAAAAACAAAGATTTAATAATTTTGCCCGTTTCTAATCCGTCGTGTGAACGCATATTCTCTCAAATTAATTTAATCAAAACGAAAAATCAAAACCGCTTTAAAAATGTAAATATATCACATATATTACATGTACAATAATCATTGCGCGAAAATGGGTGCAATAATTTTAAGCCCAGTGAACAAGTGTTATGTAAAGATTTCAACAAATTGAATTTAAGCTGCTCTGACGAAGAAGGCTAGTAAATATAATTAAATGATCTTAAGAGAAACTAGCAAGACAAAGAAGTTCCTTTATTATTTTCTTTTAAGAAAATGTTACAAAATGAATTTTAAGATTTAATTAATTTTAAGACTTTAAATATATATTGGAATATGGAATTGAATACGAATGCATATTGTTCTAGTTTTATGTTCGACTGAAATATTATTAATTTTTTAAAATTAAATAAACAACAAACATTTTTTGCAATGGGAAAACCCTTATTTTTTCTATATATAATAAGTCAGTTATTATTTTATTATAATTTGAATTTCCAGACGATTTATTTGTTATGGTATTTATAGTGGTATTTTGTAAAATATGAAATAGTATTTTATAGTATATTTTTGAGACCAAATTGGTATTTATACCCTGAACCCCTTTTCAATGGGTATAATGGTTTTGTTGAAATGTATGTAACAGGCAGAAGGAGGCGTGGCAGACCCCACAAAGTATATACATTCTTGATCAGGGTGACGAGCTGAGTTGATTTGGCCCTGTCCGCCTGTCTGTCCGTCTGTCCGTCTGTCCGTATGTATGAACGCGTCGATTTCAGAAGATATAAGAGCTAGAGACTTCAAATGTCCGTAATTACAGCGCGCATATCAAGTTTATCATTAAAAATCGATAACTCATCCCGATCTTTTTTTATCGATAAAAAACCTTATCGAAAACCAGTTATAAAATTATATCTTCTACACCTTTATTGCTAGAGTCTCCAAATTTTTAATGTATGCTTATATGCAATTTATACAATTTCGGTTTTTGTTAAAATTTACCCCCCACCCTTAAATTCACCCCCTCACCCTCACTTTTGTAAAAATCGTATTTCAAATACTAGAGACTTGTGCTTTGGCAATTACATGCATATCCATGTTATAATCATAATCTGAAAGTTTCATGAAGATCGTACGTCCATAAAAAAAGTTGTTAAGCAATTAAGTTCTCATAGTAGGCGCTCACTGCAGCCCATGCGTGTTTATGCGTGGGGGCTTGTGAGTGTATGTGTTTGTGTATGTGTATGTATGTGTTTGTGTATGTGTGTGTGCATGTGTATGTTTGTTTTTTTTTTTTTTTTTTTTTTTTTTTTTTTTATATTCATTTATTGACAAAATTATACAAATTGCAAGTTGCGTGGTGGCTAGGATAGCGCGCGGTGCTTGCGGGACGGCCGTAAAGCATTGCTTCGCAAGCACTATGCGCTACCTTAGCCTGGGACAGCTCGTCTTCTCGATCGCTCGACTCTGCGGAGCTCCATCATCACCGTGGCCGCGAAGGTGCTTGTTAGTTCCCAAGCTTCCTCCGATTCCAGCATGGCGTTGACTAAGTTGTCCGCTCTGATGGAGCGGCCCACTGCCTCTTCCAGACGACGCCTCTCCTCCAGGAACCGTCCACATTCGAAAAGAATGTGGTTGGCGTCTTCCACATGCCCTCGCTCGCACCAGGGGCACTCGTCAGATTCCTCGTGGCCAAAGCGCTTCAAATAGCTCCGAAAGCATCCATGACCCGAGAGGATCTGCGTAAAGTAGAAGTTAACCTCGCCATGTTTGCGGTTAACCCATGGTTCAAGCTCCGGGATGAGCTTGTGCGTCCACCGCCCTTTAGCTGAGCTATTCCACCTTCTTTGCCATCGTGCGATGCTGTTCGCCCTGACAGCGTTGAGTCGCGTAGGCCCGTGCGAATTCCGCTCCACGGCTTCGGCGACCAAATACTCCAGTGGCACCATACCGGCTATGACGAGCGCCGGGTCATCGGAGATAGTCCTGAAAGCGCAGCTGACTCTGATTGCGCTCAGTCTGTAGATCGCGCAAATGCCCCGGCTGTAGCTCGGCGTTGCCATCGCTCTTGCCCATATTGGTGCAGCATAGAGGATGACAGACCTAATGACGCTCATTAGGAGGAGACGTCGTTGCTGTTTAGGTCCCCGCGTGTTAAGCATGATTCTCGAGAGAGCTCTACAAGAATCAGCTGCCTTTTTATGCACATATTCTAAGTGCTCGCGGAAAGTTAATCTTGTGTCTATCATGACACCAAGATATCTTATCGCCCTCTTTGACGCAATGGTGGCGCTGCCGATCTTTATATTGGCAGTTTCCACTCTTTTGCGACTGCTGACTAGTACAACTTCGGTCTTGTGTGCCGCAAGCTCGAGCCCAGCTCTTGTCAACCAGCTTCGTATGCGATTGATACTTTCGCTGCACATATCCTCTGTATCTTTGAGCTCCTTTCCTATGGCTACGACAGCTACATCATCAGCAAAGCCAATGGTGTGCGCGCCTGCTGGTAGTTCCAAGCGCAGTACGCCGTCGTACATGATGTTCCATAGGAGAGGCCCCAGCACTGAGCCTTGGGGTACTCCAGCTGACACTGTATGAGTTTGGGGACCCTCACTCGTGTTGTATACCAGTGTTCTTCCTCTGAAGTAGCTCTTTATTATCTCTCTTAGATATTTAGGGATATTATATTGTGACAGCGCATTCAGTATCATATCCCAACTAGCTGTGTTGAAGGCATTCCTTACATCCAGGGTCGCGATGATACAGTATTCCTTCGTCCCGTGCCTCCATCTGGTGCCTTGAATAGCGGAAGTGGCCAGACCAACAACTTTGTTAAGCGCGTCCGTTGTTGACCGGGCCTTCCGGAATCCAAATTGGTTTGGTGACAGGCCTCCGGCGCTTGCAATCGTAGTCTCCAGCCTAGAGCAGATCAGTTTCTCAAACACCTTTCCCATGGTGTCTAAGAGACAGATCGGTCTGTACGAAGATGGCTCATCTGGTGGTTTGCCAGCCTTGGGTAGCAATACCAGATTCTGGGCTTTCCATTTTGCCGGGAACGTCTCTTGGATCAGGCATTCGTTAAATAATTCGGCGAACGTACTTGGGTGCAAGGCGAGGGCTAGCTTTAGCGCACGATTTGGGATCCCGTCCGGCCCTGGAGCTGTGTTGGTTCTAAGACCTCGGAGAACTACTGATATTTCTTCCTCTGTAACTAAAACAATTTCAGTGCTCGTTGAGCCCTGATCAGCAGACTCGGACTCAGGGGCGTGAATGGAGCTTAAACTTTCTGGAAAGAGTGTTTCCACAATCGATTTAAGCTCCAGACGATCCGTAGGCTACACCTGTCTACCTGCGTATAGTCTTTTAACTACTATCTTATATGCCCTGCCCCAAGGGTCATATTCGGCTGAGTCGCACAACTGTAAAAAACATTCTCTTTTGCTTGCCCGAATGGCCTTCTTCAGCTGTCTTCTAGCTGCCTGGTAAGCTAACTGTTTCTCAAAAAACGTTGACCTACCGCGAGCCCGTTGGTGGCTTCTTCTCGCCTGGATGCATTTGCGACGAATGTCACCTATTTGCGTATTCCACCAATACGTAGGATCATGTTGTCGCGTGAACTGCTTGCGACGTAACATGCTGCTATTGCAGGCACACTGTATTTGGGCTACCATTTGGCATGCTCTGGCCTCAGCATTACCAATTGTACCTAGAGACTGAATGGCCTCTGAAAAGACCGCGGGATCAAAAGTATCTAGCCGATACGACTCCCTCCACAATGTTGACGCCCTGGCAGGTGGCTCACCTATTGTGAACAGAAGTGCCGTATGATCGCTGCCTGTATAGCTATCGCAATGGCTCCATGTTGCTCCCCGAAAGAGGGATGAAGTGACAAAAGTAATGTCGATAACAGACCCGTATCCCGCCCGACTGAAGGTGTACTCATGGCCAGTGTTGAGCAGTGCAACATCTAGTGTCGCGAAGATCTCCAGTAGGATACGACCTCTGGCATTTGTTGTTGGGCTACCCCATTCTAGCGCCCA